>NC_056436.1:23572168-23899668 GCF_018296145.1 Oncorhynchus tshawytscha | reverse complement strand
GTTATCTCTCTTGTCAATATATGTGTTTTGTCCTAATTTATATTTTATTGTTTTATTTATTATTAATCCCAGCCCCATTCCAGCAGGATGCATTTTGGTAGGCCATCATTGTAAACGTCATTGTAAATAAGAATTAGTTCCTAACTGACTTGCCTAGTTAAATAAAGGTTAAATAAATCAAATAAAAATATCAGATTTGATATTAAGCAAAGCAAGGAAATATGGAAGGACATAGCAAGGAATCTAATTCAAAGTTCAACAACTTTAATTCCCTATCATGGCAATCATTTGTTTACTTATGTTAGAGACTCAAATAAAATGCACATTGCATTTACTTAGGGTCTACTCCACGTGACTAGCGGTTTGGAAGACTTGCTGAGAACCTGCTGCTGCTGCTTTTCTATCGAGACTGCAGTTGTTGCTCCGCGAGCGATAGAGACGCTCTGTCTTTCCTTGAAATACGACTGTTGAGCGAAATTAGGCTACTTCCATGTCAAAAACGAAATGCTACCTTTCAATTTGATTAGATAACAGGAACGAATTGTCAAGTAAAAGTACATTGACTCACGGTAATAACCTTTGCTGAGGCTTTGACACTTGGAACAGTGTCAAACGAGAAGTGGTGAGTTACTTGAGAATTACTTTGATCTGTTCTATTTACTCTCGGGTTTTCATAGGATACGAATTTGATATACACATGTATATCAAATGCAATGCAAGTTCAAATGCTGTCATAATGTATCTACGTTTTAGATTTACATTCGTCCAACTATTGACATTCGAGCGCTGAGTCCTGTGTGTGACAGGGTCCGCGTGTTGCTCCGTCTCCACCGTCCGTGTCTGTTACAACAATCATCTAAATATATCCCAGAACTTGCTACAGTTACAGGCTCAACATTTTTTTACGAACTATTGCGCACGTCAAATGATTCATTCAATGGATTATTCAGGATTTGAATACTTAATTTTATGTCAAATATAAATTGCTGTATTATGGTAAATAGTATTTAGGGTTTTATGAAGGCTGAGACTAATTGTATTTCATTGAACGTCTCACTGTCAGAGTGAAGTCTGTTCAAATTATACATAGCAGTAACTATAGAGTCTTGCAAAATACGGCTTCGAACTTCCTAATTTTGACGTCTGAAGCCTTGCTAACAGTTTTGAAGATGAAGCTTGAGCTGGTGTTTTGAACACTAGCTAAAATACATCATTGTTAAACCTTCAAGTAGCCTGCGATCTTATTTCATCATCTGAAACGGAGGCTTTTGTCACAAGCTACACTACATGACTAAAAGTGTGTGGACACCTGCTCGTAGAACATCTCATTCCAAAATCATGGGCATTAATTATGGAGTTGGTCCTCCCTTTTTCTGCTATAATAGGCTCCACTCTTCTGGGAAGGCTTTCCACTAGATGTTGGAACATTGCAGCCAGGACTTGCTTCCATTCAGCCAGCCACAAGAGCATTAGTGAGGTCGGGCACTGATGTTGGGTGATTAGGCCAGGCTTTCAGTCAGCATTCCAATTCATCCCAAAGTTGTTTGGGGTTGAGGTCAGGGCTTTGTGCAGGCCAGTCAAGTTCGTCCACACTGATCTCGACAAACCATTTCTGTATGGACCACGCTTTGTTCACGGGGGCATTGACATGCTGAAAAAGGAAATAAAAGCACAAATAGTGCTAACTTTGCTTCCAGAGGTAGTTTGGAACTCGGTAGTGGGTGTTGCAACCGAGGACAGACGATTTTTAGTGCTACCGCTTCAGCACTCAGCGGTCCAGTTCTGTGAGCTTGTGTGGCTGTGCAGCTGGTGCTCTTAGACTTCCACCTCACAATAACAGCACTTACAGTTCACCGGAGCAGCTTTAGCAGGGCAGAAATTTGACCAACTGACTTATTGGAGAGGTGGCATCCTATGACAGTGCCAGGTTGAAAGTCACTGAGCTCTACAGTACGGGCCATTCTACTGCCAATGTTTGTCGATTGCATGGCTGTGTGCTTGATTTTATACACCTGTCAGCAACGGGTAATGATGAAATAATGAAGGGGTGTCCACATACTATTGTGTGTATATGGAATAGCATGGACAATATTTCAATTAGGCTATACTGCATAAGGCACATATTATGCAGCTGCATGCACCTGTATTGTACAAAGGGACGATATCTCATTAAAACATGTTTCTCTTATTGATTGTTTTCCCGCAAATAATTGTCATACATGTGCATCATGCTAGTTTCATATACAGATGCTTTATAATAAAAACTATATTTTCATATAAACTGAAGCTCATTGTTATGTGCTCATCTGTATATTAAGAAATTAACTGTCATACTATCAAATATCAAAGTCAGGCTATTGATAAAGCAATTCATATGTGTGATTTGATGTGTATGACAGTTGGTTCATACCACCCACAACAAACAAAGGGAAAGCCATTTGAGTCTTCATTGTATGTTTTGTATTTGACTTTGAAAAATATAAAAACCCAGGATGTCCTGTTCATATGAAATTATTGTGTTGAAAGCAGTAATGGGAGGCAGTTTGCTTTTCCACAAGGAAAAACATAATATTTACAGAGCTGATGGCCAGATGCTATTGTGTAGGAGTAACAATGCAACTCTGACAGCTGATTTGAAAAGGGAGTAGGTAGTGCAGTGTGCTTCTGTACCTTGACTACTGCTTCTCTCTCTCTCTCACGCATGCACACAGAGATATTTTCCACATTTTCACTTCAAATACAATAGGGTACCACACAGGATGACCCTATGGAACATTACAATAAGGAGAATGTAAAACTTGGTAGGCTTGGATGGTATACCGTATATACCAGGGTATTTGGAAAGAGCCACGGGATTTATTTTTTAATACCGTCAATTCTGTTAACTATTTCTTTAATGTTTATCAATACATTTTAATATTTGTAGCTACTTTTTAAGTAAATACCTGCAGTCAACTTGTGCAATACGTTAGGAGATAAAGCAGATTACGTACTTCATTTCACCTGCTTCCATAGAGTGATCAGGGATGTGCAACTATAGTTTTCCTTCACAGAAAATACATCAGTGCAACTCATTTGGCAGAAAATAGCTTCATTTTCAACAAATGACAACAAAACTGCAGCTACACAAGTACATGAGCTTACAATGAAAAAGCAATGCTTTTTTCTTGCCACTGTAGTTTTGCAAAAAAATGTATGTGAACCCTTTGGAATTACCTGGATTTCTGCATAAATTTGATCTGATCTTCACAAGTCTCAACAATTGACAAACACAGTGTGCTTAAACTAATAACACACACAAATTATAGTATTTTTCTTGTCTATATTGAATACATAATTTAAACATTCACTTGGTAGGTTGGAAAAAGTATGTAAACTCCTAGGCTAATGACTTCTCCAAAAGCTAATTGGAGTCAGGAGTCAGCTGACCTGGAGTCCAATCAATGAGACGAGATTGGAGATGTTGGTTAGAGCTGCCTTGCCCTATTAAGTTTGAGTTTGCTATTCACAATAAGCATTGCCCGATGTGAACCATGCCTCGAACAAAAGATCTCAAAATACCTAAGATTAAGAATTGTTGACTTGCATAAAGCTGGAAAGGGTTACAAAAGTATCTCTTCCACGGTAAGATGAATTGTCTACATGGAGAAAGTTCAGCACTATTGCTACTCTCCCTAGGAGTGGCCGTCCTGCAAAGATGACTGCAAGAGCACAGAGCAGAATGCTCAATGAGGTTATGAAGAATCTTAGCGTCAGCTAAAGACTTCAAGAAATCTCTGGAACATGCTAACATCTCTGAGTCTATGATATGTGAAACACTATAAAGTAATGTTGTTCATGGGAGGACACCACGGAAGAAGCCACTGCTGTCCAAAAAACCCATTGCTGCACGTTGGAAGTTTGCAAAAGTACACCTGGATGTTCCACAGCGCTACTGGCAAAACATTATGTGGAAAGATGAAACTACAGATTAGATGGAACACACAACACTGTGTGGAGAAAAAAAGGCACAACACACCAACATCAAAACCTCATACCAACTGTAAAGTATGGTGGAGGGAGCTGCTTTGCTGCCTCGGGGCCTGGACAGCTTGCTATCATCGATGGAAAAATGAATTCCCAAGTTTATCAAGACATTTTGCAGGAGAATGATAGGCTGTCCGCCAATTGAAGATTAACAGAAGTTGGGTGGCGCAACAGGACAGCAACCCAAAACACAGAAGTAAGTTAACAGAATGGCTTCAACAGAAGAAAATACGCCTTCTGGAGTGGCACCGTCAGAGTTCTGACCTCAACCCGATTTGAGAGGCTGTGGCATGACTTTGAGTGCAGTTCACACCAGGCATCCCAAGAATATTGCTGAACTGCAACAGTTTTTTTTAAGAGGAATGGTCCAAAATTCATTTGAACTGTTGTGCAGGTCTGATCCGCAACTACAGAAAACGTTTGGTTCAGGTTATTGCTGCCAAAGGAGGGTCAACCAGTTATTAAATCCAAGGGTTCACATACTTTTTCCACCCTGCACTGCATGTGTTCTGTAAAGACATGACAACATATTGTTTATTAGTTTAAGCAGACTGTTTGTCTATTGTTGTGACCTAGATGATCAGATCAAATTTTATGACCAATATATGCAGAAATCCAGGTATTTCCAAAGGTTTCACATACTTTTTCTTGCCATTGTATGCACCAGTTTCAACTGTTCTGCCTGTGATTATTATTATTTGACCATGCTGGTCATTTATGACCATCTTGGCCATGTTCTGTTTTCTCCACCCCGGCACAGCCAGAAGAGGACTGGCCACCCCACAGCCTGGTTTCTCTCTAGGTTTCTTCCTAGGTTTTGGCCTTTCTAGGGAGTTTTTCCTAGCCACTGTGCTTCTACACCTGCATTGCTTGCTGTTTGGGGGTTTTAGGCTGGGTTTCTGTACAGCACTTTGAGATATCAGCTGATGTACGAAGGGCTATATAAATACATTTGATTTGATGGTCATCATATTTCTGATGTTTATCATAGAAAGAATGTAGCCAGCTACATTTCCTAATGTTTTGTTTCAAGTTAACCTTGCATTTTACTAGAGAAAAGTAGGCGGGCTACACTGAGAAAAGTGCCAGAGAGAAGTAGCTACACATCAGTCAGAGTTCTGTCTGCTAATAGAATGCCAGTTTGTGAATTCTCCTCCGAGTGAAGAAGTGCAACTTAAGCACAAAAGTAGTTTGATGCCGAGCAGAAATTACAATGGGAAGCAATTTAGATCTGTGTTTACAAAACGCAGCAAGAGATTTCTTATGCGTTTTTATATTTTTTTCCCAGAAAGAAAAATCAAGAATTCCACTTTAACACGACCCCTAAGTTTAACTTGCTAGTTATCTAAATCAGTTACTGAATAAGGTGATGGAGCACCATATTGTTTAAGCTTTCTGCTGTGTTTGAGAAGTCTAAGCCCTTTGGATGAGTTAAATGTGCCATCTTTTTATTTCCGTGTTTTTTTTCTCCTATCTGTTCTCGTTTTTATGCTCCTCCCCCATCTTCTCTGAGCAGAGCAGGCAGGCCTGTTACCCTAGCGACTCCAGACTTCACACAGACACAGCGTGTACACATGCTGCTTCAGTGCCAGTGCTGTTCTTCCTTCAGACAAGCATGCTTTATTCATTTGCACAATGTCTCTCGTTCACATTCGTTTGTAAATGTCCAAACTCAACAAAAATTACATTCAGTAGCTCCTAACTATATATGTATAACTTGAGCTGGATTGCCTGTATTTGCGATTCATTATTTTGCTAGCAGCCGCCATAGAAATTTGCTATTACTTATGCAAATTTTGTTAGGATTCTGGTAAGATGCCCAATGGTCTTTTTTGCGTTTGTTTTTGCGCCCCCTAAGCCACTAAAACTGTAAATCCCGGGATGAGAGAAGGATGGCGTGACGATATAAATCTTGATACCGCCCAACTTTAAAACGGCTAACTGGTGAACTGAATCTATGGAATACATGTCTTGAAGCACTTGTGGAAACCTTTTTTTTTTACCCTTTTTTTTCTCCCCAATTTTGTGGTATCCTCTTGGTAGTCTTGTCTCATTGCTGCAACTCCCGTACGGACTCGGAAGAGAGGCGAAGATCGAGAACCATGCATCCTCTGAAATACAACCCAACCTCGCCACACTGCTTCTTGACACAATGCATATACAACCTGGAAGCCAGCCGCACCAATGTGTTGGAGGAAACACTGTACACCTGGCGACCTGGTCAGTGTGCACTGCGCCCGGCCCGCCACAGGAGTCGCGAGTGCGCGATGAGACAAGGATATCCCTGCCGGCCAAACCCTCCCTAACCCGGACGACACTGGGCCAATTGTGCGCCGCCCCATGGGCCTCCCTGTCGCGGCCGGCTGCGAACCTAGAGTCTCTGGTGGCACAGCTAGCACTGGGATACCCAGGAGGCCTGGAAACCTTGTTTCGCAGGGCTTGTTGGCCCCTCTCCAAAACCAAAGAACCCAGTGTGTTGCAATTTACTGGTCATTAGTTCATGCAGATGTGCATGTTACTGTATCCTTGCCATCCCACAATATTAGAATGTCACCACTTAAAGCCTAGCGTATTGGATTTGGTAAAATATAAAAAACAATGCTCAATTTTAAGTCAAATTATTATGTAGCAAGTCTAAAAAATATATAAATTAATTAGATGGATACAAAATAATTTCCCTCTGAAAATCCTTGTTTGCCTAGTTCCATAGTGACCAGCTAGAGTTGAAGCCCCCCACAGACTTTACAATTTTAGCTGTCTTATGCCACGATTTTGGTGTCTCAATGTCCAAGTTGTGGGGAAATTCTTAGGTCTTGTCGGACATCTTGACTCGTTCATTATGACAGGGTCTAGGTCGACCGCTTTTAAGTACCACTACGTGCAGTCTTAGGCTCCGTCAAAGTTCTGGTAGTGTCAATTTTTTTGTCTTTATCGTGTAGTGTGTGGCTGGTGTTATGAGTCAATCCCGGTGACTGACCAATAGGAACTTGGCCTTCTTGAGTATGCACACAATAATACGATTATTGTGACTAGTCAGATTAATATAAATTCGATTTAAACATTTACATGCTTTGCAAGAACAATTTCTCTAATCTTGTTTACTTGACACATCTGAAATCAGGCTACCTGATAGGAGTTTGATCAATGCACAAAATCGTCAATCAAAGTATTCTACCACTGCGACCGTGTTATTTTGCAGAAGCCTATTTGATTCTGAATTCAGACATTTTTATACGTGAACTATTTCTAAGATGCATACTTTTAGTTTTTCCAAACTCACTTCAGCCGCTCATAAGCGTAGAGTGAAGCTGGTGCTGGCACATGCACAGATCAAATACATCCTGCAGTTGATGTCGTCTACGTTTGCTGATGAAGCCTCATAAGCCAATCGCAGAATGCGACGACAGAACTGAATCAAATTGTACAATCTGGCCAAGTTGATATCAAGATTTTCATTTGGTGACGTGATAATCTTAAAAGACTGAATCCGACGTACAGTCTGTAAAGGCCTTGAGCTGGAGTTTGTATTTGAGCCAAAGGTGGAAAAAGCCCTTTGGAAAACAATGCATTTAGGATTTATCTGCAATGAGCAATTACCACCCATCTCTGTAGTGCCGAGTCTGTCTGACAGGTTGGGGCCTTGCAGGGCTGCTGCCTCAACCTCATTCACCTCAGATCTTGCTTTCCTTAATACTACTCCTTATAGCATCACTGTTCACCAACCCAAATAACTACAAATGCACACCACACTCCCATGAAGTAGTTTACTGTATAATTTAGGCTACTGGAGCACACCACAAAATTTTGCCTAATCATCTCCAATAACCTATCTATTAATTTACACATGGTGTATACATCATCATTGGTTCTGCATATTCATGCCGAACCAAAACAGCTAGGGCCATTTTAGGTGATCCATTGCTTGAATAATTTGCTTATGTCAGCAGGTTTGGATACTTGTTAGCTTCTATGGATCTTTCCCTTTAAAACTATGTAAACACTGCTTGTAATATTCATATTTGTCTTACCTGTAGGCTAAAACTAATGGCAGCTCTTCTGCAGACCATTTAGAAAGTTCTGTTGACTGTTGTTTTTCTGGTTATTCATTCAGCCCGGCCTTGTCTAGCCTACTGCTCCCTCTCCAAAGTGGTTTATTGTCACAGGGTGCCAGGCTATAAAGAATGAGATCATTTTGGGGGCTTTCTGCTGTGTGATTCATGGCTTCCCCATGTCTGGCTGGCATCATGCAGCCCTCATCTCAACTGCAGCTGAGTCACCCAGTAAAATGGATTAATCCTCCTGTCCGTCCTCCCTGTGCAGAGAGGGTAGAGGTTTATGTGCTTCTGTTCAGTGTACTGTGGCAGAGATATGCCATAACAAAATTAGTTGCAGTGGCAGCTCTAAAGTATACAGGCTTCAGTAATTGAAGAAAACCTTGAAGGAAATGTAGCATTTTATGCCCTTAGATTGGTGTTCCACAAGGGATTTGGCCCAAAAAGTGTATTGTTGCCAAAGAAGAATCCTTCTGTATTGTTTCGAAATAGACTGGGCTGCTGAGTCCATGATGTTGCTTGTTTATTTGCGAGCTCAGGAGGAAAAGGTGTGTGAAACAGAACTACTGTGCATACATGACAGTATGTATGGCTACAAAAGGTCTTCAAGTCACATAGATGTGTTCAGGTTCAGAGTTCAAAGCAACCATGTTCTGTATTATTCACATCATCCTTCTGCTTTAAAATATATCCCCAAGTGTGTCAGTGAGATCTTTTCACAGCATGTGTACTTCCCAAAATAAGACGGATAGCTTTTGTCAACATCTAAACAGTATACATTATAAACCAATATAGAGACCCAAGCTAATAATAATTTACTGAGGATGAGTGGTTTTTTCTTTGTGGTTTTGGCATCTTTACCATCACCCTGTTCCCCTGAGGTAAACGCTGATGCATCATTAGCTGGCACTGACAGCCCCAAGCCAGCAGGGTTAGATGGTGCGGTCACTCTATAATTTTATGTGGGGTAACAAGCACCATCTGTGTTGATGAGGGATCGCTCTTCAAAGTGTTACTGTTGTCTCACTCTTAACCTTTTACACTCGTGGGAATTGGCTATATGGATAGGGATACATTTGAATGTTTCTTACAGAAGAAAAATGAAAACATACACATAAGCATGGTAACAATTGAAAGGGAACAGTTTGGTGATTATGGCAAAATGATTATTCCAAAGTTTGGGACACAACCGTTCACCTGACACACGACTGAATCCAAAAAAGAAAATGTGGGGTAGGTGCAACATAAGACAACACAACGACAAGTGTTTGAATGAGAGGACTAACTGGTGACCACACACGCACAGTTCCTAAGTCATTTCAATGCACATTTATGACACAAAGAAGAGTCTTCAACTATATGGTGCTTTTTGTTATCTCTCCTAGCTATGCAGTCGAGGAACCAGAGCAAGCACACATGTAGTTGTTTTGTTTGGAACATAGCACTTCATCCCCACCATCATACAATTACTGTTGTTGTTTATGCAATCTAAAAACTGCCCATTTATAAATCGCAATCTGGGCAGGAGGGCATCATTTGAAAGCTTGCTATTCTATTGCCAACATTACTAAGGTATAAAATACAATCTTAGTGTTTGGCTTTCACAGGGAAATTCCGACAAATGGATCACAATTATTGTGCGCATAGTAAAGTGGATTCAGATGCGTGTTTTGCTACTAATTTTCTTCACAATGGACAAACATATGTTCATTCTGTTCAGATCAACCCAGAGTGTGATGCCATGTCATCTTGTAACTGTACATCAAACATTGTGATCAGAGACACTGACACTGTATATAACATGAGTTTCATGATATGGAAATGTGAAGTGAAACCTTGGTTGAGGGGGACCCCAAAATTTCTATACAAAACTTATGGGCTCATATGAAAGAGGAGGTAAAATAAATGACATCTGGGGTCAAAGGTTAAAACAGCTGCGTTCTGTGTATCAAGGCTCATGTTCAACACCTGTGTAAGAGCTAAAATAATACCTGCAATGCAGATAGCTAAGAAAGAGTCTCCTAAAAATAAACTTGAAGCCTGTAGAAGATAGCAGTCTTAAAACCTGTTAAGCTTCCCCCCTACTTTTTCGGAAATTCTGTTAAAAATCGCGCAACATTTTGGCGTCCTGCTACTCAGGCCAGGAATATAGTATATGCATATGATTAGTATGTGTGGATAGAAAACACTCAGACGTTTCCAAAACTGTTTAAATCACGGCTGTGACTATAACAGAACGTCTGTTTCATCGAAAAGCGCAGGAAAATCTGATCACTGGAGATGGAAAAAATATCCATGCGCCACTCCCATGAATTGTTAAAGGTGAACCGTAATATATGAGGCCAAGCTTGCAGTACCTACAGCTTCCACAGGGTGTATAGAGTCTCCTCATTTGAATCTGAATTGATTCTTGGTAGATCCGACCAAAGGGAACCGATTCTCTCCGACCACCGACCCGAGGCATTGTCTCTGTGTTTTTCCGGACATTTTTCCACACGGCAGGCTATCGAATTTACATCGCCTCCTGATGATTTTTATAGCTTATTAACGTGTAGTTATACCTAAAGTTGCATTAGAAAGGTATTTCGAAGTGTTTTGTGAAAGTTTATCGTCGAATTTTTAACTTTTAAAAAATGACGTTACGTTATGAAACGCTCTTTTTTTTTCCGTTTTCCACACAGTCTTCATAGATCGATATCTAGGCTATATATGGACCGATTTAATCCAAAAAAGACCCAGTATTGATTATGGGACATCAAGGTGTGCAAAGAAAGAAGATGGTCAAAGGTAATTAATGTTTTATATTTTATTGTGCGGTTTGTGTAGCGCCGACTATGCTAATTCTTTTGTTTACATCCCCTACGGGTCTTTTGGGGTGTTGCATGCTATCAGATAATAGCTTCTCATGCTTTCGCCGAAAAGCATTTTAAAAATCTGACACGGTGGCTAGATTCACAATGACTGTAGCTTTATTTCAATACCAAACATGTGTATTTTAATGAACGTTTGCGTTTTAACTAATACTATTAGCATGTAGCGTCGCGCATGTGCATTTCTAGAGCTCTAGGTGGGACGTCTGCGTCTCAAGTAAGCTCAAGAGGTTAAAGGATTTTTTTAAAGGGTCCAGTGCAGTCCAAATATTTTTTCCTGTATTTTATTTCATATAGCTGATGAAGCTAACACTGTCAGTGTGCATTTGTTTTCAGTGTTATTTCCTGATAGTTGCTTGTTGGAAATACAATCCTTGGAATGTACCAGAGGCCACCAAAATATAGCTTGTTTGGAAAAAATGTCTTCACCCAGGGGAGCCTTACTGGTTACTTTTTCTTCTGGCTGGCTACTCTTAGTTTATGGAAAACACTGCTTGTCATTGCCCAAATCTATTGTGCACTGCATTTTTTTTACCCTGTAAACTACTACTACTAGTTTTTGATTGTTGTAGCCAGCAATTGTCCCAATCACAATCACCCATATTGGCAAACTTATTTCATTTAAAATTTCTCTAGGATAGGCTACTCAACAAAAAACGCCTGCGATAAGTGATCGGTATGTTTGGTGTCTATAATTGTCACTTTATCGTCCCAGCTGTACCCTGACCCAAACTATTCAGTTAAGATTTGTAGTGTTTCTCACTTTGCGTGTTTGTACATATGGGACTAGGTATGAAATAGTGATAGTTCTCACTATTCCAGATAAATCTATGCCACCTCTGTTTGCAGTGAACACTCATCACTTATTTATTTCTCACCGTAGGCCTAGATCCATCAATACACCTGTAGCATGGAGAACGTTTACACTTTTTTTTTTTTTTTTTTTTTTTACATTGTGCAGTCACCATTGTGTAAACCTTCAGTTACTGTAAGAAATCACCTGGAACACATTTCTTAACATTAAGAAAAATCCCAAAAGGAAAACCAGTCTTTTTTTCTCCCCCCATAAAATCTTAATCACTGTGCAACTGGCTCGCCTGCTCTTTCTCTTTGCTAATGATGCAAGGGTGTGGTCAGTCTGTTGCGTGTAGAATATCCTATAGCTTATTCATTGTTGATAGGCCCTGCTTTACTGAAGTTGCGAGACATTGCAAGCCAAGAAATGGCAAGATAAAGTTTGGACTGGGTGATTGGAGGCCCCAGGCAGGGTTATGTCCTTTAACTGTAAAAAATGTATTACCTTTTTAATGTGCAATGAACACAACCAGTTCATCTGATTTGTCAAACAAATCACTTCAAATAGGTTACCTTCGCATGTTCATCAAAAATAATTTCAGCATCCGAACAGTGCACTGCAAACTTTCCTTCGATACACACGTGGCTGAAACTACAGTATCTCACCGGAGAAGGCATCTGAGCGAGTGAAGCAGTGCACCTCTGCCTTACTATATGTAGCCTATGTATCTGTCGCTGTCTGGACAAAATTAGTATGACATGCCATACAGCCTTATTCAAAAATGGATTTAAAAAACCCATTTAAGTCCTCATCAATCTATACACAATAATGACACAAAAAAAAAGGTTTAGACATTTTTGCAAATGTATTAAAAATAAAAAACTGATCACATTTACGTATTCAGACCATTTACTCAGTACTTTGTTGAAGAACCTTTGGCAATGATTACAGCCTCGAGTCTTCTTGGGTATGACGCTACAAGATTGCACACCTGATTTTGGGGAGTTTCTCCTAAGTATTCAGACCCATTGCTATGAGACTCGAAATTGAGCTCCGGTGCATCCTGTTTCCATTGACCCTACCTGAGATGTTTCAACTTGATTGGCATCCACCTGTGGTAATTTCAATTGGTTGGACATGATTTGGAAAGGCGCACATCTGTCTATTTAAGGTCACAGAGTTGACAATGCATGTCAGAGCAAAAACTAAGCCATGGGGTCGAAGGAATTGTCTGTAGAGCTCCGAGACAGGGTTGTGTCGAGGCACAGATCTGGGGAAGGGTACCAACATATTTCTGCAGCATTGAAGGTCCCTAAGAATACAGTGGCCTCCATCATTATTACATGGAAGAAGTTTGGAACCACCAAGACTCTTCCTAGAGCTGGTCGCCCAGCCAAACTGAGCAATGGGGGATAAGGGCCTTGGTCAGGGAGGTGACCAAGAACCCGATGGTCACTGGCAGAGCTCCAGAGTTCCTCTGGAATGTTCTCCCATCTCCACAGAAGGACAACCAATGCAGCACTCCACCAATCAGGCATGAATGGTAGCCGCTCCTCAGTAAAAGGCACATGACAGTCCGCTTGGAGTTTGCCAAAAGGCACTCTAAGGACTCTGACCATGAGAAACAAGATTCTCTGGTCTGATGAAACCAAGACTAAGTGTGACCAAGCGTCACATCTGGAGGACACCTGGCACCATCCCTACCGTGAAGCATGGCGGTGGCAGCATCATGCTGTGGGGATGTTTTTCAGCGGCAGGGACTGGGTAACTAGTCAGGATCGAGGGAAGGATTAACGAAGTAAAGTACAGAGATATCATTGATGATAAACCTGCTCCAGAGCTCTCAGGACCTCCAGCCTGGGGTGAAGGTTCACCTTCCAACAGGACAACAACCCTAAGCACACAGCCACGACAATGCAGGAGTCTCTGAATGTCCTTGAGTGGCCCAGACAGACCCCGGGCTTGAACCTGATCAAACATCTCTGGAGAGACCTGAAAAACGCTCCCCATCCAACCTGACAGAGCTTGAGAGGATCTGCAGAGAAGAATGGGAGAAACTCCCCAAATACAGGTGTGCCAAGCTTGTGGCGCAAACCCAAGAAGACTCTAGGCTGTAATCGCTGCCAAAGGTGCTTTCGCAAAATACTTAGTAAAGGGTCTGAATACTTATGTAAACGAAAAAAAAAATAATAATAATAATAAATCAGCAAACATTTCTAAAAACCTGTTTTTGCTTTGTCGTTATGGGTTTTTTGTGTAGATTGATGAGAAGGAAAACAAACAATTGAATACATTTTAGAATAAGGCTGTAATGTAACAAAATGTAGAAAAAGTCAAGGGGTCTGTATCACTTCATTGCCCAGTGCTAGCGGTCATAGCCTACATTACGTATGTAATATAACCATTTATCTGCATTGTGAAATGACATGGATTTATTTATCGTTTTAATGGTAAACTGGTTTTTAAAAAATGGCAGTTTAAACGTTAAGCAAAATGTTCCATTTGTTGCATCTCTATCACAAACCTGTTGTGGAACATTTCAACTTAGGCCTACACTATCTTCTACATACTCCCACTGAAAAATCTGTATTCTTTTTGGAATAAATCCTATTTCCATCATTTAAAATTCTCATTCCTCTGAAAGGCAACTGTTTTGAAGCTCTCAACATCCTGTCTGCACTCTACTCTGTTAGAGGCACCCCCTCTATATACATACACACACACACACACACGCTCACCCATACTCTAGTTGAGCTAAAGAGTAGCTGTTAATTCCTGTGTTGGGCGTTCTCTAAGGAATATGAATGGAAGATAAGCCCCAGGAATGTGACTCCCCCTCTTATCACCGTCTCGTTGGCTCGATCCGCAAACTGCCATCTGAAAACAACACTGGACACGGCCCAGAGAGCGAGAATCCCAACATCTTGGCGTCCCAGCAGGCAGCGTACGTTCCCATTGTGGGTTGATTAGCTGGAGAGATTCACTGCTAGGAAGCTCTCTAACTTTTTTTCTCTCTCGCTTTCCCTGACTCTCTACCCCTGTCTTAGTGACTTTTTGCATTCAGGTTTCCTATTGTCTTCATATGACTGAGGCCCACTCAAAATAAATCAAGGTTTTCATAGGTTTTATTCATTTGAGAAGAGGAGTAATGAAGAGCATTGTCCTCACTTCAATTGATTGAATTACTGATCCAACACCTTGTATCAGAAGACTCCTTTGTACAGAGATTGGTAGTGCACCAGTGGACTGAGATGGCAGTAGAACAAAGCTGTTTCTGTTTTTTATAGGAAGCTGAACAAGGAAAACCAACTTTCTGCACAGCCATTTCAGGGCATGTGTACACTTTTATAGTACCAGTCAAAAGTTTGGACACACCTACTCATTCAAGGGTTTTCCTTTATTTTTACTATTTTCTACATTGTAGAATAATAGTGAAGACATCTAAACTATGAAATAACACGCATGGAATCATGTAGTAACCAGGAAGTGTTAAACAAATCAAAATATATTTTAGGTTCTTCAAAGTAGCCACCCTTTGCCTTGATGACAGCTTTGCACACTCTTGGCATTCTCTCAACCAGGTTCAGCTGGAATGCTTTTCCAACAGTCTTGAAGGAGCTCCCACATATGCTGAGCACTTGGCTGCTTTTCCTTCACTCTGCAGTCCAACTCATCCCAAACCATCTCAATTGGGTTGAGGTTGGGTGATCATTCTCCTTCTTGGTCAAATCTCTTACACAACCTGGAGGCGTGTTTTGGGTCAGTGTCCTGTTGAAAAACAAATGATAGTCCCAATATGCGCAAACCAGTTGGGGTGGCGTATCGCTGCAGAATGCTGTTAAGTGTGCCTTGAATTCTAAATAAATCACAGACCGTGTCACCAGCAAAGCACCCCCACACCATCACACCTCCTCATCCATGCTTCACGTTGGGAACCACACATGCGGAGATCATCCGTTCACCTACTCTTTCTCAAAGACACGGCGGTTGGAACCAAAAATCGCAAATTCTGACTCATCAGACCAAAGGACAGATTTCCACCAATCTAATGTACATTGCTCGTGTTTCTTTGCCCAAGCAAGTCTCTTCTTCTTATTGGTGTCTTTTAGTAGTGGTTTCTTTGCAGCAATTCGACCATGAAATAACACGCATGGAATTTCCTGATTTCCTGATTTCACGCAGTCTCCTCTGAACAGTTGTTGTTGAGATGTCTGTTACTTGAACTCTGTGAAGCATTTATTTGGGCTGCAATTTCTGAGGCTGGTAACTCTAATGAACTTATCCTCTGCAGCAGACGCATTAAGAGGAAAGAAATACCACAAAAGTACTTTTAGCAAGGCACACCTGTTAATTGAAATGCATTCCAGGTGATTACCTCATGAAACTAGTTGAGAGAACGCCAAAGTGTGCAAAGCGGTAATCATGTCTAAGGGTGGCTTCTTATAAGAATCTAAAATATATTTTTATTTGTTTAACACTTTTTGGTTAGTACGTGATTCCATAGATGTTATTTCATAGTTTTGATGTCTTCACTATTATTCTACAATGTAGAACATAGTAAAGGAAAAACCCTTGAATGAGTAGGTATGTCTAGAGTCAGTAGATTTAGGGGTTGGATGTTTTAAACATTCCAAGTAAAGACATTTTTGTTTGCTAGTTGCTCTTCAAATAAATCTTTGCTTGTGTTTTGTTTACTCAGTCCCATTTTGTTAAGAGCTTTATCATCTGGTGATGATGTCATTGAATGAGATGGATTGTTTTGCTATTATTTGTTTTTTTTATGGCCAGTTGAGTCGCCGTGGTGTAAGTGAGTGTGTACTACCATAGTGTTCACTGTTACTTAACTTTACCCTGTGGATAGGAGTACCAAGAAGTAGAAACGGACACCGAGCCAATGCTTAGAACTAACCCTCACCAGATGCTGCACCATTCATGATTCAGCATTTCAAATGTCTGAAACAACTAGCTTTTGTGGACCAAATCATGATGTCTCTAGACGTTTCAGAAATACTTGTCTATATGTATTGTTTTCAAGAACACCCAGAATATTTTCCTGGCCACATACAGTAGCCTGATGTTTTTGAAAGCTGAACTGTTGAGGACAAAGACGGATAGCTGTTCAGTGTTTTACAGCGCTCTGCTAGGTTTGTGCTCCGCCAAGACTAATTAATAGTAGGGGAAACACTAACAGCTTTTTCAAGTTTAAAGTATAAGCAGACTTATGTATAGCAAGGCTAATCGTCAAATACTGCAGGCTATGTTTCTGTGAAACTATAGTTTCCGTGCTTCTCCTCCTCAACAGCCAATTACTTTTTTGAATCTCACTGCACTGTGAAAAACACGTATATTTGGCCTGCTTATTGGCAATCCAAATTGATGAGGGCATTGTTTTTCAGTGTGCTGTTCCTCTGTAATTCATTTAGCATTTGTCGTGAGTGACAGATTGGTGTATCACCACCGCTCTGTCTGTGGTTGAGACAATGATTAAACTCCATCCATAGTTCTCCGGAGAGCATTTGGACCCAATTAAACACTATTGTTTACAACCACATCCTGCATTTATTGCAGCCACAATTGCACTGCCTCAGCACTGCTTTCTCTGACACTATCAGCAAAGCACACAGTGTTTGGAACCTGGGTGTTTTCCGATTCCATTGTCTGAGGAACTGTCCGTGCATAATGTGAACAAAGTAACATTTAATAAGGTGTTTACAATAACGGAAAATGTAATGGCTGTTCACTGAGAATTTTGTATTTTTTAAAGTTTCTAACTGAAGTCATTTACATTTTGCAGCAGATCTGGGAAGGAACTTTGCCTGCGTAGTAAAAGAGATGTAATTTTAAAAAATTACTTCACCTTTATTTAACTACACAAGTCAGTTAAGAACAAATTCTTATTTACAATGACGGCCTAGGAACAGTGGGTTAACTGATTTGTTCAAGGACAGATTTTTACCTTGTCAGCTCGGGGATTCAATCTAGCAACCTTTCGGTTACTGGCCCAACACTCTAACCACTAGGCTACATGCCACCATTATTTGCCCCACACAGAGATGACAGCCCATTTTCGATATTGGAGGCAGTCGCTCACTGTGGCATTACATTGTTTTATGGGGCTGTTTCTTTTGGAGAGTAGAATGTTTCTGAAATGAGATTGCAGTGGAGGGGACTGGAAAGCACAGAGCAGTCAATAGATGTCAGGGCTATTTTGCTTTTATTTCTTCCGGGACTAATGTCTCACTGGGTGCATGTGATTTCTGGGTGCATGTGATTTCTGGGTGCATGTGATTTCTGGGTGCATGTGATTTCTGGGTGCATGTGATTTCTCCTGATATGTAACAAAGACATTGAGTACGTTTACATGTTCACTAATAATTGAACTGATTATGACAGTAGGCAGGTTAGGCAGGTTATGCAATAGTTATGTAAATACTTTTACTCTGCTTTTCTTAATCGGCTCAAGGTCAAAATTGACGTAAGCATACGCCAATTAAAATGGCTGGGTTTCTCAGTAATCTTTTGAATTATTAGGACATCTAAACACCCTTAATCGGGGTTCCAGCTGTGTATTTGATCTGCACATGTGCTAGCACCAGCTGAGTGAGCCTCCCTCTTTAGTGTGTCTGGAACAACTGAATATATGCATCTTAGAAGTAGTTCTCTTTCAAGTATTCATTTCGGTATTTCACTATTGGGATACGTCCCCAGCGTATTCGTCAGAAGCCTTTATTACACTAGCCATGATTGGCTGGACGTGGAGACGTGTGTCAGAGAAGGGTGTCCCTTCAACCGTATAAACGGTACAACGCAGCATCTCTGAGTCATTCAAACACCTCTTCTCGACTTTTCATCAGAAAGCTTACCTCGACACGACTGCATTTTCCAGAACTAGCTAAACTGTCCACAGGCGTGAGCTTAAAACTCACTCGCCAGGCCCTATTCTCTGAACTATGCAGTGGTGACAATTTTCCTTTTCCTTCACCATAGTTACAGGAAAAGTATTTGAGGGAGGAAGAGGTACAGCTGAGACTCGGCTAACTTGTTCACGACCTAGTTAGCTGTATCCAAACAGTGATTAGTTGTTAGCAAGCTAGCGAGCTTTTTTGGTTTTACTTCAACAAGAAAAGCTTTTACTAGCTACACCAATCTATCCTTTCTAATCTGTTGTTTCGGAAACGGTATCCAGCCATCACACCAAGTGCCACTGTCGGAGATAACCCACTAATCGCTAGCTATCGGACCATTCTAGTTTTTTTCTGGCAGTTAAAAGCATAGCATCCAAGCTATGGTGACAAAAGCATCTGTGAAGAATCTGCTCCTGTGGAAACACGATATCGGCCAAAGACACCCACTCGGTGTGCTGCAACATGCCCAGGAAGCCTCCGGTGGCTCTTGTCCACATTGTGCCCTCTTCAAAGGGAAGCACGCCAAGCTAGCCTGAGTCAACATGACCCTAACATGGGGGGCCAGCGCCCCCAGTGTGTCACCAGAGACAATGGATATCCCCACAGGGAATCGTGGAGCGACGGCTAGCGCTAGCTGGGGCAACCAGCTCGACGCCATTGCCCCGCTGTTGGAGGACTTCAGCAACGACCTCGCGGCCTCTCTGTCGGGATTCCTGATTGGAGACGATAATGACTCCACAGGGTTTTCCGACAGCCTCCTTTCGGAATCATCGAATGGAAAAGAAGACTCCTTCATCCCCTCAGGCCAGGCCACCAAGCCTCCTGCCATGGAATCTGAAACCGGACAGGCAGGAGAGGTGCCATCCTCACCAGTTCTCGGTGTGGACCTGCAGGATGTGTGCAAACGCGCTGTGAATAAACTGGTGATTCCCTGGCCCAATGCAGTAGCAGAGACCAACACATCCCGCTATGAGGGTAAGAGGCTACCCAAAGCCAAACATGCAGCCAGGCAATTACTACCAGTCTTCCCAGAATGTCTGGAGGAGGTTACCTGTAACTGGAGTACACCTTTCTTCTCCGAGAACGCTGTCCATGGTGGGTCAGTGTTGGACTGCTTTGACATGACAGGGATTGGGCTGGCCCACATGCCCCATCGAACCCCTGGTGGCTTCCCATCTACACCCCAGCCAGAAGTCCTCCATGATCTTGACTCTCCCCAGCTTACCAACCAAGTACTAGTGCTTCCAGTCCTCTGTGACAGAGAAGGACTACAGGTTGGTCGCCACAGCAGTAGGGGCTCTCAGCGCCGCCTCCATGCTCTCTGCATACCAGGCTGAGCTACAGGAGGAGCTAGCGGTCACACTGGACCCGGGACTGTGGGATGAGATCTGTATTGCCACAGACCTCAACCTGTATCTGCTTAAAGCCGCTGTCCAGGCATCAGGAAGAGCGATGGGGCTCATGATATCCCAGGTTGAGCCATCAAGCCCTCTCCTATCTACGGTGTCCGATAGTGAGAAGCTGAAGATTCTGGATGCTCCAGTAGACCCTAAAGGCCTTTTCGGTCCCACTGTTGAGATGATGCAGAAATGGTGCGAGGAGAAAAAGTAGGAGGGTGAAGCTCAGTGCCTCCCATGTACCTCGCCGCACCTTCGCCCAGGCTGCAGCAGGTCAACCCTTCTCGACCTTTAAGATCCCCAGACACCCAGCCCCCCAGGCTGTGAGCCCAGGGCTGCAAAGAATATTGGGCCCTGAGGGGCCCTGGTCTAAGAAGCCTCCCTTCCCACCCATGGCACCTGCCCCTAACCCCACCCAAGGGATAAGGAGAAAGAAGCGGATGGCTTAGTGATGTCCCCATCGCCAGAGAGGTGAGAACGGCCTCCCCCAAGCCCAGTTCTATCTCCTCTGCTGAGCCTGTTCCATGGTGCAAGTTCCCAGTTCTTCCAGCGTACCTGGTCCAAGTTGGTGTGTCACAGGGTACAGCCCAAAGAGAAGAGACCATGTTCAGGTAGATGCTCCTACAAGGCCCCCCTCTTGTCTCACAAACACTCCCCAATGTCACTTCACACTAAGAAAGTACACGTTCAGAATGTTGAAACACACTGCTCTGCTACATTCTGTGCACCCAGGCGATTGGTTCGTATACATCGACATCAAGAACGCTTACTTTCACATCTCAAAATACCCTCACAGGAAATGTATCAGATTCAATAATCAAGGCATAATCTATGAATTTCTGGTACTCCCTTTCGGCCTCTCACTGTCACCTCGTGTTTTTATGAAGTGTACCGATGCATTCGGCTGATGACGTACATAGACGATTGGCTGCTGTGCGCTCAATCGAGATGAGGTCCTAGAACACAGTCAGCTACTACTGGAACGCCTGACATTTCTAGGTTTCAGAATAAACACAGTAAAGAGTGTTCTGATTCCCACGCAGATAATCTCTTTTCTAGGTTTAGTATTAGATTCGGTATCATTCAAAGCTCGCCTTTCAGTGGAATGTATAAGAACATTCCAAGATGGCCTAGCACTGTTTCACAGAGGGAACCTGGTCTCATTCAAAACATGCCTGAGGCTGCTAGGTTTGATGGCATCGACTTTAGTAGTCATCCCATTAGGATGTTTGAATATGAGAAGCTTTCAATGCTGGGTCTCTTCTCTAGGTCTGAGCCTAATACGTCACAAACATCACCATGTACAGAACTCCATAGACTACATGGTAGCACTGTACTCCTGGAGACACCAGACATTTCTGTCACAGGGTGCCCAGATGGGCACTGTTTTATCCAGAAAAGTAGTCACGACGCACTCATCTTTCTCAGGTTGGGGTGTGACTCATGAGGGCAGAACAGTCAACGGGGTGTGGGGACCCCATCTCCGATCTACTCACATAAACTGCCTGGAGCTCCTTAGTGTCCTTAGCATTAATGTTGTTCCTCCCATTTCTGGAGGTGCGTCATGTTCTAGTCAGAACAGACAATAACAATTGTTGTGGAGTACATAGACAAGGGGGACTGCTATCCCCTCACTTACACACACGGGCACACATACTGATTATGTGGAGCAGTGTGCATCTCCAGTCACTGAGAGCTACTCATGTACCAGGAGTACTAAATCTGGGGGCAGATTTACTTGCCAGGGGGAACCCTCTATACAGAGAGGGGAAGCTCCACCCAGAGGTAGCCAATCAGGTTTTGATGTACTTCGGCATGCCAGCAGTGGATCTTTATGCATCAATGGAGAGTACTCAGTGTCCACTGTTAGTTTCCGCGAGGGAGTGGGATGCACCGATAGGAGTTGGCGCATGAGTGGCCACGCGTCCTCCTGTATGCATTATCCCCACTGGCCCTGATTTCCCCCACCCGAGCCAGGGTGCAGGAGAAGGGTCTCTCTCTCACACACTAATAGCACCACATTGGCCAGAGAAATATTGGCTACAGGAGATCACTCAACTACTCTGCTGTCATCCGTGGCCCCTCCCCCTGCTCAGGACCAACTTTGCCAGGCGCGAGGGGTGATTTTCCGTCCTCACCCGGAACAGTTGGCACTCTGGGCCTGGCAACAAGGGGGGTGTTGCCCCACTGTCGTGCTCCCAAAACCCACATGACAAACCGAAATAGCTACAAGATATACTTTAATAATAGAAAAAGCCTTTCCTTTTTCCCTTGTTGCCTAATGGTTCAACTTGAACACTGCCGGGCTTCCTCCAAAATGTAATTTCAACTATTCAGAGTGCTAGAGCCTCATCCACCAGGTCCCTTTATAATTGTAAATGGTGCCTATTTGAGGAATGGTGCACTAAATCACAGAGTGCCGTTCCAGTGCTCTGTCCCGGTAATCCTGTTGTTTCTACAGGAATTAGTAGAAAAGGAAAGGCTTTTTCTACTATTAAAGTATATCTTGTAGCTATTTCGGTTTGTCATGTGGGTTTTGGGAGCACGACAGTGGGGCAACACCCCCTTGTTGCCCATATTATGACGGGGACACGTCGTTTGCTTCCCAGTATCCAAACAGCTTGCCCCGTCATGGGATTTAACAATTGTTTTGGATGCTCTATGCCAACAGCCTTTTGAGCCCCTGGATTAAGTGTCATTCACGCACTGTCAGTGCACTCGCCATGTGCACCATTTACACCTGGTAACAATAGGGTATCATTGCGGCCTAACCCCGCCTTTACCCCGAAGATTATTAACCCATCTTTGAAATGTGTCTTCCCCTTGAACTGGTAGCTTTTTATCCCCCACTGTTTTCTTCGCCGGTACATCATCGGTTGCATATGTTGTGCCCAGTACGCGCTCTGCGCGTCTACATGGATAGGACTAAGGGATTGAGAAAATGTGATCATATGTTGTTTGTTTCCTGGGCGAAACCTCACACAGGTAAAGAGCTCACTAAACAATGCCTCTCCCACTGGATAGTGGGGGCTATTGCTTTGGCCTGCACAAGTAAGGGTTTTCAGTCTCCTGCTGGTTACGGGCTCATTCCACTAGAGGAATGGCTACGTCCTAGGCTTTATTTAAGGGCATATCTATCCAGCGAGTTGGGCTTCGCCTCATACATTTGCAAAGTTTTGTAGGCTCCATGGTGCATACTGTTTTACGTGTAGGATCTTCTGCGAGTAAGGCCCATTTGTGTGATATATCGCACAGGGCAGTTGGTCGTCAGGATAAGCTTGTCTGGCAATGTGGGACTCAGTATATCCCAGAAGTGAAATACCGAAACAAATACTTGAAAGAGAACTTTAGGTTACAACCGTAACCCCGGTTCTCTGATGGTATGAGTGAGGTATTTCACCAGACCACCCCCTCCTTGCATGAGCGAGGAAGATGTGTTGCTTATTTTTGAATGCTGCGATGCTGCGTTGGACCTTATTATAGGGTAGGAGGGACACCCTTCCCAGATGCACACGTCTCTCCATGTCCAGCCAAATACTCTGGCGTATACGCTGACGAATACGCTGGGGGCGTATCCCATAAGTGAGATCCCACTCATACTATCAGAGAACCGGGGTTACAGTCGTAACCTAACGTTTTCACATACAAACTTTATATGTCCAAACTCAATCAAATATGCATCCCAAAAACAACATGTTCGCTGTGGTAGAACGTTTATTTTGATTGGGTATTTTCTGTGTTTATTAGAGTGCCATCAGGTAGCCTGATATCAGATGCCAATGTAAACAGGATTATTAGGGAAATCATTCTTCTTGCAAAGCATGTCAACATTTTAATCAAGCTATTAAATTAATCTGACTATCCACAATAATCACATTATAATGTAACCGTATTGTTTCTACCAGTGTCTTTCTCACCTTCACAATAAGTATTCAGTGATATTGGCCAGACTGCTGTTGATTTTAGGCTAGAAAGTTCCTGAGAAACGTACCATTTATGTGAAGGCTTGAGCTCTGTTTGTGCGTAAGTCAAAATGAATGGCATATGCCTCAATTAATTGCACAACTCTTTTCTGAATGTCACGGACCCCTCCGGAACATTCATTACGCACACCTGGCCCCTATTCCCAGTGATTAGTAATTGTATAAGTGTGTCCTTGATTTACCATTGTCCTGTAGACTATTGTTACAATGTCCGTTGCTTCGTCTGAGTACCTGTGCTGTGTGTTTTGGCTTTCTTTCCATTGTGGATTTCACAGATGATTACAGGTCTCGTCCTGTGTGTTAATCATTGTGCACTTGTGTTATTTATTCGAGGTACTCCTCACTTTTGTTTGGGTTTCAACCCTGTGTTTTGTATAGTGTTTGTTTGGTTTTCGTCCCCATGCCTTTACACGGCACGCTGTAATTTGGGTGTAATAAAAACTCCTATTACGCATTCCTGCGCCTGTCTCCCGACCCCTCATACCAACGTGACACTGAAATGTAAAGGGCTTTAAGTTGTCTGTTGGGATAACTTACCCATTTCAGCAATGTCTAACCTCTAACACTCACTAATGAGCTCTTATCTCTTCCCATCCACAGAGAAGAGCTAACGACCTCCCCTATCCCCCTCTCTCTACGACTTTTACCTCCCCTGAGATGAGTGCCAAGTCAGCCATCAACAAAGAGGTGTTCACACCCCACGATGAGAAGATGCTGGTGGCTGTGCAGGTTAAAAGGAGGACCAAGAAGAAGATCCCCTTCCTGGCTACTGGAGGACAGGGAGACTACATGACCTTCATCTGCCTCTCAGGTACTACAACCTCCTCTACCTTCCTCTTTCCCGTTATTCTCCTGGCATTTTCCTCTCCTCCATTCCTGCCCTATCCTTTCCTCCCCTCTGGTTTTCTTCTCCTCTATTCAGTCTTCCCCTTCATGTGCCTGCTGAGTATTCTGATAACCACTGCTATGATTGGGCCTCTGGCTTCTGTGCTGACGATGACCTGCTCTACACTGACAGGTTTCTTGGCTGTTGCATGTGGTCATAATATCCCTTCAAGTGACAAGCTTCCTGAGGGCAGTGGTGTGTTTGTTGTGTATTTTTGTATGGCTATGTTTTGCTGGCCTGAGTAGGGTGTGCTGTGCGAGGCATGCCCAGAGCAGTTATCCTCACTGTCAGTCTTATTAGCCTGGAATTGATGTAACATGCTAACGACCCCAGTCACATTTCAACACACGTCCTCTTAAATTCACCATCTACAGTGGCAAGAAAAAGTGTGTGAACCCTTTGGAAATACCTGGATTTCTGTATAAATTCTTCATAAAATTTGATCTCATCTTCATCTAGGTCACAACAATAGACAAATAGTCTGCTTAAACTAATAACACACAAACAATTGTTTTCATGTCTTTATTGAACACTGTGTAAACATTCACAGTGCAGGGTGGGAAAAGTATGTGAACCCTTGGTTTTAATAATTGGTTGACCCTACTTTGGCAGCAATAACCTCAACCAAATGTTTTCTGTAGTTGTGGATCAGACCTGCACAACAGTCAGGAGGAATTTTAGACCATTCCTCTTTACAAAACAGTTTCAGTTCAGCAATATTCTTGGGATGTCTGGTGTAAACTGCACTCTTCAGGTCATGCCACAGCATCTCAATCGGGTTGAGGTCAGGACCCTGACTGGGCCACTCCAGAAGGTGTATTTTCTTCTGTTGAAGCCATTCTGTTTTAGATTTACTTCTGTGTTTTGGGTCGTTGTCCTGTTGCATCACCCAACTTCTGTTGCGCTTCAATTGGTGGACAGATAGCCTATCATTCTCCAGCAAAATGTCTTGGGAATTAATTTTTCGGTCGATGACAGCAAGCTAAGGAAGCAAAGTGGCGTCCTCCCATGAACACAATTATTTTTTAGTGTTTTATGTATTGTAGACTCAACAGAGATGTTTGCATGTTCCAGAGATTTCTGTAAGTTTTTAGTTGACACTAGAGGTCGACCGATTATGATTTTTCAATGCCGATACCGATTATTGGAGGACCAAAAGGCCGATACCGATTTAAAAAAAAAAAACATTTTTTATATATATATTTTATATATATATATATATATATATATATATATATATATATTTTTTTTTTTTTATAATAATAAAAATAATATTATTTTATTTGTTTAAATTTATTTGTAATGACATTTACAACAATACTGAATGAACACTTATTTTAACTTA
Organism: Oncorhynchus tshawytscha; assembly: GCF_018296145.1. Classification (NCBI taxonomy): domain Eukaryota; kingdom Metazoa; phylum Chordata; class Actinopteri; order Salmoniformes; family Salmonidae; genus Oncorhynchus; species Oncorhynchus tshawytscha. The sequence goes on along the minus strand of NC_056436.1, from coordinate 23,873,408 downwards.
ATATAATACATCAATAAAAATCCATTAGCCTCAAATAAATAATGAAACATGTTCAATTTGGTTTAAAAAAAACGAAGTCTTGGAGAAATAGAAGTGCAATATGTGCCATGTAAAAAAAGCTAAAGGTTGAGTTCCTTGCTCAGAACATGAGAACATATGAAAGTTGGCTGTTCCTTTTAACATGAGACTTCAATATTCCAAGGTAAGAGGTTTTAGGTTATAGTTAATATAGTACTTATAGGACTATTTCTCCTATACCATTTGTATTTCATATACCTTTGACTATTGGATGTTCTTATAGGCACTATAGCATTGCCAGTGTAACCGTGTAGCTTCCCCCCACATCAACAGCCACCCTCGAAGCAGTGTTACCCATCGCTCCACAAAAGCCGCGGCCCTTGCAGAGCAATTTTGCACGCCCAATTTTTCAGTTTTTGATTTGTTAAAAAAGTTTGAAATATCCAATAAATGTCGTTCCACTTCATGATTGTGTCCCACTTGTTGTTGATTCTTCACAAAAACATACAGTTTTATATCTTTATGTTTGAAGCCTGAAATGTGGCAAAAGGTTGCAAAGTTCAAGGGGGCCGAATACTTTCGCAAGGCACTGTATATCTATTGTTGTGACTTAGATGAAGATCAGATCAAATTTGATCACCAATTTATGCAGAAATCCAGGTAATTCCAAAGGGTTCACATACTTTTTCTTGCCACTGTAATTCGCTCTCTGCTGAGCCAATATAGTGGCACACTAAACCAATTTAGGGCTTGGTTTAGTGTCAAAGCCATTTACATGGATTACTTTTGCTTTGGAATTTAATCATTTAAAAAAAACTGAAATTGGGTTTTAAATTGTTAATGAAATATTTGTTTATCCTCTGAAATATTGCACTCAAACTCAGTCAGTCATGCATTCTAATTTAGGAGACACTGAGAATAACAGGTACAGACCACTTTCCCTTGGCTGCTGAGTGGCACTTTAACCCATTTTGCAATCCTATTTAACCATTATTTGGCAGCAAATCATGCCATCTCAAGGTCTCAACTAATGAAATATGTGCAGGGTAGGAATGAATGTATCAGTTACACACAACCTTGAAGACCAGAACTACCCTGCTGGTTTAAGTCTCTTCAGAGTGGTGTACGTGCCAACAGTTCATTCTACCTGGCATAATTGAAATCCATAAATCATCTTATTCTTTTAGCTTCAAGTGAACGGCTTTCATCAAGCAGCAATATGCTGTGACAGACCATGTACTGGACTGAAGTGGTTTGTTTATATTGATGTGTTTATGATCCAATATTGTATATATCGGTTTTATGTGAGGAAGGTTTGGAACAAGTGTGATTTAAAAAAAAAATCAGTATTCACTACTAGACTAGATCTGCATCTCTTGCATATAGAAATGTATCTGTAATAGAATCCCTAAAGGTATTGATTTTGTGTGTGCATGCCTGCTAGGGCTAGCAATTGCCAGGAACCTCACGATTCGTTATCACGATACCTAGGTGCCAATATGTATGGAGATTCGATACTGTGATTTTATTGCAATTTGATGTTCCAAATATATTGCTCACTATATGTTTGCTGAAGAGAGACAAGCGAGCATGAGTAAATTAGTTTTGTACATTGATGGAAATAAAAGTGCTGAAAATATGTTCACAATGGAAAAAGAAGATGGAGAACAAGCTAAAGCAGAGGTAGGCAACTAGATTCAGTCGTGGGCTGATTTTTGAGCAGATGTTGGGGGCCATAACAACATAATTATAATAATTTTCACACTGAAAATTGATCACAACTAAGCCCAAAAAGAGTTTATTTTCAAATAAAATGATATCATACCTTGACACAATCACGTATCTTTTTTTTATTCGTGGGAATACTTTGGAACAGATTCCCTACCCCCCCCTAGAAAACCTGGCCCTAGGGAGGATGAAAATATTAAAACCCCTTTAGACAGACAACTGTAATTGGACAAAAACGAACAGGGCTGAGCTAGCTGTATACTGGGTTGCATCATGTAGGCCTTTGCGTCTGTAATTTAAAAAGACACTCATACACTATGTCATCACTATTGTGTTGATTGATTCATTTTCCTTTGTAGATTCTGCCATTATGCTCCTGAACTTGCCACTAATGAGATGTGGAGCTTCTCAAAGTGTGTTTTTCTTCACCTCAAACAGCAAGTGAACAAGTTCACACATCCATCGAGAATGATAATGGTTCCTTAATTTATTTTAAAAAACTTTCCAGCTCTCTCCATTTTTGTAAACCACAAGCCTTGATGTGAAAGGAAAAAATGTTATGCTCTGATCCAGTGGAAACATCATAAAATACCTGATTACTTCGTATCCCTTGCACAAATACAGTTGTCTGTCCTGAGCTCACTTTCACAGGAAACTCTTAGGGATCAGAATAGTTAATACAATGTTGCAAGTTTGCCATCTAGCTGTGGGCTGGTCCCAGTTGATACAATGTTTCAAGATCAAGGTTGACCAATCGAGGGCCCGCTGTCGCACAAAGAAATGGGCCTATTTTAGGTTATAAATGCATAGGTTACCGGGGTTTCCTAACCCTCTCCTCAGGCCCCCCTAGACGTTTCACATTTTTTGTCTTAACCCTAACCTGGCAGAGTTGATTATTTTAGTTCACTTCTCAAGCCTTTTACTAACTGAATCAGGTGTGCCAGTTTTAGGGTTAAGACAAAAAATGGGTCCAAGGAGAGGGTTGGGAAAGCCTAGTTTAGGTTTGAAAAACATTACGTTTCCCCTGGCCAGGCCCAAATGGGATCAGAGCACATAGGCGTCTCTTGGCTACCTGCATCTGTGGTTGTTATCAGTAGGCTACAGTTGATCAGACTGAAGCACAGACTAATTGTGCACATTGACAAATCATGAGGCATTTTATTTAATAAAACATTTTGGGTGGTGGGTATGGTCTTCCATATAAAACAGATCGTTGCGATGAATTCGCTTATACTTTATATGCTTTTATCACGTAATGTTTTGTATGATATTGATAAAAGAATAAAGCCTGGTTTATTGTAATGTAGGCCTACTGTACTTTTTTTTTACCACCCTGCTCCCCAGTCTCTCCTTCATATCTCGTTGTGGGAATAGGCCCCAAGTGAGCACTGGGAAGAAACTAATCTGAATGCACTTGATTCCCTGTCTTCATTTACATTTTACATAACCAATCTGAGGTACTGTAGCGTCTTCTGCTCTCCTCTAGAGACGATGTCGTTGTGGGCATGGATGCTTGCTATCTTCTGTGTCATTCATTTACTCTCTGTGTAACAACCAACAGTTCCTTCAGAAGGTATTCACACCTGTTTACTTTCAGTGTAACAACCAACAGGGCCTTCAGAAGGTATTCACACCCGTTTACGCTCAGTGTAACAACCAACAGTGCCTTCAGAAGGTATTCACACCCGTTTACTTTCAGTGTAACAACCAACAGGGCCTTCAGAAGGTATTCACACCCGTTTACGCTCAGTGTAACAACCAACAGTGCCTTCAGAAGGTATTCACACCCGTTTACTATCAGTGTAACAACCAACAGGGCCTTCAGAAGGTATTCACACCCGTTTACGCTCAGTGTAACAACCAACAGGGCCTTCAGAAGGTATTCACACCCGTTTACTCTCAGTGTAACAACCAACAGGGCCTTCAGAAGGTATTCACACCCGTTTACTTTCAGTGTAACAACCAACAGGGCCTTCAGAAGGTATTCACACCCGTTTACTTTCAGTGTAACAACCAACAGGGCCTTCAGAAGGTATTCACACCCGTTTACTTTTTTACACTTTTTGTGTTACAGCCTGAATTTAAAATGGATTAAATTTAGATTTTCTTTTGTCACAGGCCTCCACACAATACTATACCATAATGTCGGTGGGCATTTTTACAATGAATTAAATATGAAATGTCTTGAGTATAAATGTTCAAACCCATTTGTTATGGCAAGCCTAAATAGGTTCAGGAGTAATGCTTGAGAAGTCACATAAAAAGTTGCATGGACTCACTCTGTGTGCAATAATAGTGGTTAACATGATTTTTGAATGACTACCTCATCTCTGTACCCCAAACATACAATCTGTAAGGTCCCTCAGTCGATCAGTGAATTTGAAACCCAGATTCAACCACAACGACCAGGGAAGTTTTCCAATGCCTTACAAAGAAGGGTAGATGTTTAAAAAAATATTGACATTTGAATATCCCTTTCAGCATGATGAAGTTATTAATTACACTTTGGATAGTGTATAAATATACCCAGTCACTACAAAGATACAGGCGTCCTTCCTAACTCAATTGTCGGAGTGAAGAAAACCGCTTTGGGATTTCACCATGAGACAATGGTGAGTTTAATGGCTGTGATAGGAGAAAATAAAGATGGATCAACAACATTGTAGTTACTCCACAATACTAACTTAATTGACAAGAGTGAAAAGAAGGACGCCTGTACAGAATACAAATATTCCTAAACATGCATTCTGTTTGCAACAATGCACTAAAGTAATACTGCAATAAATGTGGCAAAGCAATGCACTTTTTGTCCTGAATACAAAGAGTTATGTTTGGGGCAAATCCGATACAACACATTGAGTACCTCTCTCCATATTTTCAAGCATAGTGGTGGCTGCATCATGTTATGGGTATGCTTGCCATTGTTAAAACTTGTTGAGGATAGGGGGCAGTATTTTCACTTTGGATGAATTGCGTGCCCATAGTGAACTGCATCCTACTCTGTCCTAGATTGCTAATATATGCATATTATTATTACTATTGGAACGAAAACACTCTGAAGTTTCTAAAACTGTTTAAATTATGTCTGTGTATAACAGAACTCTTCCAAACAAGAAGAACAAGAAGTGAAATTCTGAATGTGGGGCAACTTTGATGTCATCGCCCCCTCCTTTCCCAAAAAGATATGGATCTGGTAGCACTTCCTACACCTTCCACTAGATGTCCTCATTCAGTAGAAAGTGGAATGGAGCATTTGCTGTGTACTTTGACCGAATGGAAGGGGAAATAGTCAGTGACAGGAAGGCTGCTGTGTTGACATGGCCACCATACTGACCTAGGATCAGTGTTCCCAGAGGGCTCTCCTGTACTTCACTCTTTCTGACCACTGAACATGGTGTACTACTACTTCCAGTGACCCTAGGCAAGATGGACACAGCTCTAGTGCTCTGTTTTGGAATACTTGGGTACAAAATGTTACCAAGTAGCCAGAAGCGGAGCTAGTGCGTGGGTCATGGGAGCGGACTTATATGACAATTGACGACGTCCATTCAAACATGAATGGATTTATGACACTCAAAAATGCCACTCACAGTTTTCTGCACGCACAAAACAAATATTAGCCAGCAAGGCTCTTGATCCAGGTGGGTATTCTCTGAATTCTCTTTTGAATTAGTTGTGAGTTCCATACTGTAGATCACCAGAAGTGTGCTGCACAACAGTGAGTGACTCACAAGGCTCCGGTCTCTCGTCGTTGTGTGCTTGTACACAAACGCCACGTGACACATGACTTGGGACTACCTTAAGCTTCCTAATAATGTGACCGGTGAAATTAAGAATGCAATGTTCTTTATTTCCTAACGTATTATATAATTTGACTCCAGGTATTTACTTAAAGTAGCTACAATTATTCAAATGTCTACAAAAAAACTTAAAAGGAATATTTTCAACAATATTGACAGTATTGGAAAAACCCTCCTGTGGCTTTTTCTAAATACTCCGGTATAATGTATGTATGGTAAACCGCCCAAGCCTAATATTTCAAAGTTAGCTCATTTGAAAATGTTGGTGTTCTCAATGTATTGACAGATGCAGGTTTGTGGACGTCAGGTGTGGGTGGTCTGGTGTTGGTGGAATGTTTCTTATTTTTCTCTCAAGGCTGATGATGCAGCAGAGCAGAGACTGAGGATTCATGCTGTACTTTCAGTATTTACAGAGACGATAGAAATATAATGCAGCCCACTCTACTCCCTCAGCCACATCAGCAGGAGGCAAAGCAATATATTACAAACTAAGCCCTCAATGTGAGACTGTTTACTGTTGTGGGTGGGTGACTGTGTCTGTGAATATGTGTCTGTGGGCATGGCTGTCTGTGTAGGACTATGTATGTGTCTGCCTGTGTGTTCATGTTTGTGCATCAATGCCAGTAATTGGGACATTAGTTAGATTTGTATGCACCAGACCCAGCTGTAATTACCAGCCTGGCTGTAATTAACCAGCCTGGCTGTAGATCATGCAGCTCCTCTCAGGCCCTATCCTTCTCATCCCTCTGTCATGCAGGGAGCTTTAGTTAAGAGACCTGGGTGGGAGGATGATACTGATAGACGGATAATCCTCAAGGAGGGAGGGAAGGAAGGTGAAAAGTGACAGGATCCATGTCGCCCATCGTCGTCCTCCTCTTCTGTCTTAGCAAGTGTCACTATATAGTACACACTCATGCACGCACGTACACAGACACTCACACAGACACTCACACAGACACTCACACAGACACTCACACAGACACTCACACAGACACTCACACAGACACTCACACAGACACTCACACAGACACTCACACAGACACTCACACAGACACCCACACAGACACCCACACAGACACTCACAAAGCGGGTGGAGCTGGAAAGGTTGAAAGGCTCAGGTGTGTGGTATTGGACTGAGGTATGTGTAGGGGTCTATGAAATCCGCAATGTGGAGAACGTGGATGGAATCACGGAATCCAAACATTAAAACGGACTTCAACAATATTCAGAAATCTATTGAACCTAGTAGAGAATATTTGTTTATTTTATTAATCTGCCCAAGTTCATAAAACAGGAACAGAATGCATCAGTGATTCGTATTTCCTGCAACTTTCGGAAGAGGCAACAAACTTTCCCCGTCTGTGAATGTGCAGTTCGTGTGTCTTATCACTTTGTGTAGCCGTTAGCGATGATGCAAATAAAGTCTTAGTATTCTGGTAGATGGAAAGACTTTTTACAAAACCTTCTCAATTAAATGTTAACTACAAAGTAGCCTATGCTTACCTGGCAGAATAATATCAGGATTATTTGCATCAATCCAGTGTATTTGTTTAGGAAATTCTACCATCATGTGTGCTACAAAAACACTGCTAAATAACAGCATCTTGCTAGATGCACACTGGAGTTAAAGGATAACTACCTCTCAAGTGGTCTCATTTTTTTTTATGCCTGTTACTCATTCCAGAAGCTAGGATATGCATATAATTGGTTGATTTGGATAGAAAACACAAACGTTTCTAAAACCGTTACAATTATGTCTGTGAGTATAACAGAACTGATATGGCAGGTGAAAACCCGAGTACAAACACCCCCCCAATTATTATTATTATTATTAGGTGAAATCCTCCCAGATTGCAGTTCCTAGGGCTTCCACTAATGCCAACAGTCTTTAGAAAGAGTTTTGTGCTGTTTTTTGGAAAAATGAGCCAGAAATTGTAGTTTTTCTAGGTGGCTCCCATTTTGGCTGTTGTGTTTCCAAGTGTGTGGAAGAGAGTGCGTTCTTTGGTATTTTTCTCTGGTAGACTAACGATTCTCCATCTTACATTTTATTGTTTATTTACATACTAGGGTATCTGAGGTTTGATTATTAACATTGTTTGACTTGTTTGGAAAAGTTTATTAGTAACGTTTGGGATTCATTGTGTATGCATTTTGATGGAGGGAAACTGGGTGCATTATTGACTGAATCGCACCAGCTAAACTGAGTTTTTATGTATATAAAGAAGGACATTACCAAACAAAAGGACCGTTTGTGATGTATGTGGGACCTTTTGGAGTGCCAACAGAAGAAGATCATCAAAGGTAAGGCATTTATTATATCGCTATTTCTGACTTTCGTGGCGCACCTGCCTGGTTGAAATATGTTTTTCATGCTTTTGTATGCAGGGCGCTGTCCTCAGATTATCACACGGTGTGCGTTCGCCGTAAAGCCCTTTTGAAATCTGACAGAGCGGCTGGATTAACAAGAAGTTAAGCTTTATTTTGATGTATTACACTTGTGATTTTATGAAAGTTAAATATTTATAATTCTGTAGTTTGAATTTTGTGCTCTGCAATTTCACAGGATGTTGGCCAGGTGGGACACTACCGTCCCACCTGACCTAAATAACAAACACGATTTGATTTTAAAATATTTAAAAAAATAAATGTTCAAATGCTTCGCTTCCTGAAACGGGTCATATTTGGTTTTAAAGTATTGAAAGTAAACCATGTGATTTGAATTAAAAGTATTTTAATAAACAACAAGAGGTGACTGTAAGAAGCACTGATTTCAAATAGGCTACATGTCTTATTAAACAGCATCTAAAGACTAAGTAGGTCAGAAGCCAGGTAGGTAGCCTAAGAAGGAATAAAAATGAATTATTAGGCTATATTATAAGCCTAGCTCAGTGCCTTCTGTGGCGGTGGTTGCAAGCCGGCAGAAAATAAGGAGCTTTGCGCCGTGATTGGCTCAGTGTTCTGTCACTCGGGGACACTATGTCACCGCCAAGTCAGATAAAATGACGTCAAATCACGTTACATTTACAGTAGCTTTGATTGGACTGATCATCATGTCAACATCATACATTCAAAATCTTAGCTAGCAGTCATCATGAATCAAGTCGACAATCTACTGGCAAGTCCTTTTTAATCCTTGTCAAATGAAGATAGATAATGAAGAGAAAATATATAGATAAACCGTATCAGTGCTCATCGGCGAGCTAGCTACGACTGGGTAAAATATGTTTAGACCTTTTCATCCAACTCGGAATTGTAAATCGGGAACATGGGTCTATTTTCCCCTTAATTTTGCCTACTGTTCTGACTTGGTGGTGCACATTTAGCCTATAACCTGTTTTTGAGAAACGTAATAATGGATTATTGTAAGAGCTTTCATTGTCTGCTTATATGCCCCCTTATTCACCCGACTGTTCTGACTTTGTGTACAGGGAGAACACAGTAAGAACGGCCCATGTTCTGAATTATGTCGCTGTTCATTTCAGAAGTGCTGAACAAATAGTTATTTTGACTACATCCATCCTAGCTCGCTCATTCATGTCTTAATCGAAATGACGGTTTGCCTCTTATCCCCTTGTCGTCCCCTTATGCCATAGATGGTACATCTCAATTGTCAGTAGAAACCACATTTGTTTAAGCAAGTCAGCCATGAGGTTGAATGAACTGTTTTGCCCCAACAAGATTTACATCTGGATACCAGTATCACTATTCTCGTTAGTATCGTGGCCAGGAAACCAAACACAAAGTGGATTAAAGTATTTTAGGAAAAGTCCCTAATGCTGTTTGTTTTCCAAGCTGTACCACACAATATTTTACATACAGCTGGTTTTTAAAGGACCAAAGAGTGCTTTTTGTTTTCATTTTTACAATGGAAAAAATATTGCGATACTGGTTTCTTCACATCCCTAGTAACAATGAGGTAATTAGTTACAAAATGAACACTGCTCAAAGTGCATTGGTCTCCCACTGTCTAGGCTTCTTCAGCCATGTTAACGTACTGTACCGTGACCGCAGTTGAACCAAAGGTCAATTCCCTCTTTGCATTTGAAAATGACATACAGTAGCCATCCTCAGGAAGTTTTCCTCTAATGTTTGGTAGAAACCGAGCAAGCATTACGTGACACGCAACTCCCGCAACTCAAAGCCAATGGCGCCAAAGAGGATGGCTGACGTTTTACATGCTCGACAACGACGAGAGCCTATAGGGAGGAGGTCGGAGACCTGGCCGGGTGGTGCCAGAATAACAACCTATCCCTCAACGTAACCAAGACTAAGGAGATGATTGTGGACTACAGGAAAAGGAGGACCGAGCACGTCCCCATTCTCATCGACGGGGCTGTAGTGGAACAGGTTGAAAGCTTCAAACTCCTTGGTGTCCACATCAACAATAAACTAGATTGTCTTGGTGTGTTTTGACCAGTCGTGAAGAGGGCACGAAAAAGCCTATTCCCCCTCAGGAAACTAAAAGGATTTGGCATTGGTCCTGAGATCCTCAAAAGGTTCTACAGCTGGAACATCGAGAGCATCCTGACCGGTGTTGCATCACTGCCTGGTACGGCAATTGCTCGGCCTCCGACCACAAGGCACTTCAGAGGGTAGTGCGTACGGCCCAGTAAATAACTGGGGCAAAGCTGCCTGCCATCCAGGACCTCTACACCAGGCGGTGTTAGAGGAAGGCCCTAAAAATTGTCAAAGACCCCAGCCAGACTGTTCGCTCTACTACCGCATGGCAAGCGGTACCGGAGTGCCAAGTCTAGGACAAAAATGCTTTTCAACAGTTTTTACACCCACGCCATAAGACTCCTGAACAGGTAACCAAATGGTTACCCGGACTATTTGCTATGTGTGCCCCCCCCCAACCCCTTTTTACGCTGCTGCTACTCTCTGTTTATCTTATATGCATAGTCACTTTAACTATACATTCATGTACATACTACCTCAATTGGCCCGACCAACCAGTGCTCCCGCACATTGGCTAACCGGGCTATCTGCATTGTGTCCCACCACCCGCCAACCCCTCTTTTACGCTACTGCTACTCTCTCTTCATCATATGCATAGTCACTTTAAAGTTACCTACCTGTACATACTTCTTCAATAAGCCTGACTAACCAGTGTCTGTATATAGCCTTGCTACTCTTTTTCAAATGTCTTCTTACTGTTTATTTCTTTACTTACCTACACACACTTTTTTTCCCATTTTTTTTTTCCCACACCATTGGTTAGAGTCTAAGTAAGCATTTCACTAAGGTCCACACCTGTCGTATTCGGCGCATGTGACAAATAAACTTTGATTTGATACTGACCAACTGTGCTATTTATTTATTTATTTTTAAACTTATTTTGTACATAATGTTGCTGCTACCGCCTCTTATGGCCAAAAATAACTTCTGAAAATCAGAACAGTGATTACTCACCATGAACTGGAAGAAGCTTTTTCCTTTAACGAGTCCGAGAAAGATCTACTGCTTTCCCGGGAACAGGCCCAAATCCCCGTCATTTGTGTGAAGAAAAGACTAATGAAAAGAGGGCGCAGGTCAGGCTGCCTTCTGGGAACCGTAGACGAGCGAGTAAACTCCCACTGCCATCCGTTCTACTGGCTAACATGCAATCATTGGAAAATAAAATGTATGACTGACTTATCCTACCAACGGGACATTAAAAACTGTAATATCTTATGTTTTAGCGAGTCGTGGCTGAACGATGACACAATATAGAGCTGGCAGGATTTTCCATTCACCGGCAGAACAGTGAAGAAGCTATGTCTGGTAAGACAAGTGTGTGTGTGTGTCTTTTTGTCAATAACAGCTGGTGTGCAATGTCTAATATTAAAGAAATATCAAGATATTGCTCGCCTGAGGTAGAGTGCCTAATGATAAGCTGTAGACCACACTGCCTACCAAGAGTTCTCATCTATATTATTTGTAGCCATCTATTTACCAACACAGACCGATGCTGGCACTAAGACCACACTCTATCAACTCTATAAGGCCATAAGCAAACAAGAAAATGCTCATCCAGAAGCGGCGCTCCTAGTGGCAAAGAACTTTAATGCAGGCAAACTTAAATTAGCTGGCTAACAAAGTCAGACAGCTAGCTAACGTTACAACATCAGATGAAGTAACGTTAGCTCGAGGAACCAATTAGCTATAGTATTAACTGGTATACGACTGCTTGTCGTTCCTGAAACTATGACATTAGTTGCTCACTGGACCCTGGCAATCTATGTGAATTGTCAACTAGTTAGCTAGCTAACAAACTAACTACTATATATGAACTAATGTTTTCCCTCTGGTTAATTTCAGAATGAGAGAATCATGTGAAAATTAGGCATTGCTTGTTAAACAGGTGGATTCAGGGATCAAGTGTGGCTGGAGCTTAGACTGGCTTAAGCTGGATGCCACTATAGAGGTGAAAGGAACACCACACACTTTTCCTCTTTCTCACTTTTTCAATAAGGTGGATAAAAAGGGATATGACAGCTGTACTCTACCTGAAAGAGATCAATTATGCCAACGAAGGGTTTCATGTTCTGCTGGCACATTTTAGAACAGATGTACACAGGCAGAAAGTGTACATTGCAGTAACGCCCAGTGTAGCCCAAAGATATTGCTTTTGTTGTGTTGAACTTGACATACAGTGGGTCAAAAAAGTATTTAGTCAGCCACCAATTGTGCAAGTTCTCCCACTTAAAAAGATGAGAGGCCTGTAATTTTCATCATAGGTACACTTCAACTATGACAGACAAAATGAGGGAAAAAAATCCAGAAAATCACATTGTAGATTTTTTCCTGAATTTCAATATATCCTCAACACCGGTTTCTCTGGCATCTCTGGCATTATCATCTAAGTGTGTGTGTGGTCACAAGCGATCTATTATAAAGGCTGTCATGGCCAACTGCATTATTAGTGTATTGTTTACTCTGTGAACTTGAGTGTCATTTGCAGTAAAGTCTAGGCAACAAATAACATTGATTGCTTTCCTTAAAATGTTTAGCTATTAGTTTTTATTTTACACACAGAGACTGATCATGTAGAACATATTATTTGTTTAATTAGTAAAGAGTTAACCTGCATTTCAAGAAGGGACACAGCCTAAAAGGCACTAGAAATTATCAACAACAAACTAGTCACCTTTTTGGGGCCTCACCAGTTTGGACCCATCAGACCAAAGGACCATTTCCACCAGTCTAATGTCCATTTGCTCATGTTTTTTGGCCCAAGCAAGTCTCTTCTTGGTTTCCTTTAGTAATGGTTCCTTTGCAGCAATTCGACCATGAAGGCCTGATTCATGCCGTCTACTCTGATCAGTTGAGGTCTGTTACTTGAATTCTGTAAAGTATTTATTTGGGCTGCAATCTGAGGTGCAGTTAACTCTAATGAAATGATCCTCTGCAGCAGAGGTAACTGGGTCTTCCTTTCCTGTGGCGGTCCTCGTGAGAGCCAGTTTCATCATAGTGCTTGATGGTTTTTACGACTGCACTTGAAGAAATGTTCCAAGTTCTTGAAATGTTCCATATTGACTGACCTTCATGTCTTAAAAAAATGGACAGTCCATTTTGCTTTGCTTATTTGAGCTGTTCTTGCCATAATATGGACTTGGTCTTTTACCAAATAGGGCTATCTTCTGTATATCACTCCTACCTTGTCACAACACAACTGATTGGCGCAAACACATTAAGAAGGAAAGAAATTCCACAAAAGGTAAACCTGCTGGTTGAGAGAATGCCAAGAGTGTGCAAAATTTGTCAAGGCAAAGGGTGGCTACTTTGCAGAATTTAAAATATATTTTGAGTTGTTTAACACTTTTTTTGGTTACTACGTGATTCCATATGTGTTATCTAATAGTTTTGACGTCTTCAATATTATTCTACAATGTAAAAAATAAAAACCCTGGAATGAGTAGGTGTGTCCAAACTTTGACTGGTACTGTATGTTGGGAAACACCTAATTTAACGCCCTCCTTGGTCTGTGTGGATATTGATGGAAACCTGTAGGATAAGTCCAGGCTTGGGCCGGATAGGAGGAAGACTGGGGAATGGAGGATGTTCTCCAGGGACTCAGCATCTGATGGGCCTTACTGGAAAAGAGGCTGCAGATGCAGAAAATATGAGTGGGGTATTTTTACCCAAATGCGTTTTAATAGGTCTGTGGTTTTCCAAAACCCTGAGGAGAGAATATACACTGAACAAAAATATTAATGCAACATGTAGTGTTGGTCCCATGTTTCATGAGCTGAAAAATAAAGATCACAGAAATGTTCCATACCCACAAAAAGCTTATTTCTCTCAAATTCTGTGCACAAATGTATTACCTCCCAGTTAGTGAGCATTTCTCCTTTTCCAAGATCATCCATCCACCTGACAGTTGTGGCATATCAAGAAGCTTATTAAACAGCATGGTCATGCAGGTGCACCTTGTGCTGGGGATAATAAAAGGCCACGCCATACATGTCTCAAGTTTTGAGGGAGTGTGCATTTGGCATGCTGACTGCAGGAATGTCCACCAGAGCTGTTGCCAGAGAATTAAATGTTCATTTCTTTACCATAAGCCGCCTCCAACGTTGTTTTAGAGAATTTGGCAGTATGTCCAACCGACCTCACAAACACAGACTACGTATATGGCGTTGTGTGGGCGAGAGGTTTGCTGATGTCAATGTTGTGAACAGAGTGCCCCATAATGGCGGTGGGGTTATGGTATGGGCAAGCATAAGCTATGGACATCAAACACCATTGCATTTTATCGACCACAATTTGAATGCACATAGATACCATGATCATTGTCGCGCCATTCATCTGCCACCATCACCTCATATTTCAGCATGACAGATGTCGCAAAGATCTGTACACAATTTCTGGAAGATGAAAATGTCCAAGTTCATCTTAGCCTCCACACACATCAGACATGTCACCCATTGAGCATGTTTGGGATGCTCTGAATTGACTTGTACGACAGCATGTTCCAGTTCCTGCCAATATCCAGCAACTTTGCACAGCCATTGAAGAGGAGTGGGACGACATTCCACAGGCCAATCAAAAGCCTGATCAACTCTATGTGAAGGAGATGTCACGCTGCGTGAGGCAAATGGTGGTCACACCAGATACTGATTGGTATTCTAATCCACGCCCACACTTTCTTTTATGGTATATCTGTATCTCAAATCCTGTGAAATCCATAGATTAGGGCCTAATAAATGTATTTAAATTGACTGATTTCCTTATGAACTGTAACTCAATAAAATCTTTGAAATTGTTGCATGTTGCATTTATTGTTAAGTATATAATGTTACTCACCAAATACTGATCCAGATTTCGGTGTTCTGTAGTTTGCTAAACAGTAAAGGGCAGTGCCATGTCTCCTACCTTTCCAAACAAAGCCAACTTGGCAGTATGTTCCCAATTTTCTTTTTGTATTTCTTAGTGTAAGCTTTAGCAGTGATTCAATTTATTTCCAGTAGGAACCGAACTGCTGCCACAATGGCATTTAATGTACCCCTGTTTTCACACAGGCTTATTTTTTTTAAGCCATACTGTGCAGGAATATGCCTTGCGAGGAACAGTGCAAAACAGAGATGGTAGATTCAGATAGCAGTAAATCACATAGTTTGCCTTAAAGGACGTAAACTTTTCTGTAAAAAGGCATGTTATACACGTCCAGATGTTTATTTATTTGATTTCAATTTGCTTTGACAAGCTTACCCCACCAGCAATAGACTTCCTCATGCTCGTTCTGCAGTTGCAGGGGCACAGATAAAACATGAACAATCACTCTCCCCCTCTCTCAACATATGGAAATGGTGACAGAGGGAGTGGAGAGAAGAAGGGAGGTGAAGAGGTCATGGCTCTGTCTTCCTCTCCATTTTGCTGGGCTCCTTCCCTCCTCTCCTTCCTCTCGGTTTCTTTGAGATCCTTCCCTCCTCTCCTTCCTCTCTGTCGCTCTGGTCTCCTTCCCTCCTCTCTGTCGTTCTGGGCTCCTTCCCTCCTCTCTGTCGTTCTGGGCTCCTTCCCTCCTCTCTGTCGTTCTGGGCTCCTTCCCTCCTCTCTGTCGTTCTGGGCTCCTTCCCTCCTCTCTGTCGTTCTGGGCTCCTTCCCTCCTCTCTGTCGTTCTGGGCTCCTTCCCTCCTCTCTGTCGTTCTGGGCTCCTTCCCTCCTCTCTGTCGTTCTGGGCTCCTTCCCTCCTCTCTGTCGTTCTGGGCTCCTTCCCTCCTCTCTGTCGTTCTGGGCTCCTTCCCTCCTCTCTGTCGTTCTGGGCTCCTTCCCTCCTCTCTGTCGTTCTGGGCTCCTTCCCTCCTCTCTGTCGTTCTGGGCTCCTTCCCTCCTCTCTGTCATTCTGGGCTCCTTCCCTCCTCTCTGTCGTTCTGGGCTCCTTCCCTCCTCTCTGTCGTTCTGGGCTCCTTCCCTCCTCTCTGTCGTTCTGGGCTCCTTTCCTCCTCTCTGTCTCTCTGGGCTCCTTCCCTCCTCTCCTTCCTCTCCCGTCGCTTTGGGCTCCTTCCCTCCTCTCCTGTCTCTCTCTGGGCTCCTTCCCTCCTCTCCTGTCTCTCTCTGGGCTCCTTCCCTCCTCTCCTGTCTCTCTCTGGGCTCCTTCCCTCCTCTCCTGTCTCTCTCTGGGCTCCTTCCCTCCTCTCCTGTCTCTCTCCGGGCTCCTTCCCTCCTCTCCTGTCTCTCTCTGGGCTCCTTCCCTCCTCTCCTGTCTCTCTCTGGGCTCCTTCCCTCCTCTCCTGTCTCTCTCTGGGCTCCTTCCCTCCTCTCCTGTCTCTCTCCGGGCTCCTTCCCTCCTCTCCTGTCTCTCTCTGGGCTCCTTCCCTCCTCTCCTGTCTCTCTCTGGGCTCCTTCCCTCCTCTCCTGTCTCTCTCTGGGCTCCTTCCCTCCTCTCCTGTCTCCTCCCCCTCTGGGCTCCTTCCCTCCTCTCCTGTCTCTCTCTGGGCTCCTTCCCCCTCTCCTCTCCTGTCTCTCTCTGGGCTCCTTCCCTCTCCTCTCCTGTCCTGTCTCTCTGGGCTCCTTCCCCCTCCTGTCTCCTGTCTCTCTCTGGGCTCCTTCCCCCCTCTCCTGTCTCTCTCTGGGCTCCTTCCCCCCTCTCCTGTCTCTCTGTCAGGAGGAATGGGCCAAAAATCACCAAACTTATCGTGGGAAGCTTGTGGAAGGCTACCCAAAACAAAGGCAATGGTACCAAATACTAATTGCATGTATGTGAACTTCTGACCCACAGGTAATGTGATGAAAGAAATAAAAGCTGAAATATATCATTCTCTCTACTATTATTCTGACATTTCACATTCTTAAAATAAAGTGGTGATCCTAACTAACCATAGGCTTTTATGCAATTTCCATCTTCACAAAGCTGATCACTGGAGGAGGAATACTAACATGTAATTTGAAAGGTCATCTTTGCAACAGCATCTACAGTAGCTGTGATTAAACATGGAAACGTTCATCTTATCTTTCAGTCAATAGTTAATTCCGATGTATTGAATACAAAAGGCAAACAATGAGTCAGTAAGTACTCAGTGGGAGACATGTAAATGTTCATTAATTCTGTGGTGAAGCAAGTTTGACAAAGTATAGCCTATTTGTTTCACACTGAGTCTTTTACTTAGCGTATCATCTTATGATATTAACCAGGAACCTTACTTTGTGTGAAAACCCTGTAGTTACATACACCACATTGGCTACATTCATGCATACAAAATAGTCCATATAGAGTTCATTCGGAAAGTATTCAGACCCCTTGAATTTCTCCACATTTTGTTATTTTGAAATGTATTAAATAGTTTGTTCCCCTCATTTATCTACACACACAATACCCCACAATAACAAAGCAATAACATGTTTTTAGAAATGTGAAACTGAAATATTACATAAGTATTCACACTTTACTCAGTACTTTGTTGAAGAACCTTTTGGCAGCGATTACAACCAAGTCTTCTTGGGTATGACACTACAAGCTTGTGTTTGGAGTATTTTATTTAACCTTTATTTAACTAAGCAAGTCAGTTAAGAACAAATTCTTCTTTACAATGACGGCCTAGGAACAATGGTTTAACTGCCTTGTTCAGGGGCAGAACCACAGATTTTTACCTTGTCAGCTCGGGAATTCGATCTAGCAACCTTTCGGTTACTGGCCCAACGCTCTAACCACTAGGCTACATGCCTCCCCAGTTTCTCCCATTCTTCTCTACAGTTCCTCTCTAGCTCGTTGGATGTGGAGCGTTCATGTCCGGTCTCTGGCTGGGCCACTCAAGGACATTCAGAAACTTGTCCCAAAGCCACTCCTGCGTTGTCGTGGCTGTGTGCTTAGGGTCGTTGTCCTGTTGGAAGGTGAACCTTCGCTCCAGTCTGAGGTTCTAAGCGCTCTGGAGAAGGTTTTCATCAAAGATCTCTGTACTTTGCTCATCTTTTCCTCAATCCTGACTGTTCTCCCAGTCTCTGCCGCTGAAAAACATCCCCACAGCATGAATCTACCACCACCATGCTTCACCGTAGGGATGGTGCCATGTTTCCTCCAAATGTGACGCTTGGCATTAAGGCCGAGGAGTTAAATCTTGATTTCATCAGACCAGAGAATCTTGTTTTTCATGGTCTGAGAGTCTTTAGGTGCCTTTTGGGAAACTCCAAGCTGGCTGTGATGTGCGTTTTACTGAGGAGTGGCTTCCGTCTGACCACTCTACCATAAAGGCCTGATTGGTGGAGTGCTGCAGAGATCATCGTCCTTCTGGAAGGTTCTCCCATATCCACAGAAACTCTGGAGCTCTGTCAGAGTGACCATTGGGTTCTTGGTCACCTTCCTGACCAAGGCCCTTCTCCAGCGATTGCTCAGTTTGGCCGGGCAGCCAGCTGTAGGAAGAGTCTTGCTTTTTCCAAACTTCTTCCATTTAAGAATGATGGAGGCCACTGTGTTCTTGGGGACCTTCAATGCTGCAGAAATGTTTTGGTTTTCTTCCTCAGATTTGTGCCTCAACACATGTCTATCTCGGAGCTCTCCGGACAATTCCTTCGACCTCATGGCTTGGTTTTTGCTCTGAAATGCGCTGGCAACTGTGGGACCTTTTATGTAGATAGTTGTGTGCCTTTCCAAATCATGTCAAATCAATTGAATATGCAACAGGTGGACTCCAAGTTGTAGAAACATCTCAAAGATGATCAATGGAAATAGGATGCATCTGAGCTAAATTTTGAGTCTCATAGCAAAGGGTCTTAATACTTATGTAAATATGGTATTTCATTTTTTCATTCCTAAGAAATTTGCAAACATTTCTCAACCTGTTTTCGCTTTGTCATTTTGGGATATTGTGTGTAGATTGAGGGACATTATTTATTTAATACATTTTAGAGTAAGGATGCGAAGTAAAATAATCTGGGAAAAGTCTGATGCTTTCTGAATGCACTGTGACATACCTGTCCTGGTGGCTCAACTCTCGATTCCTGCACCTGCGTTTCCTGCACCTGTGTTTAGCCCTATCGCTTCATCACTAAGATTAGCCATTCTCCTCTAGCGTTGATATATCAGTAGCAATTTGTCTATAAAGCACTTCTGAATAAACTACCTTATTTATCATCACTCATCAACATTAGAATACAACCAGGTCTCAAGCATGGATTATACTTTAGGCCCCTGCGATCTCCACAGAGTTGGGTATGTTCCTATTATGCACCTTGCTTTTGGAATAACCTGCAGACTAAACTTAAACTTGAGACTCTTGTCCCCCTTGCCCATTTTAAACATTTATTGGGGGATTTTTATTTTTATATTGCTTGTAACTGTTTTGGGTAATGCAAGTTGTTGTGCTGTTAGGGGAATAACCTGGGTGTAAATGTAATAATCTGCTGCTGTATTTTTGTGTGTTATCTGTGATCTTTTTGTTTGTCTTGTGTAGTTTCTTAATCATTGTACCTAAACTGTATGTGTAAACATGTATATGCAGGGCCCAGCTGTAAAAGAGACCTTGGTCTCAGTCTGTATTCCTTGTTGAAATAAAGGTAGATTAATTTCAGTGGTCTTATTACATCTCTATCCAGCTTCCCAGAACCGTCCTCCTTCCCTGGCTGTCGAGTAGATGTCGTTCCCTCTCCTTCCCTGTGGACCGGCTGCCAGAGTGCAGCTGTTTCTGAGATGACGTAAATTTAGGAGGACTAGGAGAGCCAGATAGAACCGGCTTCAGAGGGAATGTTCTTACAAGCCGCACAACGTTTGATACAGTATCTATAGATGTAATGAATTCATAACAGTACCTGATTCCAGCCTGATGTGCCAGCGCAGATGATTCTTATATCATTTTAAAGCCGTATTGATTTGGAAAGTTCACGGATTTAGCGGATTCCAGTGCTTCTGGAGTTAACTATCAATTGTAAGAGAGTGAATTAATCAAGATTTTCACAGCCTTGGATAAAGATGTGTTCAGCTTTTTCTTTGCATGTTTGTATTCAGCCAGGCTTGTAGGCATTCGATTGGAGCAACACTTCACTGCAGGCTGTTTTGAAGTGCTACAGTCTAGTAAATTGTATATTTCAAAACTTACAAAGACTGCAGCCTGCAGGGACCTAAAATGTAGCAAAGAACGGTACTATTTACATAGCATATTTACTCATATTTAAAGCTAAGATAAATGTTTTATTAAACCAATACTTTACAGCGCAATGCACTTACCTTGGAAGGCATAGAATTGTTCCCATTGAAACCTGCACTCTGAGATAAACCTACAGGAGCCCTATATATTTTTTTCTCTCCTAAACCTGCAGAGTGCTTACAATTGGAGCTAGGCAGCGGTCCAAACAAGCCTCTATAGATCCCTGACTTAGACTTATACTTTTTAGACCTAAGCATCTGTAGATAACTGCCGTTTTTAGAACTGGGAAGAAGTAGAAGTGTGGACAGCTGTCCTGGATTGGCCCTGGCTTGAGTTTTGGTGTTGAGTCTGGCAGCTGGATCACAATCACTCTCAGCTGTGGGGGAGACGCTCTGAGGGACGGGACCAGACTCTTGCTGGTCGCCTGTGTGGCGTTTGCACACCATCAGGGGCTCACTCCATTGACCGTCATCTTCCTCTAAGAAGTGTGTGTGTGACGTGCCACAGTATGTTTGTATATGTGCGTTTTTCTGTCTCTGCCTCGGAGTGATGGATCAGTACTGATGGAAAAGGACAGCTCAGGATGTCCAGGGCTTGAGTAATTGGACCTTATGGGGAATCTCAGGCCATTCCAGGAAAAAGAGGATTGCATCACATTACTCATTGTTATGGTTATCAGATAAAAAGCCCACTTACAGGCTTGTATTGATGAATGGCTTTTTGGGTCAATGTTTTCATTATGATTTTTCTTAGATTTTTATGGAAGATTATCTTTTGGAAATGGTGAGCAGTGTCAAGGTGAAAAGTTAGATTCCGATTTAAAGGAATCTAACTTAATCTCACTATAAAATGAAGAGGTTAAGCTCGCGCTAGACAGCACTGTGATGTCACAGGTGGACACTTTGTCTGGACAAAAATGTGAACATTACATTTCTTGGTCTATAGCCTATTGTCTCAACTCATGTTTTTACGACACGTTTGCCTCTCGTGGTTATTCTGGTTTCGCCTGATTTAACCCTGTATATCTTGCTTGTTTTTCTCAATTGTTCTCTTTTACCTCTTATCTGTTGCCATTTCGACAGCTGCTCTCTAAGTGAGGAGCACAGCCCAAGTGTAGAGTACATGTTGAGAAAAACCTCATTAGAAACAGAAGTTTGTCTCATTCATGATCAACGTCAAAAGTTAGATGGATCAAGGTACTAATTCTAAACACTAATCAGAGAACTGCTGAAGTGTTATGGCTGTATTCTACTTTGAATGACTACTACAGTATGTCTTTGTGAAGGTGTGTGTGAGAGAGAGACTGACTTCTGACTTCCCTCCATTGTATCAATATTTACCTTACTATTTATAGAATGTGTTCTACGCGTGTGTGAGCGTGAAAGTCTCTATCAACGTAAGTGTGTGCAGATATAGGCCATGTGTGTAATATATTTACCTGATGGTGACCTCTCTTGCCCCTAGCATCTCCACTATGTAGAGAATGTGAATATTAGCTGACTAGAGATCGGTGAAAGATGATTTACAGACTATATAGTCAAACCGTTCATCACTACTCCCACTGGTACCTAGGGAAGTCTGTTTATTTCTAAAATAATGAGTAATATTCAGAAAGGATTCAGACTCTAACAATAATCTCCCTCCAGTTGCGTACTCATGAGGCTTTTGTTTTAGTGGAAAACATAATGTTACCTCTCAAAATAATTGGCTTACATTGGCAATATGGCTCAGCAGGGCTGTATCAAAATATGGGCCTGTAGATGTTCTAGTATGTGTTATTTTCCTGTACAGGACGTTCTCTCATCACACTGTTATATGATACTTATATCCTGTCCACTGGATTGATCAAAAGAGAGAGATGATGTGAAGAATGTGTTCTAATCATGTCTTATGTCATCACACTGATATGAACTGGCCTGGGAGGATTTTCCAAAGTAATGCACCTTACTACTATATGTCTGAGGCTCCTCAGTAATCATACTATACAGTATAGCAAACACGGGCCCGCCATGGGTGCTCGTTTTGTTCTTGCCCTAGCACTACACCGCTGATTCAAATAATCAAAGCTGATGATCAGTTGATTATTTTAATCAACAATGTAGTGCTAGGGCAAAAACCAATACGTGCACCTTGGGATGAGGCCCAGGACTGAGTTTGGATAACCTGGTATACTGCAGTGTTTCTACTCATTGCATGGTATTTGCTGACCTGATATGGCCGTTCGTCTTCTTGCTATGGATGCCCCTCACTCTGACCTCATTTGTCCTGCTCTGTGACCATTGACAACTCTGATGGAATTGAAGATGGCCGATGGTCGTCAGTTTTCCGTTCCTCTTTCTTACATCCACTGCTTTAAGTGGGACACATGAGGAATAAAAATGTAAAAAAGTCATTTTCTTCTCTTCTTCCTCCTCGTCTCTGCCAGGCTGCTACAGAGCGATACATGGCAGGGGCGGGATGAGATGAAAGCTGAGGAAGATGAATGCTGCTTCCGTTACAGGAAGTGCAGCTCTGGACGAGGGCCGGAGAAAGGGACGCTGTTGGCGTGTCAGTGTGGGGGAGTGAAAGTGTGTGTGGGGGAGTGAAAGTGTGTGTGTGTCAGTGTGGGGGAGTGAAAGTGGGGGTGGGGGAGTGAAAGTGTGTGTGTGTCAGTGTGGGGGAGTGAAAGTGTGTGTGGGGAGTGAAAGTGTGTGTGTGTCAGTGTGGGGGAGTGAAAGTGGGGGTGGGGGAGTGAAAGTGTGTGTGTGTCAGTGTGGGGGAGTGAAAGTGGGGGTGGGGGAGTGAAAGTGTGTGGGGAGTGAAAGTGTGGGGGGGGAGTGAAAGTGTGTGTGTGTCAGTGTGGGGGAGTGAAAGTGGGGGTGGGGGGAGTGAAAGTGTGTGTGTCAGTGTGGGGGTGAAAGTGTGTGGGGGAGTGAAAGTGTGTGTGTGTCAGTGTGGGGGAGTGAAAGTGTGTGTGGGGGAGTGAAAGTGTGTGTGTGTCAGTGTGGGGGAGTGAAAGTGGGGGTGTGTTATCAAGCAGACATAGTTTAAGTAGAACAAGTTATGAAATGCTCCCGATCACTCTCTGATTGGCTTCTCTTCACAGCTCCTATGACTTTGGGGAAAGGAATTCTAAAGGACTGAATACACATTTCTCAAATATTTGCCAAATATACTTGCCACGTTCTTTGACAAGTAGGAGAATGATTAGAAATGACACAATCCATTTGTTTCACCTTGCCATGCTACAGTGTTACCGCTTCAGTTCTCTTCATATTACTTGTCGTTTTCTAATTCCATTCCCAATGTTTATGGAATTAACTTTCTGTGAATATTTGACCTGAGCCGTCAGTGCATTTTCCTTAGCTACACTCTCCCTCTGAACACATGGCAGAATTAATCCCTCTACTTCAGGCTTTTACATCCTCTAATTGTCAGGATGTCAAGCTACTCTCTGTGGCAAACACTTCTGCTCAACTCTGCGTCCAAGTGCATGTCAATTAAGCTCGGTGCAGGTCAAGACATTGTAGAATATGAACACTGTACACTATGTGGAGACGGACAATTGTCTGACCTTGTGGCAGACCATTTGAATAATTTACTCCACTAAGAAATCCATTGTCATTTGCGTACAATACTGTGAAATACCAGCAGCTATCTCGCCAAACAAGGCAAACACAGAACACCAGAGAGAGATTCCTCTTGACCGTTGAGTCATGGTAATCTCCTCTTATGCACTCTACATGCTTTCTTCAGTTCCCAACTTGCTAACGGCCGTAAGGTCAAACAGTGGTTCACAACTAAAGTTGCCAATTAATTCGGAAGTTTACATACACCTTAGCCAAATACATTTGAACTCAGTTTTTCACAATTCCTGACATTTAACCCTAATAAAAATTCCTGTCTTAGGTCAGTTAGGATCACCACTTTATTTTAAGAATGTGAAATGTCAGAATAATAGTGGAGAGAATAATTTATTTCAGCTTTTATTTCTTTAATCACATTCCCAGTGGGTCAGAAGTTTACATGCACTCAATTAGTATTTGGTAGCATTGCCTTTAAATTGTTTACCTTGGGTCAAACATTTTTGGTAGCCTTACACAAGCTTCCCACAATAATGTGGGTGAATTTTGTCCCATTCCCCCTGACAGAGCTGGTGTAACTGAGTCAGGTTTGTAGGCTTCCTTGCTTGCACACGCTTTTTCAGTTCTGCCCACAAATCTTCAACAGAATTGAGGTCAGGGCTTTGTGATGGCCACTCCATTACTTTGACTTTGTTGTCCTTAAGCCATTTTGCCACAACTTTGGAAGTATGCGACCATTTGCGACCAAGCTTTAACTTCCTGACTGATGGCTCGAGATGTTGCTTCAATATATCCACACCATTTTCCTCCCTCATGATGCCATCTGTTTTGTGAAGTGCCCCAGTCCCTCCTGCAGCAAAACACCCCCACAACATGATGCTGCCACCCCCGTGCTTCACGGTTGGGATGGTGTTCTTCGGCTTGCAAGCCTCAACCTTTTTCCTCCAAACATAACAATGGTCATTATGGCCAAACAGTTTTATTTTTGTTTCATCAGACCAGAGGACATTTCTCCAAAAAGTACGATCTTTGTCCCCATGTGCAGTTGCAAACCGTAGTCTGGCTTTTTTATGGCAGTTTTGGAGCAGTGGCTTCTTCCTTGCTGAGCGGCCTTTCAGGTTATGTCGATATAGAACTCATTTTACTGTGGATATAGATACTTTTGTACCTGTTTCCAGCATCTTCACAAGGTTGTTTGCTCTTCTGGGATTGATTTACACTTTTCGCACCAAAGTACGTTCATCTCTAGGAGACAGAAAGCATCTCCTTCCTGAGCGGTATGATGGCTGCGTGGTCCCATGGTATTTATACTTACGTACTATTGTTTGTACAGATTGAACGTGGTACCTTCAGGCGTTTGGTAATTGCTCCCAATGATGAACCAGACTTGTGGAGGTCTAGCATTTTTCTTCTGAGGTCTTGGCTGATTTCTTTTGATTTTCCCATGATGTCAAGCAAAGAGGCACGGAGTTTGAAGGTAGGCCTTGAAATACATCCACAGGTAGACCTCCAATTAACTCAAATTATGTCAATTAGCCTATCAGAAGTTTCTAAAGCATGATGTAATTTTCTGAAATGTTCCAAGTTCTTTAAAAGCCCAGTCAACTTAGTGTATGTAAACTTCTGACCCACTGGAATTGTGATACAGTCAAAGAGTCTGTATGTAAAAAAATTGTTGGAAGAATTACTTGTGTCATGCACAAAGTACATGTCCTAACCAACTTGCCGAAACTATAGTTTGTTAACAAGAAATTTGTGGAGTGGTTGAAAAATGAGCTTTAATGACTCCAGCGTAAGTGTATGTAAACTTCTGACTTCAACTGTAGGACCTGTTTCAATTGATCACGTTTACGCTCAACAGAGCCACTTCATATGCCCCATCCTGAAAATATCCTTTATATATTATTCAGCTAAGTTAAATTATATTCTTCTTTCTATAAAATGACATAATATAAAATAATGGCACAGGACTTATAAGCACATCTTGTCTGCTAAATGAACAAGCATACAGCCTATGTCATGGAGTACAGCCAGATAACATACAGTAGGCCAACTCATATTCTTTTCTTCATAAATACATTTTCTTCATATCTTGTTTCTTTACACCTGACTAAAATAGATAATGGGTTTATTGTGATGTATATTACATTCATTGATTTATTATGCTTTTTTAAATGTAGATGTACCAAAAGCGTGCATCAGCGGCTTGGATGCAGCTTGTATGTGTGGAGGCCTGGAGATGCTAAACATATTTACGTTAATTAACGGCCAATTACTGTGAGACCAGCAGTCTTTTGCATGGCAATAACCGGCTGACAACATTTAATGACTCCCACAGGAGTCTCCACTTCGAAGATCTCTCCTCTCTCCTATCATATGACCACCCAGTGGAGATAAAGTAATCCTCATTAGCCACCTCCGTAATCTGTGCTCCAGGGACAGGCAGGTCGATGCACAGCGTTGGATGACTTCTATCTGCCGGCCAAACAACCCTCGGCCAATACTTCTCTGCTCTGATCTGTCATTACAAATCAGACACCTTTCACTGCCCAATTAGGCTGGCCAGTGTTTCTGTGTTCTCCCTGCTCCCTACCCAGGGACCTGTTTAGATGCAGATTACACTGACTGTGGTCTACTGAACCAGAATAGAGCAGGGAGATGGTCTCAGTCTTGTTCACCTTGCCTGGCCTCTTTGTTTCTTTTCTTTCTAAGCATGGAGAGTAATCTATTCTTCCCCAGACTAATCTCTAACTAAAGGGACTGAATAAAGCGCTCATTAGCTGTAATGTGGTCCGCAGTGTGATAGTTTTCCTATCGGGGGTTACTGTAGTGGGAGGAGGTTACTAGAAGATGGAGGATGGCTCTATTCAGACAGTGGGTTGAGGATTATTACACCTTGTTCAGTGCATTGAGATGGAATTGCATTTGGTCACTTTATTTGGGAAGTCTGGATAGTTGGGCTCCCGAGTGGCACAGTGGTCTAAGGCACTGCATCTCAGTGCAAGAGGCGTCACCTCAGTCCCTGGTTTGAATCCAGGCTGAATCACATCCGGCCGTGATTGGGAGTCCAATAGGGTGGTGCACAATTGTCCCAGTGTTGTGGTAGGCCATCATTGTAAATAAGAATTTGTTCTAGTGACTGACTTGCCTAGTTAAATAAAGGTATAAAAATAAATGTCTAGATACTCTAGGTGGCCATACTATTAACTAAGGTTATGTTTAGAATAAGGGTTAGGGTTATAACTAGGTTTTGGATTAGTGGATAGTTAGTTGAAATGTTACTGAAAGTCTGTAGTAGTGTTGGCATGATACCAGAATTTTTACCGCTAACCGGTTTAGTATCACGATACTCGATACTGAAACGATACCACACCAACAAAAAAAAAGGCATTTTAGCCAAAGTTACAGAATGGCACTTAATCCAGACAGATCTTTCAGATTCTGTATCATTACATTTTAATATTTAAAAAAAATATAGACATTAACAAATCAATTGTACAATCATACAATTAATTTGACTTAGGTTTTTATCAATCTAACTAAATAACAACATAATGGTAATAATTTATTAGAATGGTAAATCTCTTAATAAAATGAGTAAATAGAGATTTGGCCTAGCTCTATTCACAATACAGTTGAATGCATATTCAATAAGAGTCTGTGCATGCATTGAGTTATTGAGCTTGTTTTGGCTGTTTTCATGTGGCTACAGATGAAAAACAATATGTTTCCCTTCCAGTTGGGACTTATTTTATTATACTGATCAACATTTGCATAGAAGAAGCAATCTCTTATATTATTAAAGTGTTCGCTGTTTTCTCTAAGACGCATGATGTCATTCACACACACAGCCAGTTCGGTGCTAGTGCAAAGATGATCTTGACTGGGAGAGACGTGAGGCGGGGAAGATGAAGATCAGCTTTGAAATCAGCAACATTTTGTGTTATGGTTACCATATTATCACAAACAAGGTAGTAGGCAGATGTCAGCTCCAGCTGTAATCTAGCAAGGAAAGTTTCCTACAAAGCTGGAAGCTACCGGTATCTTCTTGCGTTGTAAAGTGTTCTAGCCTGTAATGGAACAGTAAATGAAAGCTTCAACATTTCTACATGCCGTGTTGCATTATTCTAGTTGTACAGCATAAGTGGTGGTGCAGCCCAGACTCCAAGTGAGTACAGTGGTTCCTCAGGACAGACTAGAGCTAGCAATGAGTGAGTGGAGCAGGTACGGAGCACTCAGTCTTAGTGTTACATGGGCTGCGCTGGTAGACATACTTGATCCTTTCTCAATCAGTAGAAGACGTGAGACACATTTGACAGAAGTATTGAAAGTAACAAATTCTAGTACCAAACCTTTTTTCATGTTCTAGTATTGAAAAAGTACAGACGTTTCGCTATACTGTAGAACACTAGTCTGTAGAGCATCTACAGATGGACTATCCAAATAGTGTTACTGTACTTAATTCACAAATGGAAAATTCCAATTCAATCAACTAATCATCATGACTTTGACTATCTGAATCAGCGTTGTTAGTGCTGTACTTAGATATGCATATTGTGTACACATTGCACATTTCTGGCATGTGATTCCTTGATAATCAATCCAACATTTTCATTTGACCAGTCAGCCAGGCCAACTGAATGACCATTCGTCCATCAGAGTGATGGGTATACTGACTAATGTTCTTCTAACCTGATGGTTGTCTCCCCTGCCTGCCTCTGTTGCAAAGTTCACAAAACACCAAACTCATCTCCATCGATTGTTTATACACACTTATATGAGCAGGGAAATTCCATAGGCCCGCAAATGAAGCCTATATCAAAATTGTCACTCATGAGTGCTGAGTTTACACTCTGATATGACACTGCTCTCCCAGTTTTGCCTGCTGTTTCATTCCCACTGCCCAGCTCTAGTCTTCCCCTATCTAGATGCAGTACGGTGTCATACCCAGCATAGTCAGTCTCTGAGTGACATACATGCTAATTGTGCTAATGAAGGTCACCCCGAGGAGCAGCTGGAGTCCCTCGCTCTGTCCCCATAACACACCCTGCAGGAGCACCGGGACCTGCTGTATGGGTCTCGCCAGGCCCCACAAACCACCATATGCTCCCCACCCACCACCTAACACATCTCACAGCACTGCTTCTTTGAAAAACTGTCCAGGCTCTGAGGCCCTGGCAAAGTGTGAGGAGTGAACACACAACCCCATGGTACACCCCTGGCTCGTAGAAAATACTCCAACGCAAAACAAGGATTAGTTTAAATACTCATTACCATAGCTCGGCAAGTAGTTACAGTCCCCTGAAAACAGCATTATTCACCTAAATAGATACCCTTGTTATTTTTTTCCCATTGACTGAATCTTCAAGATACAAACAAGGATTCTATTATAGTATGTTGGTATGACATCAAAGACCTTTCACACAAAGCACCCAGAGGTGTATGGATCTGTTATGAAACTGCAAGGCACACAGCCCTCCTTTTGGGTGAAGGAAAGGTAAAGTCAGTATTGGGGTGGAATGGAATAGAGATGGAATGATCTCATCCCTCACTCCTCACTCACCCCCACCCATCACCCTACCTACACTGTATGTCTGCATTACAGCAGCCCTGAACCCAACCCTGAATACATGGTTTCTCACCTCTGGCCTTGGGGACCTATGCCTATAGAGTAAGCACTATAGACTCTACTAATCTTATAGTGATGCTACATTTACAATGAAAGCCAACCATATGTTTGGTCCTGTAAAATAGTTTTTTTTTTAAGTTACTTGATTCCTTTTCTCTGTTTTTTGTTGTTTTTCCAGGTTTCTGTTTCCCCCAGTTGTCAAGTTTTCGCTCTCAAAATCAGTTTATTTTATTTATAAAAACTACTAAATTGAATGTTAAGTCCACAACAATGCTTAAAATAATTTGTTTCATTAGTCCATTGTTGATATAGTCCCAAAATGTTTTGCATGTCAGCTATCAAGTTTTCAACATGTAGAACTTTCAAAATATCGAAATACAGCCGGTTTGAACCACATCAGGGGACCACTTTTTGAATTTTTTGTTGTTGACATCTTTATTTTGGGTGTAGTTACCCTTTAATTCCAGAGCAGACTTGCAAGGGGCTGTAGTTTAGCTGTGTTTTTGAAGCGCACATGTGATAGTAGAGTTTGCAAAACAAATACCCACTGGATTGATGCAAATGATCATGAAATCATTCTGCCAGGTAGGCATAGGCTACTTTGTAGTTAACATTTAATTGAGAAGGTTTTTTGGAAAGCTTTTCCATCTACCAGAAGACTTTTTGCTAATGGTTACACAAAGTGGTAGACACACGCACCGCACATACACAGACACATACACAGACGTTACCTCTCAGAAAATTGCAGGAAATATGAATCACTGATGCTTTCTGTTTATGTCTTATGCTAAACTTGTGATAATTAATGAATTTGTAATTGCAGATTTTATAGGGCCCTAAATATGTGGTGGATCATCATCAACACTAGAGTTGCCACACTGCATGCATACCCCCCCTTCCCAGTCTCCTCTACTAAGTGTTCAGGATAGACTGACACATACAGCCAGCTGATGAGTGAGACAGGGCCAGGGACTGTAAAGGTTAGACAGGATGAGGACTGGCATCTTGGCATGTCTCTCCAGGCGGCTCCGCTCTGAATGGACTTTGTGACAGGGCTCCGCTGGGCCTTTGGTGGGAGCAGGTAAGGGGTTCCTCTTAGGGTCCCTGTGTGGGTTCCGCTGTGGTATTTCTCTCTTAAGGGCATGGACGGGCACCCCTGCGGACTGCCTGACAGCACACACCCACCCACACACTGTCACACACAAAGCCCTTGCAATTTCGTTCTGATTCATATAGAACACAAACTGGAAGAGATTATTGCCTTTTCAATCATTTTGAGATTAATTTGACTATTTTGAAGTTATTTGTTTCGTCTAACACTCCAAAGACGAATTTACACCGAGTGTACTAAACATTAAACACTCGCTCTTTCCATGACATAGACTGACCAGGTGAATCCAAGTGAAAGCTATAGAGTACCACGGTATGAGTCGTCATACCCATAAAACCTAGCGGTCAAACCGGGAAATGGTTCCAAACGTTTTCCCACCATTCACCATGAATTTTTCCCATTGTGTTTTTTAGAAACACTTAAACTAAGGGCTGTGTTTTGTGTAGGCCACCCTGGCATGATGTTTTGATAACCGTTTAAATCTCTCTAGGACAAGATGACTTTTATTAATATATTTGCCTGTATTTACCCCCCAAAATGAAATGCTAGCTGCTAATTAGATTGCTGAATCGAGGCAAAGGTAAGACTCTGTATAAACTATCTAACGCTAGATAAATGTAGTACTTGGCTTGGGTCCTGAGATCCTCAAAAGGTTCAACAGCTGCAACATCGAGAGCTTCCTGACCAGTTGCATCACTGCCTGGTACGGCAATTGCTCAGCCTCTGACCGCAAGGCACTTCAGAGGGTAGTGCGTACGGCCCAGTACATCACTGGGGCAAAGCTGCCTGCCATACACCAGGCGGTGTCAGAGGAAGGCCCAAAAATTGTCAAAGACCCCAGCCCTAGACTGTTCTCTCTACTACCGCATGGCAAGCGGTACCGGAGTGCCAATTCTAGGACAAAAAGGCTTCTCAACAGTTTTTACACCCACGCCATAAGACTCCTGAACAGGTAACCAAATGGTTACCCGGACTATTTGCGTTGTGTGTCCCCCCCCAACCCCTCTTTTACGCTGCTGCTGCTCTCTGTTTATCTTATATGCATAGTCACTTTAACTATACATTCATGTACATACTACCTCAATTGGCCCAACCAACCTGTGCTCCCGCACATTGGCTAACCGGGCTATCTGCATTGTGTCCCACCACCCGCCAACCCCTCTTACACTACTGCTACTCTCTGTTCATCATATATGCATAGTCACTTTTACCATATCTACATGTACATACTACAATAAGCCTGACTAACCGGTGTCTGTATATAGCCTTGCTACTGTTATTGTCTTTACGCACACACCTTTTTATTTTGCACTATTGGTTAGAGCCTGTAAGTAAGCATTTCACTGTAAGGTCCACACCTGTTGTATCTGGCGCACGTGACAAATAAACTTTGATTTGATTTAATTAATAAATTGGCTACATTTCTTTAAAAGGAGAATTATGTGAACTGTCTTGTGCATGTTATAAATTTACCTAATACCTGTTAGCAAAGGTGTCAGCTAGAGATTACTTGCAGGAGCTTGCAGGGATTTGTAGTCTTGCATGATGTCTACTTTGATGCTAATTAGCATTTTCAAATCTGAGAGTAAATAGAGCCCGAAAATGTTGATAAATCTCTCTCGGTCAAGGTGACTTATGTGGTTATCAAAACGGCACAAAACACAGCCCTTATTTTAAGTGTTTCTAATATCCCCTATGGGAAAAATTAATGGTGGAAAAACTATTGGAACCATTTCCCTGTTTGACTGCTAGGTTTTATGGGTATTATGACACCTCCACTGTGGGGCTCTATGATCCCGTATTGAGATCACCTTCTAAATCTATTCAGAGGGTGAATGGGCAAGACAAAATATTTGTGCTTTGAACAGACTATGGTAGTAGGTGCCAGGCGCGCCCGTTTGAGTGAGTCAACTACAATGCTGCTGAGTTTTTCCAACACAACAGTTTGCCGTGTGTATCAAGAATGGTCCACCATCCGAAGGACATCCAGCCAACATGACACAACTGTAGGAAGCATTGGAGTCAACGTGGGCCAGCATCCCTGTAGAACGCTTTCGACACCTAGTAGAGTCCATAACCCAACGCATTGAGGACAAAAGGGGGTGGAACTCAATATTTGGAAGGTGTTCCTAATGTTTTGTACAGTCTTTGTATGTTCTCATCTGTGAGATTTGGTTTCAATCCCGGGAAGGAAGAAAGTATTGCTTTATATCATTCACACAGCCCACTGTTGTTCCAGTACTCTGGAACATCAACATCACTCATTGGAAAGCCATATGGACATTAATTCTGTAGAAGGTGTGTGTGTATGCTGGCAGGCCAAGGAAGGACATCAGGGACATATTAGCTATGTCGGCCCAGTCAGTGCTCTGAGTCTACCCGCTGGATCTCCCTCGCGAATCATTACACTGGAATGCAGTATGATCTACAGGAGCTAGGCTGAGGCGAGCTGAGCCACACCAGGGTATGTCTGAGGGGGAAAAAAGAGATTGAGTTTGCTGAGTAGATGCTGGATTATGTGGCTCTTTGTGTGATTTTGTGTGAGTTGGTGTCCTGTCCATAGTCTGTATTTGTGAGATTCAGTTAGACGTGCCAGACTGTTTGAGTGACAGAATAAAACTTTACTTTTCTAACGCCTGTCGCACGTGTGTGTCAGTGGAGTCTCCTCAAGGGAGGACCATCCTCAGTGAATTTCATACAAATAAACATTTTAAAAAATTCTCCTTTTTTAGATAAAACTATACTAAATACATTCACGTCACCACATAATTGATTAAAACACACTTTTTTGCATTGAAGTTCCACAGTAGCCTCAACAGTACCCTACAGGTCTCTTGCAGCATAAACTGACATGTTGTCCACCCAATCAAAGGATCAGATAATTAATCTAGTACTAAACGCATAAGCTACAGCTATCTAGCACTGCAGTGCATAAATGTGGTAAGTAGTTGACTCCGAGAGAGAGAGACAGTAGTTGAACTGTTTTGAACACATTAATTTCTTCCAAAATGAAGGAAAGAGAGCTATAAGAGCGAGAGAGATATTTCGTTTAAAAAAAGAACTTTCATTTTCACTTACAGTACTTCACAAGCAAATGCAGCTAGCTAGTTTAGCCTACGCAAAGACCCTACTCAAACATAGGGATGCTGTGTTAGCTAGCTGGCTATGAATATCCAACACAGCACTGGAACTCTTCCAAGTCAAGGTAAGCTTTTGGTTTTACAAATTTATTGTAAGTGCTAAACTGCTTACTGACTATGTAACGTTTTTACTAACACGTTAGTTATATTAGCTATGTTGACTATGATGTTACTTTAGCTTATATGGCGACAACGATGTAGGCTGTGTGTAGCGGTTATGATATGGTTTGGCTTGGAAAGTTTTTATTTTTATTTTTTGCCTGTGTGTTGTCCATTGAAGTCCACAAGTGAAGGAAAAAGGTGAGAGGAGGAGAGTGCATAGAATGAGTACAACGTAGCTGGTATAAAGGTCAATCAATCAATCAAATGTATTTATAAAGCCCTTACATCAGCTGTCACAAAGTGCTGTACAGAAACTCAGCCTAAAACCCCAAACAGCAAGCAATGAAAGGCCAGAACCTAGGAAGAAACCTAGAGGGGAACCAGGCTATGAGGGGTAGCCAGTCCTTTTCTGGCTGTGCCGGGTGGAGATTATAACAGAACATGGCCAAGATGTTCAAATGTTCATAGATGACCAGCAGGGTCAAATAATAATAATCACAGTGGTTGTAGAGGGTTCAACAGGTCAGCACCTCAGGAGGAAATGTCAGTTGGCTTTTCATTGCTGATCATTCAGAGTATCTCTGTCTGGGACAGGTAGCATGTCCGGTGAACAGGTCAGGGTTCCATAGCTGCAGGCAGAACAGTTGAAACTGGAGCAGCAGCATGACCAGGTGGACTGGGGACAACAAAGAGTCATCAGGCCAGGTAGTCCTGAGGCATGGTCCTAGGGCTCAGAGGGAGAGAAATATTATTATCAGAGGGAGAATACTGAAATTCACACAGGACACCGGAAAAATACTTGAGATATAACACTGACCCTAGCCCCCCGACACAAACTTTCGCAGCAGAAATACTGGAGGCTGAGACTGTTTACGCGTGATCAGGGGTGTTTCATTCAGGATTCTGCCGATTCTGTTAGACAAACAGTTTCTTAAACTGAAGCAAACTGAACAAAACGGGGATAAACATACCTGAATTTGTCCAATAGAAACTTGTTTGCAACTGTTGGACTAATGACTGCACTCTAGGTCAGCTAGATACAGGCAAGAGTGAGCAAAGTGTCACTGTCTGTCCATGTTTCACTGTCTGTTGCCTCAAATTCGTCTCTTAACCTGTGTGCACCTACGTTGTGAACTTTCATTCATAGGCAAAAGGAAAATGTTATTATCATGTAGTAGCCTAAACCTATCGATGTTACACTGAACTGGGTAATGGAATATGATTGACAGTCATTCAATATGCTGTAATAAAAATAAGGCCATGGTTATCTTAAACGGCACCGACCACCACTGGTGTGTCTGTATATTGTGTTGAGAACGGCAGGCTCAAGCAGACATTGTAGTCCATGAATGGACTGTAAGGGAGCATAAATACCCAGTGAGTGAACTAGACTTCTTAATTGGAGACTTTAACCTCTAGCGTCAAGCAATCCCGTATCTGGGAGCATAATTATAGCCTCAAGCTCATTACCATAACGCAACGTTAACTATTCATGAAAATCGCAAATGAAATGAAAGAAATATATTCACTCACAAGCTTAGCCTTTTGTTAACAACATTGTCATCTCAGATTTTCAAAATATGCTTTTCAACCAAAGCTACACAAGCATTTGTGTAAGAGTATTGATAGCTAGCATAGCATTAAGCCTAGCATTCAGCAGGCAACATTTTCACAAAAACAAGAAAAGCATTCAAATAAAATAATTTACCTTTGAAGAACTTTGGATGTTTTCAATGAGGAGACTCAGTTAGATAGCAAATGTTCATTTTTTCCAAAAAGATTATTTGTGTAGGAGAAATCGCTCCGTTTTGTTCATCACGTTTGGCTAAGAAAAAAATCCGAAAATGCAGTCTACAACGCCAAACTTTTTACCAAATTAACTCCATAATATCGACAGAAACATGGCAAACGTTGTTTAGAATCAATCCTCAAGGTGTTTTTCACATATCTATTCGATGATAAATCATTCGTGGCAGCTGTGTTTCTCCTCGAAGCAAACGAAAAATACACGCAGCTGGAGTTTACGCAATAATTGCAACGGAGGACACCAAGCGGCCACCTGGTAGATGTAGTCTCTTAAGGTCAATCTTCCAATGATTTGCCTACAAATACGTCACAATGCTGACGACACCTTGGGGAAACGACAGAAAGTCTAAGCTTATTCGTGTCCCATACACAGCCATATAAGGAGACATTGGAACACAGCGCATTCAAAATCTGGGGCACTTCCTGTATGAAATTTCATCTTGGTTTCGCCTGTAGCATTAGTTCTGTGGCACTCACAGACAATATCTTTGCAGTTTTGGAAACGTCAGAGTGTTTTCTTTCCAAAGCTGTCAATTATATGCATAGTCGAGCATCTTTTCGTGACAAAATATCTTGTTTAAAACGGGAACGTTTTTTTATCCATAAATTAAAAGAGCGCCCCCTATATACAAGAAGTTAAGGAGTATTGATTTGATTTTGGGTTTGTCAGCATATACATGAGGGAGTTTTGCCGACGTTTCAGCGCTCCAGGATGATTCCTGTCAGTGCCTCTTCCTCCCTCTCCTCCTCCTATCCAAGCTACTTTTCTTGCATGTTCACTCTGTCTCTTCTTCCTATTAACTGTCGGTTAATTAAAAAACCCACCCCAATCAAATGAAGCTGAAATAGCATTTCAATACGTCAAATAACATTAAAAAAATACGGATGAAATATAGACACCAGAAGCGGCCGCTAGTGTGCCGCCCACTTTCGTTCATCAAACTGGCTCTGCTTTGACAGTGGTCATAAACTCCCAGACGCAGGCCTGGGATGGGGTAGCCACATGTCACAACCTCTACATATTTTTATATTTCACTTTACAAACATTTTCAATATATAGACCCCTGTTTGAGTCTACATCACCCTCTGTCTTTGTCATCGAGTCATCCCAGACCCCCTCTTTAATGAGGAAAATGTATTATTCATCCTCACATCCAAACAAGGAGCCCAGCCTCTCCATCAGATGGTCCTTAACCTCTCTAGGGTACGTGGGACGGTAGCGTCCCACCTCGTCAACAGCCAGTGAAACTGCAGGGCGCCAAATTCAAAACAACAGAAATCCCATAATTCAAATTCCTCAAACATGTATTTTACACCCTTTTAAAGATACACTTGTTGTAAATCCAGCCACAGTGTAATATTCCAAAAAGGCTTTACGACGAAAGCAGAACAAACGATTGTCCGGTGAGTGCCTATTCACAGAATAACAGAGCCATTTTTCCAGCCAAAGAGAGGATTCACAAAAAGCAGAAATATAAATAAAATTAATCACTAACCTTTGATCTTCATCAGATGACACTCATAGGACTTCATGTTACACAATACGTGTATGTTTTGTTCAGTAAAGTTCATATTTATATCCAAAAATCTGAGTTTACATTGGCGCGTTGTGGTCAGAAATGCATTGTCTCAAACAAACATCCGGTGAAAGTGCAGAGAGCCACATAAAATCAAAGAAATACTCATCATAAACATTGATAAACTATACAAGTGTTTTCATGGAAATATAGATAAACTTCTCCTTAATGCACCCGCTGTGTCAGATTTCAAAAACGCTTTACGGCGAAAGCACACTTTGCGATTATGTTAGCTAGCCACAGAAACGCATACAGCCATTTTCCAGCCAAGGAGTGTCACAAAGGTCAGAAATAGCATTAAAATGAATCACGTACCTTTGATGATCTTCATCTGGTGGCACTCCCAGGTCTCCATGTTAGACAATAAATGTTTGTTTCTTTCGATAATTTCTGTCTTTATGAGCAAAAACCTCCTTTTTGTTCGAGCGTTTTGTCCAGTAATCCGAATGAAGAAGGCGTGTGCACTAATTCCAGGACGAAACGTTTTTAAAAAATACAATAAAAGTTATTAGAAACATGCCAAACGATGTTTAAAATCAATCCTCCGGTTGTTTTTGTCATAAATAATATTTCAACCGGACAAAAGCTTCATCAATAGGAAAGGAGAAACAAGAAAGGCGCGTTCACAATCAGGGCACATGGCTGATGAATGGAATTTTCCACTGGTCACTGATTTGAAAGTGCTGTATCTCCAATGCCTGAAGACTGGCCACGTGTAGAGGAAGCCACAGAGCTTGTGAACTGGGTCCTAAGTCTTTGTATGGTGGATAGGCTTTCAATGGAAAAACAGCCTTTCAAAATAATAGTACTTCCTGGTTGGATTTTCCTCGGGTTTTCGCCTGCAATATCAGTTCTGTTATACTCACAGACATTATTTTAACAGTCTTGGAAACTTTAGAGTTTTCTATCCAAATCTAATTATATGCACATCCTATATTCTGGGACTGAGTAGCAGACAGTTTAATTTGGGCATGCTTTTCATCCAAAATTCCAAATGCTGCCCCCTACCCTAGTGAAGTGAAGAGGAGAGGAAAAAAGGATGGAAGGATTGAGAGGCATAGTTCATGGAAGAAGATGAGAGACCTGTCGCCTTTCTATAAGGTTGTCAGTGTCACTGCTACAGACATTAGAAGAAGGCGTTGTTCTCATTTCCAGGGTCTACCATGTCTACAATTTCCCCTCTGGGACAAATAAAGTTTATTGAATTAAATGGAATTTGCAACTCTCACTACAGGACACGTATGGCTACTTCCAATGTAGCATTTGGTGTTTGAAAAGCTGTCCACTTACAAAATGGATTGCATCATCATTTCCCTTACATCATTTAAGGTATTAACTTGTAACCAATTTGTATAGGCTCTCCTTGTAAGCGCTAATATAAACTGTGAAACTGATGGAGATGATAGAGGGATTTCATGCAGGAGATTCTCTGAAATGACTGCCCTTAGGGTCCCTAGTATAGTCCGCTTTATCTCTCGTGTAGGAGAACCAATCTGAGACGTTATTCAAAATGCTTTTAACAACTCCTAGGATCCGTTTCTGTTCCTTAAGTATATTTGAAGCCTTCTGTTCAGCAGGACAGTGTGGCATATTGAGGCCATTTGTGGCTTTACCAGAGGAACTTAACTGGTAAGCACGACCTTGATCACTGGTTTAGACTGCAGAGGGAGGTTCTGGTTCTCACTGGGCTGCCTTCTTGACTAAATTTGACAGATGTGAAGAAGGAAGACGGATCGCTGCTATTTACCTTGCATCTCTGAACAGACACAACATCCATCATTTACTCTTTAGGAAGGGAGGAATGGTCAAAGATTGAATCGTTTCGGGTGCCATGCATGTGATTAATTATTCATGATCCGAAAGATGACATCTGTATACTAACATGCAAGTCAACCTGACTGGAATGAGTGATTATGTTTAATGATGCAAGACACAATGCCACCTGAATGACTGAATGATACATTTATACCTAAATGTTTAAGATCTCATCCCGTAAGGCTCTGTTTACTATATCTGTTAGCCTAATCTTACTTGAACATTAGTGAGTTGTGTACTGATTTGGAAGATTAGACTATGTTGATTCATCCATATCAAGTTGCCCAAAATGCGCTCAAGACCCCATAGAACCTAGGTGTTGTTTTTATTTTGTCTGAGAGTAATATTATCCTCACCTGAAATCATTTCTAGACCTGGAAACAATGCCTACTTGGTGAGCGCGAGAGAGGATTACAGTCTTCATGCCCCCGCAGTCTCAAAAGGAAATGTGAATACACTGTATAACAACGGACAACATAATGCATCCTCTCAGACAAAAGTCAAGTAATCCTTGTCCACACTAGAGACAAAACAACAATGACACATGATTGCTAATGCCGGAGTAGGGCCTATTCAATATATTATTTTTTTAGGAAAAAGGAGACTATGTCTCCAGAGTTGGCAAGAGCGGAGTGACAGCATATTAATGGTCAAATCGAATTTATTTATAAGGCCCTTCTTACATTAGCTGATATCTCAAAGTGGTGTACAGAACCCCCAGCCTAAAACCCCAAACAGCAAGCAATGCAGGTGTGTGTAGAAGCACGGGGGCTAGGAAAAACTCCCTAGAAAGGCCAGAACCTAGGAAGAAACCTAGATAGGAACCAGGCTATGAGGGGTAGCCAGTCCTCTTCTGGCTGTTCTGGGTGGAGATTATAACAGAACATGGCCAAGATGTTCAAATGTTCATAGATGACCAGCAGGGTCAAATAATAAGAATCACAGTGGTTGTCGAGGGTGCAACGGACAGCACCTCAGGAGTAAATGTCAGTTGGCTTTTCATAGCTGATCATTCAGAGTATCTCTACCGCTCCTGCTGTCTCTAGAGAGTTGAAAACAGCAGGTCAGGGACAGGTAGCACTTCCGGTGAACAGGTCAGGGTTCCATAGCCGCAGGCAGAACAGTTGAAACTGGAGCAGCAGCACTGCCAGGATTACTGGGGACAGCAAGGAGTCATCAGGCCAGGTAGTCCTGAGGCATGGTCCTAGGGCTCAGGTCCTCTGAGAGAAAGTGAAAAAGAAATAGCGAAAGAGAGAGCATACTTAAATTCACACAGTACACCAGATAAGACAGGAGAAATACTGCAGATATAACAGACTGACCCTAACCCCCTGCAGCTTGGTCATGGTGATCAGAATGGTTCTGTCATTTTCAAAGACCTTTTCTCCTTAAAATAATGAGATGCCTTCCTCTGAATATTGCCAAATATTGAATTGGGAGATGTATCTCATCACAATTGGATTTTCTTAGAAACGGGCAATATCTCAGAGTATTACTGGCTACAATGTCTGGCCAGTAGTATGGACAGTTGTACAGTATGACTTTATCATTATGACTATTATGACTTTATCTCCTCTGATATAGGATACAGTCAGTGCTTCACCTAATACTTTAACCTGTTTCAACGTGATCGGAAACATTCCAGATTGTTTAAGAATGATATCAGTTGAATTAAAGAAAATAGGTTTGACATCTAATACCACTGCTTTGACAGATGTTGATTTATCTTGAATCTAGACTTCTTGAGCACTGAATTTGATGGAATATTCCCCAATAGTGTGTATTTTTTCTTATAAACTGTAAACTGACCTGACTGTGTGGAGAGGTTGTTTTGGAGGAGAGAGGTATCTGTGTGTAAATTATCCATGCACACCAGGTTGTGTCAGATTAAGTGGTAAGGAATGTCTTGTTTGAAATGCTTAAGCAGTATTACTTGATGCTATCCAGAGAGGTTGGATGTTCGGCATCTCAATACTCTCTGTATAGTTGAGCTGCTTAAATTATGTTTTACAGTTTAGGCTATTCCCACAGTGGGGAATATTAGGTTATTGGCAGTAAACTGAGACGTACACATATACACACACGCTGCACAATCACGCAATTAATGCTGCTATCAATATAAAGTGCATTCGGGAAGTATTCAGACCTCTTGACTTTTTCCACATTTTGTTACGTTACAGCCTTATTCTAAAACGGATTCAAAAATCTACACACAATACCCCATAATGACAAAGCAAAAACAGGTTCTTAGAAATGTTTGCAAATTTATTAAAAAGACAAATATCAAATTTACATAATTATTCAAACCCTTTACTCAGTACTTTGTTGAAGCACCTTTGGCAGCGATTACAGCCTCGAGTCTTGTATAACACTACAAGCTTGGCACACCTGTATTTTAGGAGTTTCTCCCATTCTTCTTTGCAGATCCTCTCAAGCTCTGTCAGGTTGGATGGGGAGCGTTGCTGCAAAGCTATTTTCAGGTCTCTCCGGAGATGTTTGATTGTTTTTTGTTGTTGTCCTGAAGCCACTCCTGGGTTGTCTTGGCTGTGTGCTTAGGGTCGTTGTTAGAAGGTGAACCCTTGTCCCAGTCTGAGGTCCTGAGCGCTCTGGAGCAGGTTTTCATCAAGGATATCTCTGTACATTGCTTCGTTCATCTTTCCCTTGATCCTGACTAGTCTCCCAGCCCCTGCCATTGAAAAACATCCCCACAGCATGATGCTGCCACCATCATGCTTCACCGTAGGGATGGTGCCAGGTTTCCTCCAGATGTGACACTTGGCATTCAGCCCAAAGAGTTAAGTCTTGGTTTCATCAGACCAGAGAATCTTTTTCTCATGGTTCGAGTCCTTTACGTGCCTTTTGGCAAACTTCAAGCGGGCTTTCATGTGCGTTTTTTTTCTGAGGAGTGGCTTCCGTCTGGTGGAGTACTGCAGAGATGGAAGAACCTTCCAGAAGGACAACCATCTCCACAGAGGAACTCTGGAGCTCTGTCAGTGACCATCAGGTTCTTGGTCACCTCCCTGACCAAGGCCCTTCTCCCCCTATTGCTCAGTTTGGCCGGTTGGCCAGTTCTAGGAAGAGTCTTGGTGGTTCCAAACCTCTTCCATTTCTGAATGATGGAAGCCACTGTGTTCTTGGACTTTCAATGCTGCAAAATGTTTGTGTACCCTTCCCCAGACCTGTGCCTCGACACAATCCTGTCTCGGAGCTCTGCGGTCAATTCCTTTGACCTCATGGCTTGGTTTTTGCTCTAACATGCACTGTCAACTGTGGTCCTTTTATATAGACAGGTGTGTGCTTTTCCAAATAATGTCCAATCAATTTAATTTACCACAGGTGGACTCCAATTTGTAGAAACATTTCAAGGATGATCAATGGAAACAGAATGCACCTGAGCTCAATTTCAAGTCTCATAACAAAGGGTCTTAAAACTTATGTACATAAGTTATTTCTGTTTTAATTGTTTTATAAATGTGCAAAAATATCTAAACCTGTTGCGGTGACCATTTTATTAATTGTTCAGCAGTATTTTGGCTTGGCGGTAGAAGGAGCCTTTTGGACCTAGACTTGACGCTCCGGCATAACTTGCCGTGTGGTAGCAGAGAGAACAGTCTGTGACTTGGGTGACTGGAGTCTTTGACTATTTTTTGGGCCTTCCTCTGACACCACCTAGTATATAGGTCCTGGATGGTAGGAAGCTTGGCCCCAGTGATGTATTGGGCTGGATGCACTCCCCTCTGTAGCGCCTTACTTGATGCTCGAGCAGTTGCCATACCAGGCGGTGATGCAATCGATCAGGATGCTCTTGATGGTGCAGCTGTATAATTTTTTTAGGATCTGGGACCCATGACAAATCTTTTCAGTCTCCTGAGGGGGAAAGGCATTGTCGTTCCCTCTTCACAACTTTTTTGGTTTGTTTGGATCATGATAGTTTGTGGATAGATGTGGACACTGTCGTGTCTTTATCATTAAATGAAGACTTTTAGTTTTTATTAAACTAGTTTGATTAAACTGATTAATCATGGAACTGTAATTAACAAGGAAGTCGGGGCACCAAGGAAAATATTCAGATTACAAAGTTATAATTTTCCTAATATAACTTTTCAGATATTTTATATCTGATCAATTAGTCTTTGAATTAATGAATTATTTATTTTACCTCTTGTTAGTCTCATTCCAAACCTCGTAAATTGTTGGTTATCTGCACGAACACAGTCTTCACTATGAGTCATACATCAGTTGTCTTAAATCATTTATTTATTAACTAACTAAACAAAGTAAATATGGTTAGAAGAAATGATAGGGGAATGTGCCCTAGTGGGCTAAACCGGCATGGTGGATTGTTGTACAAAAGTGAAGTGGGGGTCGACTGAGAAGACAACACACAGTTGATAATTATAACAATTGAAATGCTAATGCTTTGCACATGAACACTCACTCATTCGGGAACAATTGCAATTGTTGTCGGGATCTCTGCTGGTGTCGTCAGGGTGTCGTCGGGATCTCTGCTGAAAAGTTAGTTTCTGTTGGAGAGTTTCCGTCTTCTCTCTATCTTTCTGCTGTGGTTAGAGGGGATAGTTCAGAGTGACATTCATTCATGTTGTTGTAGAATGGATGTTTCGGCGGTTG
Source organism: Oncorhynchus tshawytscha (assembly GCF_018296145.1). Lineage (NCBI taxonomy): Eukaryota > Metazoa > Chordata > Actinopteri > Salmoniformes > Salmonidae > Oncorhynchus > Oncorhynchus tshawytscha. The sequence goes on along the minus strand of NC_056436.1, from coordinate 23,829,935 downwards.
TCGTTCTTCACGTTCAATGATACTGAATTCCTAGCTGCAGACTAGTATATCAAAAACTAGTTCTTATTCTGTCGGTATCGATAGTGTAAGAGTTTAACCACGTGGTATGGTTAAAAGATTCAGCAATCGTCTCAACATTTGTCCTCTCGTGATTACAAGAAAACATGGTCTATAACCTTTGTCCTCTCGTAATGGAGAAAAACATGGTCTGTTGAGGAACTCTCAAGGTTAGGGTTTTATTCGGAATTGCAGAAAAGGCCCTGTCCCAGGATGCCCGACCCTAACTGGGCTCATGGGCAGTCCTCTGATTTAGTTCAACTCAAAAGGGAATTGGAGTTTCCTTCATTAAAAAGTACAAAATCACATTACACAATTTTACAAACAGTATTATCCTCACTCATTCATCTTATACAACAGTTAGATGTAAACCTCATATCTGAGGCTATTATATAAACAGCGTTATGGTAATGTGGCCGCACCGTCTCCCATGAGCCTCACCAAAATGTAACAAAAGGACCAGTTTGTTGCTGGATTCTTCACCAATCTTTTATACTTTCTCCGGAACATAAATGTTGTTCTATGAGGTGGAAGAAATTCCTTTGTTCTCTATGAAACTTCACTCTGTTTCCTCAGAGACACAGTATAGAGACAATCTCCTCCCGGAATTTACAACCTCTCTGACCACAGCAGCCTAGTTGTAGGAGTTAGGGAGAGAGAGATGGGGCTTTCTGTACCCAAGGAGGGCAACGTCATGACAACACCTAGAAACTTGAAACTCTCGACAGCACCATCGATACGTACTACACTGGCTCTGACGCTCGTCAGATGTGGCAGGGCTTGCAAACTTTTACAGACTACAAAGGGAAGCACAGTCACGAGCTGCCCAGAGACACGAGCCTACCAGACAAGCTTAATTACTTCTATGCTCGCTTCAAAGCAAGTAACACTGAAACACGCATGAGAGCATCGGCTGTTCTGGGCAACTGTGTGATCACACACTCCGTAGCCGATGTGAGTAAGACCTTTAAACAGGTCAACATTCAGATGGATTACCAGGATGTGTTCTCTGAGCATGTGCTGACCAACTAGCAAGTGTCTTCACTGCCATTTTCAACCTGTCCCTGACCGAGTCTGTAATACCAGCATGTTTCAAGCAGACCACCATAGTCCCTGTGCCCAAGAACACTAAGGTAACCTGCCTAAATGACTACTGTCCTGTAACACTCACATCTTTAACCATGAAGTGCTTTGAAAGGCTGGTCATGGCTCACATCAACACAGTTATCCCAGAAACCATAGACCACTCCAATTTGCCTACAGCCCAGACAGATCCACAGATGATGTTATCTCTATTGCACTCCACACTGCTCTTTCCCACCTGGACATTGATTACAGCTCAGTGTTCAACACCATAGTGCCCTCAAAGCTCATCACTAACCTAAGGACCCTGATACTAAACACTGGTCAATGTTTTGTTTCATACCCTTACCACATGGGGGCGGCCTGTCAGGAAGTCCAGGATTCAGTCTCAGAGGGAGATGTTTAGTCCCAGGTTCCTTAACTTATTGATGATGTTTGTGGGCACTACGGTGTTGAACGCTGAGCTGTTCCCTCCGGCGCCATTCTTAGCCCCTTAAACAAGGAGGACACTAGATAAGAGTTGCCAGGCCCACCCCATTAGAGTCAACAGGACCTAAGGCTGGGCTGTGTTACTAACAGAAGTGTGAGTGTATTTACGCATCTGTGTATGAACCTGTACATCGGTGCAATTTGAATGGTTTGTTGTCATTGTTTCATCAGAAGCATGACTACCTCTCTACTAGGTATGGACATGAGTACTCGAACGAATATCAAAGCTTGATCTTTTACCAGATCAGTTTTTGTTTCAAATACTGTAAAACTATTTGGTGGAATGTGTTTTGTGGCTGAAATTGTCTTGAAGACCACGTTAATTTCCTTTGACTCTAGTGTTCCATTTGTACATGTATATTTATGGGGCACAACAAAAAAGAAGCCAAGCATCACACTGTTCTTTTTAAATTCCCCTCCATGTCTCTTTTACTCAATTGCGTTCTGACTGCTCCTTCCACACAAGTGTGCTGAGTAAGTAAGTAAGCTCCCGTTAGTCCTACAGAAAAAAATGCCTCTAAAAATGTATCTAACTAATGGGACACACAAGCTACATTCTTTGCCAAATGATGACAGTTTTATAAATAATTCAAAATTGAAGTAGGAAAATATGTGTTCCAACAACGAGCTGCAGTTTTGGAATAATTGCGTATTTGTGTATAAAATATGTTGTTGCCGTTATTCATCATCATGCAGTGTTCAATGTGGAATTGTTCATCCATTTAGAAAATTCCAAAGAACAGGCAGAATAAACTAAATTGAATGTCTGTATACTGAAAAGAAGACGTTTGGTTTGTAACCCTGAACTGGTCAAATTGAGCCCTGTTTCAAATGATCACTCTTTCAAAGTGACTGTTCCAGGCACTTTTTACATTTGGAAAAATATTCTGTTATATTTTATTCTGTTATATTACGTGTTTGTTTGTTTGTTACTATACAATAGGTGTGTCTTGACTGTGATAAGGGCTCGGTAAATAAGTGTCTTGTCTGCTAAATTGACAAAGCAATGCTGTTGCACAGCCATAGACTTGTACAAACAAGCACCACTGAGGTTACTGCATTTTTGAAGATTGCGTTCCACGATATAATATAACCAGTTGATAATAGTTTCAATAAATTCATCTTTAATGACATTAGCTTTTTTATTTACTATATATTTATATGGGGAAATACAGCTATTAAGATTTGTTATCTGTAATGATTGTTATAAATTAGGCATTGTTGCTGATCTGTTGGCATATACAGGAGATAAATGCACACATTTCACCCCCACTCAAGTACTTGAGTAAAAAAAAGTGAAATGCCCATCACTACTCTCAAGTAGAGAGATAATGTGGCTTCGCCCCACTCCCTCTGACTCTCCCTCTGAATCTCCCTCTGACTCTCCCTCTGAATCTCCCTCTCTTCTATGTAACCGGTTACAACTCTGAAACCCGTCTCCTATTCTATGTAACAATACCATGCAGAATAGTGTTCTTTATCATTGACCTGATCTGTCGACCCTAAGAAAAAAAACAGAACAGTCTCGCTGAGCAGCCCCCTCTTTTATTTTTCAGTCTCACTGATTCCCCTCTGCAGATGAGAACTATCGTTGATAGGGGAGTAAGAATATGGCTCTTTAGCTTTTGAAAAGCAGCAGTCCAATTGTTCTCTTGGTCTTCTCAAACTCATATTGCACATGAGAGGAGGCCGTCTGAAGTGCAAAGCCGGACTTCCTCAGGGTCACAATAAGCTATAGTGGAATGAAACTGCCCACTTGAATCATTATTTTAATCACCCTACCCCTCCAGCTAAGTACAATACAGCTAAGCGCTTATCTTCCCAAGTCTTGGCCCACCTGACTTAAAGCACATTTACGACTGAGAGGGACATTTCCCCTGACCTTACAATGATTCCTGTCAGACAAGGAACATTAAGCCTCAATGCAATCTGGCTTGTCGTGGAAATGGCTTTTTATTGTTTTGTTTTTTTTGTGGGGGGGGGATATTATATACATGACAATTTAATAGAGTTAATCTGTTTACTTTCTTTGCTTTGCCTTTTATCTTTTCTCCTTGATTTGGGCTGCCTTTAATTTTATTTTTATTTATCCGTTATTTTACCAAGTAAGTTGACTGAGAACACGTTCTCATTTACAGCAACGACCTGGGGAAAGGTTACAGGGGAGAGGAGGGGGATGAATGAGCCAATCGTAAACTGGCTGCCCTTCATTACACACACCTGTCACCATCATTACGTGCGTAAGCACGCACAGGACTCACCTGGACTCCTTCACTTAATCTCTTCTCTCTCTCAACAACTTTGCTCGGCCAAACGTCCCTCATTGCATCGGTTCTACATCTTCAGGCGTTTTTCAGGCTGTTCTCAGCTCGTCACTCACAACCCTCATCAGCCCTAGCTAACTCCTCAGATGTGTCTTTGTCTGTTGGGAACAGCATACTGACTCCCACCACCTTCATCTCTCATTAACCAGTGATCAGCAACATCTCACTGCGACTATTACAACCTGTCAACGGGACCTTCTTGTTTTCTTAACACATCCTACATTCTGGGGCGGCAGGTAGCCTAGTGGTTAGAGCGTTGGACTAGTAACCGAATCCCTGAGCTGACAAGGTAAAAAATCTGTTGTTCTGCCCCTGAACAAGGCAGCTAACCCACTGTTCCTAGGCCGTCATAAGAATGTGTTCTTAACTGACTTGCCTAGTTACATAAAGGTGAAAAAAATAAAAAATTGTACCACCTCTACTTAGCAGCTCTCCCATTGGTTTTACATGGTAGACACACATGATTCTCCAAGCCCTTTAAATCGCTTTAATGTGCCGCCCGTGGCAGAGTGTTTTAATTGGAACGGATTACAGAAGTGACAGGAGGCAAGAGGAGCTGTATTTAAACAGCTCATTTATGGTGTAAAACATTCAGTATCACATGGAGGAAGAGGCTAGAAATGACCTTCAGAACATGGAAGAGTAATAGGCTGGCCTAGTTTAAAGTTGATTGCAATAATTTGCCAATGTGATATGCTTAGAACACCCATTGATGGGTGTTGATGAGGGAAAAAATTGATACGGTTACATGTTGGATATGATTTTTTACGATATCGTATCATTTAGGCAATTATTAGTTTTGCGCTATTTGTCTGAACCTTTACCAAAACTCCAGTATTTTTACCTTCACAATGTATTTTTAAATAGGGAGCCAATTTGATATCAGCACTTTTATTTACATGACTGATCAAAACTCGTTTTCTCATGGCTCTTTCTTGTCCCTCTGCAGCAGACATATGGTCAGCATATGTTGAACATGGAATCTCAATAAAATCCCAGTATTGAATCGCAATACTGTCACGCCTGCTCCCGCTCTCTCTCTCTGGCACTCGGGGGTGCCAGGCTGCCCTTCATTACGCACACCTGTCACCATCATTACGTGCGTAAGCGCTCACTGGACTCACCTGGACTCCTTCACTTAGTTGATTGCCTTCCCTGTTTCTGTCTGCTCCCCCATTTGTTCCTGGTGTCCACATTAATGTCGTTATGTGTTCATGTCTAAAAGCTCTCCGGTCCTGTTTCATGTCCGTTGGTAATTAAATGTTCACTCCCTGTACCTGCTTCTTGTCTACCAGCGTCGATCCTTAAAAATCCATATAGAAACGTGAGAATCACAATACATATCGTATCGGCACCTAAGTATTATGATAATAATGTATTGTGAGGTCCCTGGCAATTCCTTGAGCTAATTGATAAGGTAGAAAACAGCATGCTATCATAATCCAAAAGTCTCTATGATCATTTTTAATGTCAAGTCTCTTGTGTAGTGTTCTGTCAAATCTCAAAAATGAAGGCCACAAGCTGTGCCCTTGACTCCATCCCCACAACCCTACTGAAATCATGTTCCTCCACTCTCGGCCCTTTTATAATGGAATCACAGGAGGAGACGGGTAGCTGGGTCCAGGGGTAGGTACAAGGTCATACACAGGGGGTCCAAAAGGGAAATAGTACAGGCAGGGGAAAGTCTAGTAACGTAGTCCGGGAGATCAGGCAATAGGTAGATAACAGGAAAGGCTAAAGTACAGGCAGGGAATAGGCAAAAGGTGTCGTTAGTTTTTGCATGCCTCACTATCATACATGGGAGGAGTAAATCACAGGAAAAACAGAGCTCTGAAAGACGTGTGTCACAAAACAAACAATACCTCACAGCGAAGGGGTGCAAAGAACTGTGTGATAATGAAATACAGGTGTGCGAACAGGTGATTTAGAATTCAGGTGATTAGGATCTGGAGAGTGAGCTGCATTCAGGGGATCTATGTGTTTGAGAGTGTGAACTAGAAATTGGTCTGGAAAGTGAGCTGCGTTCAGGGGATCCACGTGTTTGAGGGTGTGAGTTGGAAGCAGATGTCACATTGTGTCAAAAGTTAAAGGGAAAAGTTTTGGCTAAACAACTACAGTAACATTTGACACCCAATGGCCTCTAAGACTTTCCAGTCTGGTTTCAGGCCTAACCACAGAACAGAAACGGCTCTCGTCAAAGTGGTAAACAACCTATTTTCAGCTGACGCCTTCCTTCTTGACCTCAGTGCCGCCTTCAACACGGTTGACCACAGCATCATCCTGGGTCGATTGAATGAACACATATAGTACCAGTCAAAGATGTGGACACCTACTCATTCCAGGGTTTTTATTTATTTTTTACTGTTTTCTACGTTGAATAATAGTGAAGACGTCAAAACTATGAAATAACACATATAGAATCATGTAGTAACCAAAAAAGTGTTAAACAAATCTAAATATATTTTATATTTATGATTCTTCAAAGTAGCCAGTCTTTGCCTTGATGACAGCTTTGCACACTCTTGGCATTCTCTCTACCAGCTTCATCAGGAATGCTTTTCCAACAGTCTTGAAGGAGATCCCACACATTCTGAGCACTTGTTGACTGCATTCCTTCCCTTTGCGGTCCAACTCATCCCAAACCATCTCAATTGAGTTGAGGAAGGGTGAGTGTGGAGGCCAGGTCATCTGATGCAGCACTCCATCACTCTCCTTCTAGTTCATCTCATACCTTTTCAACCAAACAGGATATGTTGCCATGGGAAATGCCATGTCAGAACCCATCACAATCACCTATGGTGTCCCTAAAGGCTCTGTCTTAGGCCCCATCCTGGTCTCCTAATCAGGAAATGCACCATTCAATTCCACCGCTACGCTGGCGAAACACAGATCTTCATAAAAACATCCCTGGACTCCCTTTCTTCCATAATACCCTCACCATCTTTCTGGATGACTTTAAGGCCTGGATGTCAAACAGCCTACTACAACTCAACAATACTAAAACAGGAGTAATCCTCCCCATCACATCAAAATCACTCCCATCACCAGCCCTACTCTTGGCGGCCACTCCGTCCCATTTTCCTCCTCCATGGAGTGTTACTGGACCCCTCCCTCAGTTTCTCCAACCACATCAAATTTATCTGCAAAAAATAATAATTTCACCTGAGAAACATCACCTGTTCTGTTCTCTGCAAACCTGATCAGGAAAAGCTGGTCAACTTTCTCGGCCCCTCCCAACTCAATTACTGCATTGCCCTCCTTGGTGTCCTGCCCTCAAAAAGCATCCACAGGCTGCAGCTCCTCACAGGAACCCAGAGATCTGCTGACATCACCCCCATTCTTGTCTCTCCATTGGCTACCCTTCCAATTCAGAATCAACTTCAAAATCCTCCTGTTCGTCTTTAAAAACTGCCAATGCCTCTGGTTCCCAATACCTCAGTGAACTCCTCAGCCCCAAACAGCCTTCGCGTTCACTCGGATCATATGATCTAAGACTTCTTGCAGTTCCAAAAACACGTCTAAAAACAGTAAGTGACTGAACATTCTGTCTGAGCATCCCCCCCAACCTCCACATGCCCCAGACCACTGCCTTTTTAAATCTGAGCTGAAAATACTTCTTTAAACTGGCTTTCACTTAATGTCTTCTATGTTGAGGTGTTTTTAGTTGGTCTTATGTTAGTTTCAAGTTCTATTGTCTTGTCCTTGTCACCTTTTTATTATTTTGTGTATCTTGGATAGTACTAGACTGCTAGCTATCTTTTAATTTGTCGGCTAATGTTTTTAGCCCTTTTATTAAAGCATTTTTTAATAGTAATGCTTGCTTTCATTTTAAAGAACCTTTTGATTTACATCTGTAAATGAAAGCACTCTACAAATGGAATGTATTATTACATTATTACATCTCACAGTTCTAGTAAACATGCTTGGACAATCTGTCTTGTAGTGGTGTTGTCATTGTAATGATCATTAGGGTTACCCCATGCGTACGCTACACACTCAGAGCCATTAGCATCGAGGCATAATTGATGTAGTGCTTGAGGGTAATGGGACGTTACATTCAAAATACATTCAAATATGCTTCTACACCTGCATTGCTTGCTGTTTGGGGTTTTAGGCTGGGTTTCTGTACAGCACTTTGAGATATCAGCTGATGTAAGAAGGGCTATATAAATTGATTTGATTTGAAATATATCTAGACAAAAATAGTCTAAAAACACCTGAAACTGACTGTAAAGAAAATAGTATGTCCCTATTTTCTTAACCATCTATCAAACTTACTTGAATAACATGTTCTCCTTTTTCTCTCTAATCTCCTGTTTTAAAAGGGTTTAATATCTTCCTTATCCACCCAGACAGTTGGAGCTGTTCAAATATTGAAAAATATCATTATTTAATCTCTCTTTACAAACTCACAGGCCTATCTTGTTTTGTGTTGTGTTGTGCCCTGCTTTTAAACAACAAAGGGAACATCACGGTCAGAGATGAAAAGGGCATTTTGGTCAGCTTCTGTCAGTTCTTCTCCATTTTTACAGATCAGATGGTTCTGTTTATCTCCACAGCTAAGACCCTTTCATATTGTGAAAATACTATCTGAATATATCATTATAGGGGGATTAAAAATAGATAACATCCATGAAAAACCCTGTCTGGGATTTATCCCGGTCATTGAAATATACAGTGCCTTCAGAAAGTATATCCCCTTGACTTTTTCCACATTTTGTTGTGTTACTGCTTGAATTCAAAATGGATTAAATCTTTTTTGTCTCTCTCACCCATCTACACATGATACCCCATAATGACAAATTGAAAATATGTTTTTAGATATTTTTGCTAATTTATTGAAAATTTACATAAGTATTTACACTTCTGAGTGAATATTTTGTAGAACCACCTTTAGCAGTGATTATAGCTGTGAGGCTTTTTGGGTATAAGTCTCTAAGAGCTTTCCACACCTGGATTGTGCAACATTTGCCTATTTATTATTATCTATATTATTCAAGCTCTGTCAAATTGGTTGTTAATCATTAGTAGATAACCATTTGCAAGTCTTGCCGTAGATTTAAGTCAAAATTGTAACTTGGACACTCAGGAAAATTCACAAACTTTATTTAGGTTATTGTCCTGCTGAAAAGGGAATTCTCCCAGTGTCTGGTGGAAAACAGACTGAACCTGTACTTTTTTTATCCTGAAAAAGGCCTTACCATTTACAGGCATACCCATAACATGATGCAGCCACCTCTTGGCTTGAAAATAGGGAGAGTGGTACTCAGTAATGTTTGGGGAAAATACAATACAAGACACTATGTATTCAGGACAAAAAGTGAATTGCAGTATTACTTTAGTGCCTTCTTGCAAACAAGATGTGTTGGAAATGCTGTTGGCTGCTATTCTGGTTCAGTTCCATAGGTGGCACTTTGCTCTTTTCAAGGGATGGGTCCCAATCTATTAAAGGACCTAGGATCCATGTGTACAGGGGTGGTCTGCCAGTCACTGGGACAATAACCCAACTTGGGATGAGGGGATGTTTTAGCAGGTATTTACTCAGTTGCATCTACAGTATGCTTATTAACAGTGAAAATATCATGTGTATTCGGAAAGTATTTAGACCCTTTGACTTTTTCCACATTTTGTTATGTCACAGCCTTATTCTAAAATGGATAAAATAAAAAAAAATCCCTCGTCAATCTACACACAATACTCCATAATGACAAAGCAAAAATAGGTTGTTAGAAATGTGTGAAAATGTATTAAAAATAAATAACTGATATCACATTTATGTAAGTATTCGGACCATTTACTATTTTGTTGAGTTTTTGCCCATTCTTCCCTGCAGATCCTCTCAAGCTCTGTCAGGTTGGATGGGAATGTCGTTAGACAGGTATTTTCAGATCTCTACAGAGACGTTCGATCAAACACAGCACTTGTTACCTACCTCTTCCTTCACTCTGCGGTCCAACTCATCCCAAACCACCTCAATTGGGTTGAGGTCGGGTGATTGTGGAGCCCAGGTCATCTGATGCAGCCCTCCATCACTCTCCTTCTTGGTAAAGTAGTCCTTGATCAAATCAAATGTTATTTGTCACATACACGTGTTTAGCAGATGTTATTGCGGGTGTAGCAAAATGCTTGTGCCTCCAGTTTCCGATAGTGCAGCAATATCTAACAAGGAATATCTAATAATTCCACAAATACCTAATACACATAAATCTAAGTGAAGGAATGGAATTAAGAATATATAAATATATGGACGAGGATGTTAGAGCGGCATAGACTGAGATATAGTAGAGAATACAGTATATACATATGAGATGAGTAATTCAAGATATGTAAACATTAAAGTGACATTATTTAAAGTGGGCTGCAGCCTCTCTGTGCTACTGATGGCTGTTTAACAGTCTGATGGCCTTGAGATAGAAGTTGATTTTCAGTCTCTCGGTCCCAGCTTTGATGCACCTGTACTGACCTCGCCTTCTGGATGATAGCAGGGGGAAAAGGCAGTGGCTTGGGTGGTTGTTATCCTTGATGATCTTTTTGGCCTGTAGTGGTGTAGGTATCATGAAGGGCAGGTAGTTTGCCCCCGGTTATGTGTTGTGCAGACCCCACCACCCTCTGAAGAGCCCTGTGGTTGTGGGCGGTGCAGTTGCCGTACCAGGCGGTGATACAGTGTGACTGGATGCTCTCAATTGTGCATCTATAAACATTTGTGAGGGTTTTAGTTGATAAGACAAATTTCTTCTGAGGTCGAGAGGCACTATTGCGCCTTCTTCACCACACTGTCTGTGTGGGTGGACCATTTCAATTTGTCGGTGATCTGTATGCTGAGGAACTTAAAACTTTCTACCTTCTCAACTGGTGTCCCGTTGATGTGGATCAGGGGGTGCTCCCTCTGCTGTTTCCTGAAGTCCATAATCATCTCCTTTGTTTTGTTGACGTTGAGTGTGAGGTTATTTTCCTGACACCATACTCCCAGAGCCCTCACTTCCTCCCTGTAGGCTGTCTCATTGTTGTTAGTAATCAAGCCTACTACTGTTGTCGTATGCAAACTTGATGATTGAGTTGGAGGCGTGCATGGCCAAGTAGTCATGGGTGAACAGGGAGTACAAGAGGGGGCTGAGCACGCACCATTGTGGTGCCCCAGTGTTGAGGATCTGCAAAGTGGAGGTGTTGTTTCCTATTTTCACCACCTGGAGGCGGCCCGTCAGCAAGTCCAGGACCCAATTACACAGGATAGGGTTCAGACCCAGGGCCTCGAGCTTAATGATGAGCTTGGAAGGTACTATAGTGTTGAATGCTGAGCTATAGTCAATGAACAGCATTCTTACATAGGTATTCTTCTTGTCCAGATGAGAGGGCAGTGTGACGGGGATTGCATTGTCTGTGGACCTTTTTGGGCGGTAAGCAAATTGGAGTGGGTCTAGGGTGACAATTAAGGTGGACCTGATATGATCCTTGTCTCGCAAAGCACTTCATGATGACAAAAGCGAGTGCTACAGGGCAATAGTACTTTTGTTCAGTTACCTTTGCCGCCTTCGGTACAGGAACACTGGTGGCCATCTTGAATCATGTGGGGACAACGGACTGGGATAGGGAGAGATTGAATATGTCCGTGTAAACACCAGCCAGCTGGTCTGCGCATGCTCTGTGGATGCGACTAGGGATGCCATCTGGGCCGGCAGCCCTGCGAGGATTAACACGTCAAAATGGCTTACTCACGTCGGCCATGGAGAAGGAGAGCCCACAGTCCTTGGTAGGTGGCCGCGTTGGTGGCACTGTGTTATCCTCAAAGCGGTGTCGTGTCTTTGGCATCATTAAACTGAAGATTAATCTTTATGAAATGACTCTCTGTAATTATTATTACGTGATTAAACTGATTAATCATGTAACTGTAATTAACTAGGAAGTCAGGGCACCAAGGAAAATATTCAGATTACAAAGTTATAATTTTCCTAATATGACTTTTCAGATATTGTCATATCTGATCAATAGTCTTCTGATTAATGAATTCTTCTTTACCTCACGTTAGTCTCATTCCAAACGTTGTAAATTGTTGGTTATCTGCACGAACCCAGTCTTCACTATGAGTCATCCATACATCAATTGTCTTAAATCATTGATGTACTAAGTAATTCACAGAAATGCATAAACAAACAGTAGATAGTTACAAGGAAATGATAACGGAGTTTCCTTATTGGGATAAACCGGCATCGCGGCTTGGTGGACAAAAGGGAAGTGGGGGTCGACTGAGAAGACAACACACCGTTGACCTACTCTGCGTCTCACAAAGACAGCTGGTACCAAAAATCTCAAAATTGGACTCATCAAACCAAAGGAGAGATTTCCACTGGTCTAATGTCCATTGCTCGTGTTTCTTGGCCCAAGCAAGTCTCTTCGTCTTATTGGTGTCCTTTAGTAGTGGTTTCTTTGCAGTTATTCAACCATGAAGGCCTGATTCACACAGTCTCCTCTGAAAAGTTGATGTTGAGATGTGTCTGTTACTTGAACTCTTTGACGCATTTATTTGGCCTGCAATTTCTGAGCCTGGTAAGGCTCTAATGAACTTATCCTCTGCAGCAGAGGTAACTCTGGGTCTTCCTTTCCTGTGGCGGTCCTCATGAGAGCCTGTTTCATCATAGCGCTTGGTGTCACTACACAACTGATTGGCTCAAACGCATTAAGAAGGAAAGAAATTCCACATATGAACTTTTAACAAGGCACACCTGTTAATTAAAATGCATTCCAGGTGACTACCTCAAAAAGCTGGTTGAGAGAATGCCAAGTGTGTGCAAAGCTTTCTGCCTTGTGTTATTTCATAGTTTTGATGTCTTCACTATTACATTATTCTACAAGGTAGAAAATTGTAAAAAAAAATAAGAAAAACCCTTGAATGAGTGAGTTTTTCCAAAACTTTGACTGGCACTGTATATTGATGCTTTAATATACTGACCAAGTGAGATATATGTGGTGGAGACTCAATCAAGCTAGTCATCTTGACTTCTTTCACTTAAAAAGTGTTGATAGGGGACAGAATGCCGTCGGACCATCAAATTATTGGCATACACATTAATCTTACAGAATTTCCATGTGGGCCAGTATATTGTAAATTGAATCAAAGCCTAATGGATGACAACTTGTTTTTAACCAAGAAAGAATGATTTATTATTCACTCTTCCTACATAATATAGGTACAGCAGATCCCCTTATTGTATGGGACACTTTCAAATTTGCGTTTAGAGGACATGCAATTCAATACTCATCTTTTAAAGAAAAACAATTTAGGTCCAAATAGTTGTTATTAACAAAGCAAATAGAGGAACTAACAGTACAGATAGATAGCAATACAAACTGGACCATGGAGGCACAGAATAAGTTAAAGGAAAAAACAAATGAACTGGAGGAAGTTATTCAAGAAAGAGCAAGTGTAATATATTATTTTATATATATATATATATATATATATATATATATATATATATATATATATATATATATATATATATATATATATATAAATGCTACCAAAATGATATACAGAAACTTCTTACAGAGATGAGGCAGTCCATTTTTAAAACATCATGTTAAACACATTATTGTACACCGAGTAAGTCCATGCAACATATTATGTGACTTGTTAAGCAAATGTTTACTCCTGAACATATTTAGGCTTGACAAAACAATGGGGTTATTGACTCAAGACATTTCACCTTTCCGTTTTTGGTTAATTTGTAAACATTTCTAAAAACAAAAATGCAATTTTACATTATGTGGTATTGTGTGTAGGCCAAAAAAACCTCAAATGAATTCATTTCAAATTCAGGCTGTAACAACAATGTGGAAAAAAAATCAAGGTGTGAATACTTTCTCAAGGCCCTGTAGAATTGGAAGGATGTGAATTCTCACAGGACAGGAGTTGCATGTATTCAAACTTTGTGGACATAAGCTTACAGAATGTGCGCAATAACCACTATAATATTGTCTTTGGTATTAACTGTTGAAGAGAAAGCACATGATTCCTCTCTGATGACAGACAGACACTTCTGTATTGTTTCTTCCACATGATGTGTAAATGAACGATGTCCTCTGCATCTGCTGGTTGTCTGATTTTCTGAGTTTCACATAGCAAAGTTGCTCTGCATTCCCCAGTCGTTATGTACCATGGTGTGGCCCCTCGTGCCATGGCATGGCCTCCATCCTGTACTATCACGGGCCACACAGCAGGTCCTTGTCCCTGAGCTGATGCATTGACTGCGGAGGGGATTGTTGTGGGCTGTCTTCAGGGCTAGCCTAATGTGTGTTACAGTGACAGGCTCTGTTGGAGTATAACAACGTGTTCCAGATTAGCCGGAGCGGGGCAAGGTTTTAAATAGACCAGTAATGATACAGTAGGCCCAGACAGAGAGCGGTTTTAGATGGGCTGTTCCAGCATTATAATAACAAGTTAGAGCATGGTGAAGACAGCTCCACTTCCCTGACTCAGAACCCAGCCAGTTCGATTGTTCGTTTACCCCTGTTTGTACATGGATTCAAGGGCAGCAAGAGAGCTTTTTGAGTCTTCAAAACATTAACCTACTTTTAAGCTGTGTTTGGACATATAGCTTTATGTAAATAATTTGACCACACTCACCACAGTGTTTCTGAATGTTCACTTTTTAATTCTGTTAACAAGCCTTCAAGAACCTGGGTTGGTGCCAAGTGAGCAAACTCTCTGCAGAATTTAGCTTAACATGCAATTCAAATCCAAAGATGGCCTCCTGGGTATTTTGACATTTGTATATAGTGAACCCTGCTCTACATGAATGCCCTGGGGGTTAAGTTGCAACCCCCCCTCCTAACATTATTACATGCCATCGGAGACCTTGGCTCCATTGTCAAAGTAAACAAAACATTGTGATAAAACAAATGTCTCTGTTGTTATCATGATTATGTTCTCATTCACTTGAGACTCTAGAGTGTTCCACCAGATAATTCATAGTTGAGATAAGGGTTTTTACAAACAATCATGAAACTCAGAGTTAATTGAACAGCACATAAATCATGAATCTATGTCAATGGCAGACTTTCAGTCATTTTCAGTGAGAAACCTTCCAAATACCATTCGACCATCATGGAGACACAGCCAAAGGTATTCCATGTGTAAGGCCAAATGTCAAACCAAAGTCAATGTGAGAGGAAGCACCAAGTAGGAGTTCCTATTCTCACATGCTCTTGCTAATGACACGATCTAATTCCCTCCAGTGGGTCAGGGGCTTATTGTTCTTAGCTGTGTACAGTCCTGTGGCCAGAAGGAAACTCATCTACCATACGCAGACAGGGGACACGAGAGGGACATTTCCCAGACTTAGCTTACTCTTAAGGAAAATATTGTTGTGGTTGCTGAGATGGCAACAGGAGTGACGTTACTAATGCTAGCGAAAACATACATTGCCAAGATGCACAAATAATAATGTGAGAAGTGTGCAGGTTTGAGGTTTTCAATACCCCTTCGCTACAATTCCCATTGTATGATAGCTAGGAAAACATTCCATTGGAACAACATTTGAATTTAAATTAACAGAGCCTTAGAAAACTAATATGATCCATGGTAATCAACAGTGGGCCAATCCAAATTGTTAGTTTATGGATGCGTAATGAGAGTTCTGATCCAGCCAATGACAATGAAGGTTTGTTGAATGTGATGGACCACCCACAAGTGTGGCCAAGACTGATAATATTCTCCGTTGCATAACATTAGAGTCCTTATGTTAACAACCTACATCATGAAGGACTTCCTACAGTATCTCACCTCAGTAATTTGGTCTAAAGTAAAAGAGAAAATTGACTTAAAGGAGTCCACATCGAGATGCAAAAAAAACTCTGAATGGTACAGGGCAGTTTCGATTACACATTACTGCCCACGGGACTGAGTTGGACCCAATATTTTCTCATTACATGCACACGCCACTGTAGGAGGTTCTGAAACAGCATGATTAACCCTCATGCTTGGATCAGCTTCAGAACTCAAAATCACTCCACATTTGCATGAACACACTTCAGTAGCTCTGAATTTGTTAACCCTCTTTCCATAAAGCACAAAGGTAGAGGAGGAAAATAAAGTGCTTGTCAGGCTTGGAAGATGAAAGGGATTTTTGATATGCACTGTTTGACTCTTTCTCTCGCACACTTTCTTTCTCCTACTCTATACAATGCATTTCAAAAGCTTTCGCCGGACCAGGTGGGTGAGACCCTCTTGAGAAATCAGACCCTTCAGTCCCCCAGTCAGATCTGTTTTCCAGGGTGCCACTTTGGAAAGAGAGAGAGGGTTACCATGGTAATCCAATATGCATGGTACCAAAACAACACCTGATTTCGCTGGAGGGTTGCTGTCTGTTGCTGCTTCATTTAGGGACAAGCAAGCTGAAGTCATTTACAGATGAAAAGGCTTGCAGGTTGGATCAAACAACACTGCATCATCTGTCAATGTGCCCTTGAGCAAGGCGTTGACCCTGGTTGCTTCTGTGTGTCGCTCTGGGTGGGAGGCTGTTAGATGACTAATGTGATGTAGTTGTTGAGAGGCTTCACTGCAAGTATATTATGTTTTTTAAATGTAAATTTAAAAAAAAAAATTAACACTTTGTCCTCTACATCCCTCCAGATCGCATCCTAATGGTGAAACTGTATTAATGGTCAAAGTAGTGAGGAGAAAGCAGGAGAACTGTACATGGTCGTCACACTTGGCTGAAGGGCTGACTGGGTTTGCAGTAGTGGAGAGATGTTCTCAAATGTGTATGCACAGAGAAGAGCTGTGGCAGTCATTTTCTCTTCCTCACCTGACTGCATGTGTTGCCGTAGAAATATAATGAATTATTTCTCTGTATGCTGCTGCTGCAGGTAGGCGGCATTGCTTAGACAACCTAAGACTCTTTGCAGCAAGGAGAAACAAAGTTAAATTAAATTACAGCAGAAGTGGACTCAACTGCACAAATGCCCGGCCGCCCCATCTTCAGTCAGCTGTTCGTTCCACAATATGCACTTTACATACAAAAGTGGACACCCCTTGAAATTAGTGGATTTCGCTATTTCAGCCACATCCATTGCTGACAGGTGTATAAAATTGAGCGACAGCCATGCAATCTCTGTAGATAAACATTGGCAGTAGAATTGCCTTACTGAAGAGCTCAGTGACTTTCAATGTGGCACTGTCGTAGGATGCCACCTTTCTAACAAGTCACTTTGTGAAATATCTGCCCTGATAGTGCTGCCCCGGTCAACTGTAAGTGCTGTTATTGTGAAGTGGAAACATCTAGGAGCAACAACGGCTAAGCTTGAAGTGGTAGGCCACACAAGCTCACAGAAGGGGACCGCCCAGTGATGTATTGCGTAAAAAATCGTCTGTCCTCGGTTGCAACACTCACTACTGAGTTCCAAACCGCCTCTGAAAGCAACGTCAGCACAATAACTGTTCGTTGGAAGCTTTCTGAAATGGGTTTCCATGGCCGAGCAGATGCATACAATCCAGAGATAACCATGCGCAAAGCCAAGCGTCGGCTGGAGTGGTGTAAAGCTCGCCACCATTGGACTCTTGAGCACTGGAAATGCGTTCTCTGGAGTGATGAATCACGCTTCACCATCTGGCAGTCCAACAGACAAATCTGGGTTTGGCAGATTCCAGGAGAACACTACCTGCCCCAATGAATAGTGGCAACTATAAAGTTTGGTGGAGGAGAAATAATTGGCTGGGGGTGCTTTTCATGGTTTGGGCTAGGCTCCTTAGTTCCAGGGAAGGGAAATTGTAACGCTACAGCATACAATGACATCCCAGACAATTCTGTGCTTCCAACTTTGTGGCAACAGTTTGGAGAAGGCTCTTTCCTCTTTCAGCATGACAATGCCCTTGTGCACAGAGCGAGGTCCATACAGAAATGTTTTGTTGAGATCGGACGAACTTAACTGGCCAGCACAGAGACCTGACCTCAACCCCATTGAACACCTTTGGGATGAATTTGATTGACCTAATCGCCCTACATCATTGCCCAACTTCACTAATGCTTTTGTGACTGAATGGAGTAAAGTCCCCTCAGCAATGTTCCAACATCTAGTGGAATGCCTTCTCAGAAGAGTGGAGGCTGTTATAGCAGCAAAGGGGGGACCAACTCAATATTAATGAACCCATTATTTTGGAATGAGATGTTTGATGAGCAGATGTCCACATACCTTTGGCCATGTAGTGTAAGTCTGCCATTTCAGCTGAACTCCAGTACCTTGTCTTTTAGAGCGCTTACTTTACTTTCAGCTCCATTTATTTATTCCTCTTCATTTCTGTGTACAATTTGGGATTGTCCTCTGATCAGCAAGCAGCCCACACTTTTAATTTGGTTTGACGGCATCAGTGCCAAAGAGTCAGGGGGTGGGGGAATAGGGGAGGAAGATATATTATGGTCTCAGCAGAGACTAGTCTGGTGTCTCTTCTATTAGTGATGGGGAAAAATGTATAGTTACATATGACGTTATTTTGGGACAATATTATATCGATATTTGACAACCAAGTATCTTTTTTTGCTACAGTTTTTTTTTCTACAGCGCTAGTCTGCTGTACCTGCGCCAAAACTCTGGTATTTTTAATCCTATAGCTTGTTCTGCATCTTTTAAAATAATGAGCCAACATGTTTTCAACACTTTATTTTCCCTGACTGACAAAACTAGTTTTCCTCATGTTCTCTCATCTCTCTGCAGCAGACTTACAGTATAGTGAGCAACATGTTTGAAACATCAGCAGATTGTGATAAAATCACAGTATTTGAATTGCAATATATATTGAATCGTGAGAATCACAATAAATTCTGTATCGGCACTTAAGTATAGTCATATTATCGTATCGTCAGGTCCTTAAGAATCATATCTTATCGGCAGGTCCTTAAGTATCATCATATCTTATCGGCAGGTCCTTAAGTATCATCATATCTTATCGTCAGATCCTTAAGTATCATCATATCTTATCGTTAGGTCCTTAGCAATTCCCAGCCCAACTTTCTATGATTTTAGTCTTTTCTATGAGACTCTCCACCTCACCTCCCCACTTACCAGGTTACGCAGTAGAACCACTTAGCTCTTTAATACATTTTGGGAGAATTGCTTTGCTGTCGGTACAGTATGACTGTTGGATGAGCGAACTGGATGAAGAGTATCTTCGCTGGTACTGTATAATGATGACCTCTCCTTGTACCCTCTGACCTTTCTGAATTGGCTCATCACTTCTCTTTTATTATCAGTGATTGTTTTCAGATATCTTTTGATGTGGAGAAGTTGAATTGACCCCTGTGTAATCCATGATATAGGATTGGATTTCTTCATGGCTGGTTGACTATTTCTCACTCTGCTCTATATACAGTGCATTCGGGAAGTATTCAGACCCCTTGACTTTTTCTATATTTTGTTACGTTACAGCCTTATTCTAAAATATATATATATTTTTAGATTCCCTCATTACTCTACACACAATACCCCATAATAACAAAGATGAAACAGTTTTTGCACATTTTATACCCTATTTCCCCAATTTCGATCGTGTCTCAATGCTGCACCTCCCCAATGGGCTCGGGAGGTGAAGATCGAGTCATGCGTCCTCAGAAACATGAGGGGCAGCTCTTGGGGAACTGTGGGGGGAGATCTTGGAGGGCTGGTGGCCTGGTGGTTGGAAGCTTGGGCCGGTGGCTGATAGGTCGCTGGTTTGGGTCCCTGTTTTTGACCTTGTGGGAGATCTGTAGATTTGGTTGCTTCTGTGTAGATGTTGAGCAGCTTCATTGCAAGTAGATTTTATGTTTTAATATTCAATAATAATGAAGAAAAAGAAGAAGAAAAAAAATATATATAAATAGAACTCCAAGCGGGCTGTCATGTGCCTTTTACTGAGGAGTGGCTTCCGTCTGGCCACTCTACCATAAAGGCCTGATAGGTGGAGTGCTGCAGAGATGGTTGTCCTTCTGGAAGATTCAGAGTGACAATGGGTTCTTGTTCACCTCCCTGACCAAGGCCCCTCTCTCCCGATTGGTCAGTTTAGCTGGGCGGCCAGCTCTATGAAGAGTCTTGGTGGTTCCAAACCATTTAAGAATGATGGAGCCCCTGTGTTCTTGGGGATTTTCAGTGATGCAGAAATGTTTTGGTACCCTTCCCCAGATCTGTGCCTCGATACAATCCTGTCCCGGACCTCTACGGACAATTCCTTCAACCTCATGGCTTGGTTTTTGCTCAGACATACACTGTCAACTCTGGAACTTATGTAGACAGAAGTGCCTTTCCAATTCCTGTCCAATCAGTTGAATTTACTACAGGTAGACATCAACGCTGTTGTAGTAACATTTCAAGGATGATCAATAGAAACAGAACAGAGGGTCTGAATACTTATGTAAATATGGTATTCCTGTTTTTATTTTTATTTATTTATCCATTTGCAAACATTTCTAAAAACCTTGTCGCTTTGTCATTATGGGATATTTTGTGTATTTTGATGGGAGAAAAAGTTATTTAATCCATTTTAGTAAAAAGGCTGTAATGTAACAAAATTGACAAAGTCAAGAGGTCTGAATTCTTTCCGAATGCATTGTTAGTAGGCGTTGCTAGTCAAGAAGAACCATTTTTAAGAGAAGTTTCACTTTGTAGAAGCATACTGTTGCTGGGTGAACAGGCAGTGCTTCCAGTGCTCACTGGAAATCTTGTAATATCAAAATGAACAGAGTATGTCTAACCAGAAGCATCACAGAGATCTGGTAGAAAAAGGACTCTTCATGTCCACCCCAGTCCCTGACTGTCTGTCACAAACTGAGACCAAAGGCCACTATTTTCACTATCATGTACAATATATCCAAACATCTCCCTTCACCAGAGAGATACTATCACAACAAACAGGATGATGCAAAGAAAATACAAGGATCTAGCCCTACCTGTGTTATTGAAAAGATATTGTGAAAAACAAGAGGGCTTGGTCCGACTTTAGACGATTCCACGAAAAGGCCGCAAAGACCTGTCAGTAACCGATAGCTACCTATCCAGATGGTACTATGGAAACGAAACTCAGAACAGCGGAGTGACCTAAACAGGGCCTAATTATCCAGGATGACACAACGACAGATGGGGAGAGTGGAAACAGGGGCCTGGTGCTTTGGCTTGCAAAAACAACAAAGGAGCATGTTGGCCCTTCCGTAAGATATCTGGCCGCTTGGATCCAGCTATGCACGCATGCAGTGGTCCGGACACATGACGGAACTCTGAGCAGGATGATCTGTAAACACAGGGCTTTGATCCCTGGAAAGACTCACATCTGGAATGTAGGGGGGTGAGGGGAATAGCCCAGAACATTGTGGTTGTGTCCCAGGGCAGGATATGGATACGGGATAGTTGGCCCCGTCCCATACCATGAGTGAATTCCTCTTTGGCTCAACCACATCTGAGTTGATTTATACTTTCCCTCTTTCTCTATATAGTCCTTTAAGAGAAGATTATCTACCACAAGGTTTTAGTCATTTTTGATATCCACTTTAATTTAGTCGACATCGGACTGGAAGCAATATATCACGTTATCAAGAAAAATTATTTAGCTTTTTTTTGTGCAAATTTCATCTGGCGTAGTGTAAAAGGTGTCAATCTATTTTATTTATTTTATTTAACCAGGAAGGGCTCATTGAGATTTAAAATATATTTTCAAAGAGCGTCCTGGCCAAGATGACAGCAGGCGACAGTGATCAGACAGAGCCCACCAAGTCATTACAAAAATGACAGACAAACAACATGAAAAACTACAAGTAATCTAGTAAAAACCATAGAATTCACAAGAGTGTAACCAAATCAAAAACAGCTACTTAAAAACATTGACAGGTCAGGGAATCAGACTCAAGATCATGCATCAGTGATTTAAAAATACCAATCGGGACAAGTTCTTCCAGTTTAAAAATATTTTGTAAGGCGTTCCAAGACGATGGCGCAGAGTACATAAAAGCCCTTTTACCAAATTCAGTTCGGACATTTGGAACGGTTAGCAGGATAAAGTCCAGTGAACGAAGAGAGTACCCACCACATTTCTGAACAATAAAAATTCTCAAATAAAAAGGTAGTATGCCCCAAATGGCTTTGTAAATAAAAGTATACCAACCTGGTATACAAAGTGCAGTGGTGGGTAAGGGATTTGCAGTTTAAAATAAATCTCAAAGTGCCATGATAAAGGGTGTCAATTGATCTCAAACACTGAGCGGAAGCATTCATATATAAAATATCCCCATAGTCTAGTAAAGGCATAAATGTAGCTGATACTAGCATCCTTCTGGCTTCAAAAGAAAAACAGGCCGTATTCCTAAAATAAAATCCTAATTTCAGCTTCAATTTTTTTGTAAGTTGTTGAATATGCAATTTAAAAGAGAGGCCGTCATCAATTAAAATTCCAAGATATTTATGAGGTTACAACCTCAATCTCCTTGCCCTGACAGGTAGTAATAGGTGAAAGGTTCAGAGGTCTATTTCTTGCTTTAGGAAACACCATTAGTTTAGTTTTGTCAGTATTGAGGATAAGCTTCAATTGACACAAGGTATGTTGAACAGTATAAAAAGCTGTTTGCAAGTTCTGGAAAGGTTTCTAAGAGACGAGGCACAACAGTAAATTACAGTATCATCAGCATAAAAATTTAAGTTGCGCATTTTGTACATTTTTGTCTAGATCATTTATATAAATAGTGAATAAGAGAGGACCAAGTACAGAGCCTTGGGGCACACCATTAAAGACAGACAATTTAACAGACATAAGCCCATCAAATTGAGTGCACTGAGTTCTATTAGACAGATAGTTAGCAAACCATGCAACTGCATGATCTGAAATACCTACACTCGACAATCTTTGCCTTAGTATAAGGCTGTATCAAAAGCCTCAGAGAGATCAATAAAAAGTGAGACACAGTGCTGTTTTTTGTCAAGGGCTTCAGTGATATCATTTATAACCTTCATGGCTGCTGTAATTGTGCTATGCTTCTTCCTGAAGCCCGATTGGTACATTGATAAAATAGAGTTAGTAAATAAAAACTCTTTTAGCTGTTCACTCACAAGGGTTTAAAGTATTTTCACCAGGTGTGACAGCTTTGAGATTGGCCTAAAATTATTTGAAAGAGTTGGATCTCCCCCTTTTACATTCCAGGGTTAGATTGAACAGATATGTAAGTGGTTCAGCTATGAAATCAGCTGCCAGATTTAAAAAGCAGGGATCCAAAAGATCAGGACCTGCAGGCTTTCTCTGATCTAAGGATTTCAGGGCTTTATGTACCACCTGCACTGAGAATGGCAAAAAGCTAAAAGTTTGACCAGCTCTCACTGGTTCACCCACACAGGGTTGTACAGAGACAGAGGACACTGAATCAAACAGCCTACCAGATGATACAATGTGCTCATTGAAACAATTCAGCATTTCAGTTTTGTCATATACAGCAACAGAGTCCTTCAAAACACATGACGGTAATTAATTAACATTACTGTTACCAGACATAGACTTAATAGCCTTCCAAAACTTTCTATGGTCATTCAGGTTATCAGTGGTAACAGACATAAAATATTCAGACTTGGCCTTCCTGAGAAGAAAAGAACACTTGTTTCGTAACTGCCTATAAATAAGCCAATCAGCAACAGAACATGATTTCTTTGCTTTAGCCCAGGCTAGATTACGGTCGTGAATAATACAAACAGCTCAGAAGAAAACCATGGATTATCCCGCCCTTTAACCCTGAACCTGCGGAATGGGGCATGTTTGTTTACTATTTGGGAAAAACCATCATGAAAGAATTTCCAGGCAGTTTCCACATCAGGGATAAGCTCAATCTGCTCCAGTCAAAATAAAACAAATCATGAAAGAAATCCTGCTCATTAAAACACTTCAACTTTCTCTTACGAATAAAGCGTGGGTTTGTCTTAGGAACCTTAGTATTTCTAACAGCAACAACAGCACAATGGTCACTTAAATCATTACAAAAAAACTCCAACCGCAGAATATTTATGTGGAACATTGGTCAATATCAAATCAATCAGGGTAGATTTATCTGGGCATTTAAGATTTGGGTGAGTGGGTGAGTTAATCATCTGGGTAAGATTCATAGAATTACAAAACATTTTTAAAACATCAGACACCGGCTTTAACCAACACCAGTTGAGATCACCAATCAAGATCATTTCACTGTAAAGAAGTTTAGATATAAGGTTCGTCAAAGAAGAAAATGAATCACAGAGAGCAGAGGGGGGTCTATAACAGCCAATCACAGTTATAGAGAGACCCTTTGAAACCTCAATATTCAAAGCAAGAAATTCCAACTGTTTACAAATAGTTTCAGACTTTGCCAAACTTACATGGAATTTAGATTTTTACATATATAGCCACACCCCCACCTTCTTAACCCGATCAGTGCGATAAACATTGTAACCACTTATACAAATATCCTTATCAAAAACGGACTTGCTGAGCCAGGTTTCAGAAAACATCATTACATCAGCATCAGTTGATTTAGCCCAAATCCTAACCCCACCAATTTTTTGACAACAAGCTGCATACATGTAAATGAAAATACCAAAACCAGATCTTGATTTAAAATCCGAGGGGGTTTGGAGACATTGCATATCAGGGCCAGGGTTAGGTTGCACATTACCTGATATCAACAATAGAAGGATAACTAGGCACCTCTGTTTAATAACCTTGCATGGCTTCTCTTTTTTAAGAGACCTTCTGCAAGTGAATTCTACAAGTTTCCAGAGTTTCCAGACAATACAAAACAGTAATTTAAAACCATTAGACTTCGGTAGTGACACACATTCGTACTGTTCACATCATGCCACAAATACATCGGTACTCGGATGAGTGGATGCAGACGCTGACAAGACCAATTAAGTCAGCTTTTTATTTACACTGCAGCTTATCATACTGTCAGACACTGTGTGGTTGGGTTAAAAAATATAGCCCCCATTGGAAGTAAATTAAAGATAAGAGGACATATTTTGACTGGGTAACCTATGATAATGTCCAAGGCCCGGCCACAAGAATGCCCAGTCCACATTAGGCAGGGCTTTCTCTCAGGAAAGAAAGTGCTTGTTGTTTTATTCTATTACTTTTCCTGATAAGCATATGCTGTTTTTGGCACAAGCAGCCAATGGCTATTGTTAATGAACTATAGTCTGTATTCCTGAACACAGCTGCTATGGAGTAAACTTGTCACTCAATATGTCCAAAACGGCACCTTTTTTAGGAACATTTGGCATCTAACTTTAGTCCATCAACAGCCTACTTTCTCCATTACATATGACTTTTATCCTAAATATGACATTATTTTCTATCCACAGTGACGAATAAGAAGCCGTCCCATGTGTCCATCACCAAGGTGAAGCAGTTCCAGGGCTCCTTGTCCTTCAGTAAGAGGTCAATGTGGACCATCGACCAGCTGAGACAGGTCAACGGCTGTGACCCCAACCGAGTGAGTTTACAGTACACTGAACTTCTATCTCCAGGGATTCATTTTTCCTGACCACATGACCTGACTGTTTCAGCAGGACAAATTCCAAATCACCCCCTAGAGACTGGTTCATGCGTGCAGTCTTTTTCTATCTCTCTTTGTTTCTATAATTCCGTCTCGTTTTCCAAGGACTGTCCGGAGTTTGACTTGGCATTCGACAATGCCTTTGACCAGTGGGTGGCTGGTTCGGCCGGCGAGAAGTGCACCTTTATCCAGATCCTCCACCACACCTGCCAGCGCTACAGCTCTCAGAGCAAGCCAGAGTTTGTCAACTGTCAGCCCAAACTGCTGGGAGGTAAGAGACACAGTGACAAGACACTCCATCTCTCTCTCGTGCTCTCTCTGGCTTTTGCTGTCTGTATGAAAGTGTCAGAGCTAGTGTTCTCACTCAAAGGTTTTGTGGACTGGTTTTTTGACTTCTAAAAGGGAAAACTTGCATTTTAAGGCATTCTACTGGCAAGTACTTCATTCTGTATGTAGAGAATGTTCAGTTCTGATTTATATAACGACACTGAGTAATTATTCCCATTGGCTTTGCAGAATATTCATTTTGAGGATCATTTATCCTGAGAAGATGGAAAAGCCAGTCCACTGAGAACTAACCTTTTGTCCCAAGAAATAAAAACACACTCCCACATCCTCTAATTACTAAACATAAACACAAGCTTATTACAAAAACATACTTCACATTCCTAAGTTAACGCATTCAATTCCCTTATGATTTGGAAACCTACACAAGTCATATGTAGTCATTTCCGGGGTGTAGCATGTTAGAGTTACAGGCAGAAGGTACTGGTTGAGGTGGAACATTTCCTCTGTGTTCCAAGGATTTGTGTAAGACCCTGCTCCTCTTCTTAATCAGCTATTGATCTGTTTAACCTCTAGCCTCATCTTTCAACAACACTGAGGCTCTTTTATTATTCATGGTGGTATTAATGGTAACACATCCTGATCCTCAGAACCCATGGCCTCTAGCTCTGTGGCCTCTAGCTCTGTGGCCTCTAGCTCTGTGGCCTCTGCCCAATGATCTCTTGCTCTGTGGTCTCTCCCCAGTGGTCTCTAGCCCCATGGTCTCTCCCCAGTGGTCTCTAGCTCCATGGTGTCTCCCCAGTGGTCTCTAGCTCCATTGACTCTACCCAAACTGTGCTAATATATCCTCCAAACACCAGCTTCGAGGGCATTATCACTTTTATACTTCGGGTTACCAACATACTCAAATAATGATTGACATATTTTCATTAAAAATGTTAATTTGATTAATTTATCCATACTATTTCATCCTTCCACAAGATATTGTCCTGAAACAAATCTAGGGTTGCTAGCCAAGCTGGCTGGTCGTTCGTTCTACTGATTCGGTTGCCAGAGACCCAGTCATTCTTCTAAATGTTCCATTGCCATACTGCCTGGCAACATTCTTATCTCTTTCTTGCTAGCTAGCAAATGACCGCTAACCTACAGTCATGTAAAACGATGCAGAAATAATAACAACAGTAATGGCATTTGTTTAAGCTGTTTTCCATTGACATTTATTTGTATTCATCCATAACAATGAGCTAATGAGGCACGATTTTGCCTAGCATAGAAAATGTACTCTCTCATTAGGACACTGTTGTTCAGAGGAGCTAGCCAACAACACAGCTAACACAAACACTTCAAACACTGAAGCTGTTAAGACTGCAAACTAGCTGCACTTTGTTTCGTTTTACATTTTTTCAATTGACATTTCTTTGTATATAGCCATAAAAATGATTCATGATTTTGACGGCTGAGAAAAACTGCCTGCCTCTCCCTCCTCCCGACCCCTACAAGTTCATTACTATGGGACAGTTGGAGATCGAATTTGAATATTGAAATAATGTTGCAAATGTCAGAGAGACAGATACAAATCTGCACTGTTGAGAACTAAATGTTAGTCTAAAAGAAATGTGAGATAATGTCTAGATGCTTTTTATAGTGGAGATCAAGTTTATAACTTCCCTGCCTGGGCTGATGAGACAGTGGATTGCGCAGTTAGATGGAACAGAGTAAATAGGCATTTTAACATCATAGATTTAGCCGGTGGTAACTTGTGGAATAGACACCGACTGGATTGCGCTTTTAACCAATCAGCATTCAGGATTAGACCCACCCGTTGTATAAAATGAATATATACACTGAGTATACGAAACATTGTGATGCTCGTTCCATAACATAGACGTAGGAGGGGAACCCAGGAGAATGCTATGATCCCTTATTGTTATATACACTTGAGTGTCAGTGTAGATAAAGGGGAGGAGACGGGATAAACGATTTTTAAGTCTTGAGACATGGATGGTGTAGGTGTGCCATTCCTAAGGGTGAATGGGCAAGACAAAATATTTAAGTGTCTTTGTACAGGTGAAGATAGTAGGTCCCAAGAACTGCAAGGCTGCTGGGTTTTTCACGCTCAACATTTTCCCGTGTGTATCAAGAGTAATCCCATACCCAAAGGACATCCAGCCAACTTGGCACTGTGGGAAGCATTGGAGTCAACATGGGCCATCAGCCCTGTGGAATGCTTTTGACACTTGTCGAGTCAATTCCCCAACAAATTGAGGTGGTTCTGAGGGCAAAAGGGAAGGGGGGGGATTCTTTTAAAGTAGCCACCCTTTGCCTTGATGACAACTTTGCACAGTTTTGGCATTCTCTCAACCAGCTTAAATTATTCTGTATGTGTTTTTTCATAGTGTTCTAAAATGTAGAAAATAGTACAAATAAAGAAAAACCCTGGAATGAGTAGGTGTGTCCAAACTTCTGACTGGTACTCTATGCCTATACATGTGTAGTAGATGTCAAACCCTTTACACAAAGCACTCGCAATATTGGTTTCTTATGGAACAATAGCTCCAGTATTTGGCATCGGTTATTCATTGTTTTAATGTCAACCTGCTCAACCGGTAATTGACTTAAGAGATTCGTTTCACTATCATTATCCGATCCACAATTCTGTTATCAATTGAATACACGTTATATTAGATACAGGCTTTAGAAAGAAATTGACCTGACATTGCCCTTCCTGCTCTGTCTTCTCACATGAAACTCTCATCTCACATGCCATAATGAGTAGCGTGACTGACAGCCCAGCCAGAGACCTAGTGACAGGAGGAGAGGATGCCCGAGTGCTGCCACCACTGTCCCCTCCAGTTTAAGTCTCACACCAGTGCAAAACAAAAATCATGACGCTGCTCAGGTGTGGGACAATAACTGTGTGGGACGCCTCTCTTCTGACTCACCTACCTGGGGATGACAGAAACCCAACTACAAAGTTCTCAGTTTAGTGGAACAGGACCACAGTCAAGATTCATACACATATGCAGTAATATATTAGAACGTTTGCTATAGGTATAGCTCAACCCTTTAGTGCAACTACAGTATTGTATTGCACAGGACTGTACTGTAGTAAAATCAATTTAGCTACACTGGACTTGTACCTTCCCAGATAACAAGAACATTCCATCAGTCAATGTAACAATGAACAAGGTTCGTTCCATTGAACCTGACCTGATTGTCACAAAGATCACAAATCGAGTCAACGGGTCAGAGGCACCATGTTGTCATTTATGCACTACCTTGTTGGGGTTGACATGGTCACTATAATGGTGCCTGTTGTTGTGTGTTGAAGGCTTGTATAGATTACTTGTTGTGACTAAGATGCCTTCGATAACATCGTATTACTTCTTAGCTAGAACACACAGGGGCTAATGACCCACTGGAGGATTCTGGGATATTGCCGTTTCATGCTGATTAGATTTGCCTTTATTAACACTGAACTATGAACAGAACAGAGACACTTACTCTACACTGGATCATCCTGACAGGCAATTATCTGTTCTACACAAGATCTCCACTCCATATCTTGTCCTCTTTGTTAGCTGTGAAAACACAAAGAAATGGCTTGTCACTTTGTCACCGTTTGTATGCGGCAGAGTCGTATGTCTTAGTGAACATGATATTAATTGGCTGGTCTGATCTCCGGGACAGTTGTTATGGGCTGAGAGGAGATTGTAAAGGCTTGATAGGACAGGACAAGGTCGACAGGCTTATTGTGGATTCTGCTAGTTTATGAGGAACCTTGTTCACCCTTTATCTAAGAGACATTTTAGGCCTGCTGATTCACTCTGGCAGATGTACTTAATCTGAAGAAAGGTCTGGAATCATAATACATAGGTGGGCTTTAAGAGGGGGTGCTCTAAAACGCACTCTGTTGCTTCCCCTTGTGGTGGCGGGATGAACTACATACACAATGGATGTTGAGACAAAAAAAAAGCGCATGAAATACACCTAATACCGGTTTCTCTTATTCATTGACTGGAAATTGAAACTAAAGAGTGCAATTTTATTGCTATTGATTGAATAAAGACATGCATATTTATCTCATCAGACTTCCGTCACGTGTCATTGCTTGTCTCTGTCCTCATCAGTGTTGTGTTGGTGTTTCCCTCAACTTCTGAGGCAGAGGCATAGTCCCTTTTTAGATCTGTGTAGAGGAGTTGTGCAGCCAGGCACCTGTTTAGGGATAGTTGGTGGGCCGTGTAATAGGGCCTGAAATAAAACAGCATTGCTAGACTAATTTGGTAATCGCCTCGTTATCAGGCTAGACTGCCAAGCTGCAGCGCGCACTCATCCCTGTGATTCTCCCAGGCCTCTTTGCTGCAGTGGCAGATCTTATCTTGGAATGGTGAGAGGGAGTTTAAAATGTTGCCTGCTTCTTTTATCACTTTTTGAATTCTAGGATGCTAAATGGTAATCTAGTGGTATTTTCTTGCCATTGAACCATTTTGGAAACTGTCCTGCAAATGCCTACTGTCAGTTTGGCACTACAAGCAGACATCTTTGCTCCATTGTAAACTGTTGTGAGATATCTTATGGGATACAGAACTAATACATTATGCAGTCAAATTAACCTCAAGTGAAACTTGTTAGAATATTGGCTACCTTTTCATCAAATTAATAACTAACAGAGCTTAATTTCTATTTAAACTGTCCACTAACTTCCCCAATTAATTCCAGTTACCCTAAATTGAAATATGTATTTTTTTTCGAAATACCTTTTGTTAGAATGAAACCCTTTCAATAACATAACAAGTACATTACATTAGTTAACCAAAGTGAACCAAAATGACCATATTAGAACAAACTGTACTGTAGATTAACAAGTAATATCCAAAATGTAGTAATCTCTTGGGTCCAACATAAAATAAAAAAAGCAAACCAAAATTGAGACTTTCCATTTTCTTGTCACAGATGATGAAACTGTAGATTCAGTCGTTTTCCGTTGCAAGGTCTTTTTGAACAGAATGAGGAAAGAAGTTGTTATAAACGGTCGACGGCAAGGTCGGCATCTACTTTTACAAGGTAAGCACAGAGAAAATGATATACTCAACACAAATTATATATACTTTTACTAACAAGGCAGTTAAGTCCCTCAATCTGAAATCTGACAAGGACAGTAACATTCGGGTTGGGACGGTCATGGAATTTCTGGTGTCGGTGATTGGCGTGTCATATGTACGCGGTCAGTTTGGGAAAGCAAATTTTCACCATAAAAATGAACCTTTATTATAAAGCATTGCATGCATCATCACATTTGCAGACGTATGTAAGATACTACTATCCCGAATGTGATGAGAAATTGGATAATGAAGGCTAATACTATAATTTAATCACTGTCAGCAAAAAGGACTTCAATGCAGCAAGTAATGGAGTAGGCTAGGCTATATCATGTACATTTCCTTTTTTTGCAAGGGAAAAATGTGGCCTTTTATCAACACATTGCATTCAATTTTACTACACTTTCTATGAATGGAAAGATTAACAGAATCTTTTTTAACACGACTTTCAAGTGGCATTGACCCAATAATAAAGACATTGAATATGCCGATACTCCACTGGTGCCAATAAGAGAGGCTACAGTTTTTTTTATTTTGACAACTAAAAGACAGTCTTTTCATTGTCCTCTCTTTACAGCAATAGCCATTTGCTTTCTAAACTAGGTTTTCCTGTGATTGTATTGGGAAATATTGCAAAATGCCTCTTTCACAACTCAACAATTGTCTATTTGCTGTGCGCACTGCCCCAAATTGTGCTCCTATCCGACAGGCCCAGTGCAGTCAAAAACTAGATGTTTCTATGTTTTCTATATACATTTCCACACTATGAGGTTGAAATAATACTCTGAACTTGTAAGAATTATGACAAGGACCTTTTAGTCTAAGAGCTGTTTGAAAAGACTGCATGAAATTGGTGGGATGGAGTTTTGGCCTGCCTGGTAACATCACTAGGTGGTAAATGAGTTCCAAACCTTTGCCAATAAACATATATTTTTTAATGTTCAGACAGTTCTAACAATATTTATCTTGAGAAATTGCTCTTTGCTAAGAAGCTATTTTTGTTTCTTCATTTTAATGGAAACAGCCACAGCAAGGTGCTTAGTGCCTCCAGAAAGTATTCACACCTTGACTTTTCCACATTTGGCTTTTACAGCCTGAATTTAACATGGATCAAATTAAAATGTTGTGTCACTGGCCTACACACAATAAATACCCCATAATGTCAAACTGTATTTTATTTTTTTATTAAAAGAAAGCTGAAATGTCCTGAGTCTTTAAGTATTCAACCCCTTTGTTATGGCAAGACTACATACATTCAGGAGTAAAAATTTGATTAACAAGTCACGAGTTGCATAGACTCACTCTGTGTGCAATAATGTGTCTAACATGATTTTTTTAATGACTACCTCATCGCTGTACCCCACACATGCAATTGTCTGTAAGGACCTTCAGTCGAGCAGTGCATTTCAAACAGATTCAATCACAAAGAAAAGGGAGCTTTTCTAACGCCTCGCAAAGAGGGGCACCTATTGGTAGATGTGTAAAAAAGAATAATAATAAAAACAGACAGTGAATATCCCTTTGAGAACGGTGAAGTTATTAATGACACTTTGGATGGTGTATCAATACACCCAGTTACTACAAAGATACAGGCGTCCTTCCTAACTACGTTTCCAGAGAGGAAGGAAAATGCTCAAGGATTTCACCATGAGGCCAATGGTGAGTTTAAAACAGTTAGTTTAATGGCTGTGATAGGAGGAAAAATGAGGATGGATCAGCAACATTGTAGTTACTTCACAATACTAACCTAAATGACAGTGAAAAGAAGGAAGCCTGTACAGAATATATATATTCAAAACATACACTAAAGTAAAACTGGGAAAACAATGTTGGGCTAAGAAATAAACTTTATGTTCTGAATACAAATCTTTGTTTTGAGCAAAAACATCACTGAGTACCACTCTTCATTTTTTCAAGCATGGTGTTGGCTGCATCATGTTATGGGTACAGTATGCTTGTCATCAGCAAGGACTAGGGAGGGGTTTTGGGGGGGATAAAAAATAAATGGAAAAGAGCTAAGCACAGGCAAAGTCCTGGAGGAAAACCTGGTTCACTCCTCTTTGCAACATACACATATTCACCTTTCAGCAGGACAATAAAACGAAAACACAAGGCCAAGTATCCACTGGACCTGCTTGCCAAGACAACATTGAATGTTCCTGGGTGGCCTAGTTACAGTTTTGACTTAAATTGGCATGAAAATATAAGGCAAGAATTGAAAATGGCTATCTTGCAACGATCAACAACCAACTTGACAAAGCTTGACAAATGTTTTAAAGAATAATGTGCAAATATAATCCTGGTACACAAAGTTCTTAGCCAGAAAGACTGTAAAAGGACAGCTGTAATCACTGCCAAAGGTGATTCTAACATGTATTGTCTCAGGGGTGTGAATATTTATGCAAATTAGATTTCTGTAATTTCATTATCAATACATTGGTAAAAATGTCTAAAAGCAAGTTTTCACTTTGTCATTATGGGTATGTAGATGGGTGAGAGAGAAATATGTATAAATGTTGAATTCGTACTGGAACACAACATGTGGAATAAGTCAAGGGTATGAATACTTTCTGAAGGCACTGTCATTGTTACCCCAAAGTGATTTGATTTTGAGATAAAAACAGCTGCATTGGACCTTTTTAAAACAATCCACAGCTCATGTTTTTATTTAAATAAGCTGATGATCCTCTGATCTTCCAAATCTTGCTTTCTGGTGTAGTAGCCTATTTGAAATGATTTGATGCATTTCTGTATAGACAGGAGTAGGTTAATTAACACATTTTTGCAATTTAGTTCAGTTTACTAGCCTAATGGATGTGTCGCATATGGGACTCTTGCTGTTGAATAATTCATGAATTGTCAGACACATACAATCTTTTTTTAAGAAGAGCCATTTATTTATTTAACATAAAGCAATAAAAATGTGCATTGTATTAAAGAAAGTCAAGGTTACTAAAGTGCCATGTCAAATCAAATCAAATCAAATTTTATTTGTCACATACACATGGTTAGCAGATGTTAATGCGAGTGTAGCGAAATGCTTGTGCTTCTAGTTCTGACAATGCAGTAAAATGTGCTAGCACTCCTATAATTACTTACTACTAACAGCAGTAACATACATAGGTAAGAGCACATATTAACAGTAGATCTATAGGCCTATAATAAAACAAAAATCATTAAATATAGAATAAAAATCTTTATTTTATTGCAAACGGCGATGGCTAGTAAAATGCAAACTACGCATCATCTTCTACCTCTAGCTCCAGGTTTTGTGCCAGTAAAGTGAGCTTATTGACTTTGTCCAGCTTGAGGCATGAGTGGACAGGGGTGACAATGTTCCCTGCAGTGCTGAACATTCGCTCGAATGCGGTGCTCATGTATCTGCGTGCCAGCTTCCACATCAAAGGATAGCAAGTCTGGTTGTCTCGCCACCAGGTCAGGGGATTATCCTTTGGGTCAGGCTGTTCCTGTAGGTAGCGAGTCAGTTTGGTGTCTTCACAGACTGTGAGGGGTACATTGGCTGTGGATTGGGCCCTTCGCTTCTGGAGGAGATCCCTCTAAATTAATTTTCTTGCCATCGTTCGAGTCATCATCTCCCCCAGTACCAGTAGCACCACCACCCCTGCCTCCGCCCCCCCGCCACCATCTCTTTCAGGAGTCCTTCTCTCATCTCATTCAAATCATCCCCTTCGCCTCTGTATTTTAGGTCGAAGAGGAAAGAGATGGACAGAAGTTATGTTATTGTCAGTAGGCTGTACTCGAGGACACTGGACATCATCTTTTGGAGGCTTTGCGTTAGGTCGGTGTCTTTGGAGAGGTCGGGCTTCAGCAGATCTCCTGTCAGTAACGGAAGCACAGGCTTCACTGACGAGACTGTGACGTAACTCTCACCAGAGAGAACATCAGTGAAGACAGCCACAGGTTTCAATGCTGCTTGGATGGATGACAAGACGTCTTGTCCTGCCATGAGGTGATTATGTTTACGATCCAAGACCAGGACTTGTTC
This sequence comes from Oncorhynchus tshawytscha, assembly GCF_018296145.1. Lineage (NCBI taxonomy): Eukaryota > Metazoa > Chordata > Actinopteri > Salmoniformes > Salmonidae > Oncorhynchus > Oncorhynchus tshawytscha. The sequence goes on along the minus strand of NC_056436.1, from coordinate 23,795,074 downwards.
GATGGCTGTTGCTCGCTCCAAAATACTCCACCATTGTCTGTTTCGTTCCCCACCGTGTTAATCAATCCTGTGGAATTAAACATAGTTTATATACCAATTCCTCATCCAAATACAGTTGAAGTCGGAAGATTACATACACTTAGGTTGGAGTCATTAAAAATCGTTTTTCAACCACACCACAAATTCCTTGTTAATAAATTATAGTTTTGGCAAGTCGTTTCGGACATCTACTTGTATATATACACACACAATTTTCCTCCCTTATGATGCAATCCATTTTGTGAAGTGCCCCAGTCCCTCCTGCAGCAAAGCACCCCCACACCATGATGCTGCCACCCCCGTGCTTCATGGTTGGGATGGTGTTCTTCGGCTTGCAAGCCTCCCCCTTTTTCCTCCAAACATGATGATGGTCATGATGGTCAAACAGTTATGTTTTTGTTTCATCAGACCAGAGGACATTTCTCCAAAAAGTACGATCTTTGTCCCCTTGTGCAGTTGCAAACTGTTTTGGAGCAGTAGCTTCTTCCTTGCTGATTGGCCTTTCAGGTTATTTCGATAAAGGACTCGTTTTACTGTGGATATAGATACTTTTGTACCGGTTTCCTCCAGCATCTTCACATGGTCCTTTGCTGTTGTTCTGGGATTGATTTTCACTTTTCGCACCAAAGTACGTTCATCTCTAGGAGACAGAACACGTTTCCTTCCTGAGCGGTATGATGGCTGCGTGGTCCCATGGTGTTTATACTTGCGAACGTGGTACCTTCAGACATTTGGAAATTGCTCCCAAGGATGAACCAGACTTGTGGAGGTCCACAATGTTTTTTTGCTGATTTCTTTAGATTTTCCCATGATGACAAGCAAGGAGGCTGAGTTTAAAAGTAGGCCTTGAAATACATCCACACGTACACCTCCAATTAACTCAAATTATGTCAGTTAGCCTATCAGAAGCTTCTAAAGCCGTGACATCCATTTTCTGGAATTTTCTAAGCTGTTTAAAGGCAGTCAACTTAGTGTATGTAAACTTCTGACCCACTGGAATTGTGATACAATGAATTATAAGTGAAATAATCTGTCATGCACAAAGTAGATGTCCTAACCGACTTGCCAAAACTATAGTTTGTTAACAAGACATTTGTGGAGTGGTTGAAAAACAAGCTTTAATGACTCCAACCTAAGTATGTCAACTTCTGACTTCAACTGCACCTTCTCCCCAGTAACTCTGTCAAATGTACAAATAATTGTATAAAAGTCAGAGGCTACCCCCCCTCCTACCCTGTAGGCTATAGGATCGATAGGTACTATAGGTACTCTCGGTCCCAACTTCTTTCCTATTCGCACCCCACTGGGGGGTATTGGGGATATGCTGATTATGGTGCATCAAAAGATAGTTGGAAAGACGAGGAGATGTATACAGTTAGCAAAACAATAACATATAATCAATAGTTATCACTCCCGCTATGGGTAAAGTATATCTACATTAAAATAAAGTTAATCATTTATTTTATTCAAAACAAATGCTTTTTTATACAGTTTTGATGTTTATTTCATTTTCATGACTGTCTTCATCCAATACCACCAATGTCAAGGTTATCCAGTTACCGTTACAGCCCTAAGTGCAGTCACAAAATTACCATGAATTTCTATATTCACCTCAATACCAATTAATGCTCAAATTCCTCTTGAACTAATGTTAACAAGGCAATTATGAACAGGGTTATGGTTTTTCAGTATAATATGCAACCCTCAATCAATCAATCAGTGAAATGTATTTTATAAATCCCTTTTTACATCAGCAGTTGTTAAACGTGCTTATACAGATGCCCAGCCCAAAACCCCACAGAGCAAGCAATGCAGATGTGAAAGCACAGTGGCTAGGAAAAACTCCCAAGAAAGGCATGATACTAGGAAGAAACCTAAAAAGGAACTTGGCTCTGAGGGGTGGCCAATCCTCTTCTGGCTGTGTCGGGTGGTGATGATTAGAATACATGGCCATTAAGGCCAGATTGTTCTACACTGACATTTATCGCCTCTAAACTTTCATCTGGGCAATTTGCTCAATTAGACAGACAGTGTCTCTATGGTACATTGATGCTGAATGTTCCATGTTTGTTCCCATTGGCATCCCCAGTCCCTGACTGCTGCACCCCTATCAGCAGAGCAGTGACGCCCTACTAGCTACTGTAGCAAAGTTGAATTAACCTCCTCCATGTCAGAAGAATCTTCCCTGTTTTTCCTAATTACTTTAACTTCAGGGTCGAATGAGGATTAACACAGTATTAAGAGCAGCGGGCAGCTCAGGTTAGAAGTTAATGTCAGGATTTGCATTTGAATTAAATGGCAAATACGTGAAGGAGGAGTTGGAAACATCCGATTTGATTTGTCTCCTAATCTGTATAGTAGGGCGGTTGGTTTCCCTGCTGCCAGGCTGCCAGCTGGGGGTTTTGGTGGGCACAGCGGTAGCGGTGTGTGCCAGCGTGATACCATCCTGTTGGGTGGTGACACTTAAGTTCATCCTGTGTTGGTTACGCCAGTCTCTGTTGATCTTTCTTGTCTCTCCTTTTTTTCCCTTCTACTAAATGTATTGGGAAATCACGGTATTTAACAAACTCTAAAGTACTGTTTTAGAAGAGTGTGGTCTATGCACAGGCTGGTCGATTATTGGATTGACAGTTCTGTCCGCCTAGTGATGGGCGTTATTTCCGCTTCAGAAGCGGCATTCCTTTACAGACAAGAAAAATGTCTATTCAGTGGCACTTTGAAACTATCACCAGAGAAGGTTTCATGTTGGCGTTTTAAAAGCCATAGTGTAACCTTACAAACAAACAAACATACCATAGCCGAGGCACTTTCAAGGGTATATGACTGTGGTAGATATACTGTACAGTGCATTCGGAAAGTATTCAGACCCCATCACTTTTTCCAAATTTTGTTATGTTAGACTTATTCTAAAATGGATTAAATAATTTTTTTCCCTGATCAATGTACACACAATACCCCATAATGACAAAGTGAAAACAGGTTTTTAGAAAATGTTTGCAAATGTATTACAAATAAAAAACAGATGACTTATTTACACAAGTTTTCAGACACTTTGCTATGAGACTTGAAATGAACTCAGGTGCCTCCTGTTGCCATTGATCATCCTTGATGTTTCTACAACTTGATTGGAGTCGACCTGTGGTAAATTCAATTGATTGGGCATGATTTGGAAAGGCACACACCTGCCTATAGAAGGTCCCACAGTTGAGCAAAAATCACACCAGGAGGTCGAAGGAATTGTCTGTAGAGCTCCGAGACAGGATTTTGTAGAGTCACAGATCTGGGGAAGGGTACCAAAACATTTCTGCAGCATTGAAGGTCCCCAAGAACAAATTATCCTCCCTCATTCTTAAATGGAAGAAGTTTGGAACCACCAATACTTTTCCTAGAGCTGGCCGCCCAGCCAAACTGAGCAATCGGTGGAGAAGGGCCTTGGTCAAGGAGGTGACCAAGAACCCGTTCGTCACTCTGACAGAGCTCCAGAGTTCCTCTGTGGAGATGGGAGAACCTTCCAGAAGGACAACCATCTCTGCAGCACTCTACCAATCAGGCCTTTATGGTAGAGTGGCCAGACAGAAGCCACTCCTCAGTGGAAGGCACATGACAGGCTGCTTGGAGTTTGCCAAAAGGCACCTAAAGACTCTCAGACCATGAGAAACAAGTCTGAAATCTTTGGCCTGAATGCCAATCGTCACAACTGGAGATAACCAGGCAGCACTTATCACCTGGCAAAATAACATCCCTACGGTGAAGCATGGTGGTGGCAGATTCATGCTGTGGGGATGTTTTCCAGTGGCAGGGACTGGGAGACTAGTCAGGATTGAGGGAAAGATGAACGGAACAAAGTACAGAGATCCTTGATGAAAACCTGCTCCAGAGTACTCAGGACCTCAGACTGGGGTGAAGGTTCACCTTCCAACAGGACAACAACCCTAAGCACACAGCCAAGACATCCCTACTGTGCACAATGCTACAACTGTTACATTTTCAAGTAGCACTAGTTTAAGGTGAACAACAACAAAGGTCTTTAGTCATAATATTATGGAAAGTGTTTGATAAAATGTATAATGTACAGATAAGTAGATGGTGTTGCTACTCTACAGCAGAGTGTCTCTTAGCCTCATTTCTCTTCAAATACCCACTGAGACTTCAGGGCAGCGTACTGGCACACAATTCATAATGGATGGTAATTGACTCTGCTTGAGCTTGCATTTTGGAGATATAGCAAATATGTAGGCTTATGCAAGAGTGTGTTTGAGCTTGCAAGCATGTGTGTGTGTCCCTGTTAGAATATACAGTACCTTGCGAAAGTATTCGGCCCCCTTGAACTTTGCGACCTTTTGCCACATTTCAGGCTTCAAACATAAAGATATAAAACTGTATTTTTTTGTGAAGAATCAACAACAAGTGGGACACAATCATGAAGTGGGACGACATTTATTGGATATTTCAAACTTTTTTAACAAATCAAAAACTGAAAAATTGGGCGTGCAAAATTATTCAGCCCCCATTTCCCAAGTTAATACTTACAATACATGATGCTGCCACCACCTGTGGTGTGTTGTGTTGTGCTGTGTTGCTTTTACGCCAAACATAACGTTTTGCATTGTTGCCAAAAAGTTCAATTTTGGTTTCATCTGACCAGAGCACCTTCTTCCACATGTTTGGTGTGTCTCCCAGGTGGCTTGTGGCAAACTTTAAACAACACTTTTTATGGATATCTTTAAGAAATGTCTTTCTTCTTGCCACTCTTCCATAAAGGCCAGATTTGTGCAATATACGACTGATTGTTGTCCTATGGACAGAGTCTCCCACCTCAGCTGTAGATCTCTGCAGTTCATCCAGAGTGATCATGGGCCTCTTGGCTGCATCTCTGATCAGTCTTCTCCTTGTATGAGCTGAACGTTTAAAGGGACAGCCAGGTCTTGGTAGATTTGCAGTGTCTGATACTCCTTCCATTTCAATATTATCGCTTGCACAGTGCTCCTTGGGATGTTTAAAGCTTGGGAAATCTCTTTGTACCAAATCCGGCTTTAAACTTCTTCACAACAGTATCTCGGACCTGCCTGGTGTGTTCCTTGTTCTTCATGATGCTCTCTGCGCTTTTAACGGACCTCTGAGACTATCACAGTGCAGGTGCATTTATACGGAGACTTGATTACACACAGGTGGATTGTATTTATCATCATTAGTCATTTAGGTCAACATTGGATCATTCAGAGATCCTCACTGAACTTCTGGAGAGAGTTTGCTGCACTGAAAGTAAAGGGGCTGAATAATTTTGCACGCCCAATGTTTCAGTTTTTGATTTGTTAAAAAAGTTTGAAATATCCAATAAATGTCGTTCCACTTCATGATTGTGTCCCACTTGTTGTTGATTCTTCACAAAAAAATACAGTTTTATATCTTTATGTTTGACGCCTGAAATGTGGCAAAAGGTCGCAAAGTTCAAGGGGGCCGAATACTTTCGCAAGGCACTGTATGCCTGAGTGTGTGCGTGCATTGGTGTGAGTGTCTGAACTGGGTGAGTTACAGAACCAATCAAGCAGGCTTTGACAGTAAATGGCGGTTGACAGTCCTCATCATCACAATCACAACATTACATTGTGTTGGCCTGACCTGTGATCACTTGATGGGGCATTTGACTTTTCTTTCACTTTTGTTGCGGAAAAAGGGTTTTGTCTTTTGTTCTGTCCCCTTTTGTTTTACAGGCGAGCCCTGATTATGTTGATATCATCGGAGTATAGACACATTCTCCCTGCATTGTTGAAGTAGGAGTTCCCTGAGACATAGAACACGGACTCAGGAAGGTCACGTTCCTTCACAGGGATAGACCGTTAATTCTTTACGAAAGCCCCATTTCAGAAAAGCTCACTAGCCAAACAGAAGTACATTATCATACCAAATGTCAAAGCAACACTTCGCCCAAATTTGTTTTGCCAGCTCTCTCACCTGACTTTAACACTGAAGTGGCATTTTGCAATGAGCAGAGATTGCCTTGGTCCCCCAAAAAAAAACAGAGGTGTTTGTTAAAGGCAAGGCATCACTCCCCCATCACTCTCCCATGTTCCTGTGAAGAGAAATCTCAACAGAATCCGAGGACAATGTTGAATCACCATGCCATGCCTCACTCCTACAAATCCCCCTTACAGCATGACGGCACCTAAATCAACTCTACAGAGTAAAGACCCAGGGCCATACAGTCACCACACAACCTGCCTCCCTGCTATTCTCTTTAATGACATTCACCATAGGAGGGGACTCCACCAGCAGCCAGGCCGGAATCACCCTGCCCAGGGAAAAAAGTGAGAAGCAAGAAAGAGACTGAAGAGTGTGTGTGGGATGTCTCTGGGCTCTCTCAGTAGAAGGGGGGATAAAAAGTGATCTAGATGGAGTTAAAGAGCTCTCATCCCTCCTTCTCTGTTTTCAGGTGAAGAGGAGTTTTTTTTAAGCGATTGGAGGGAGACATCGAGGAAACTTGACACCTGTGTCCCAATACAAGTTCTTTTGTTTTTTACTACTGTGAGGAAGATGCTAAATAAACACTTCTCCTTCCCTGGACTGTAATGAAATCCAGAGCCTTGAGGGAAGGGCAAATCTGCTATCTATCTAGTGGTGATTTAGCCGGTCTGGGAGAGAAACCGGGGAAAGCTTTTCTTCCTCCCAGTAGTTCTGTGTGAGTGGACGGCTTTGACTTTATCAAGTTAACTTCCTTTGAAGGAAAGCAGAGGAGAGTAAGACCAGCTGGCATCCCATCTGCTTTGGGCTGTCACCTACCCCGCTGCACCACAACTCTGCCAGTTATCAGTCAGTCAGCCTACCAGTATACCCTCTACAGTGTGGATTCCGTTTGGGAAGACATGTTAAATTGACTGTCTGAGATTCTTTCTTTTAATTCACGCTTTGTTTTTCCCACATAAGGACAAGTTATAAGATAAATAACTGCCTTAGTGGAGCATGTGAATAAACCTTTGATTGGGATCTGTTTCCCTGTTTGGGAGTGTTCAAAGGATCTACATTTGTAAGTGTCAATGCGTGGGATGTTTGGTCCTGAACTGTAACCCCAAGAGGCCATCCTCTTCTAACAGTGAAAGCATTAGTTACATTGAGTTCTGTTGTATTTCTATTCCTTCCACAGCCAGCCAGTTGAGAAGAGCACATTGTTAGAGCTGGTCTTTTTTTCTTTTTTTGTTGGTGGTGTTTTCGTCCATTGTGCATACAGAACATTGCAGTACCAGTCCCCAGTTCTGCTGAAGAATGGCTCGTTCACAACTTTGGAACAACTGATGAAAAAACTATTTCATTGTCCTCCTTCCCAGACAACAAAATAACCCAAGCAAGGTCAACAATAGAAGAAACTTCATAAACAAAAGGCCAAAAACACTGCTCAAAACTGTTTATATTGGCGCCTCCCTTGGATATATGAACACGCAACGATTGTTAGCGTTGTGGGTCGACGGCAGGCCTCGCTGTCCAGAGCGTAGATTAATAGCTTGCCAGTTTGAAACATCCACAGGGTCGGGGCTATCGGAGGAAGACTGTTCTGTTCTTTCCTCTCATCCACACAGTTGTGCCGCCAGGGATCGTCAGACACACTCCCTCCCCTCTCCGCCATTATCTCACTTCAGTCTGAGAGGAAGAAAAGAGAATGAGCACTAAAGTTTTACTAAAGAAAAGAGGAACACCTGAAGCTATTTGGTACACTTTCAAGTAGTGAGGAGGTTGTTTCAGTTCAATTTGAGAGAAATGGTGTGATAGACCTCATCAGTCTAAGCCTTGTAAATGAGGAGTGTGATGTGGTTTTTAATTTCATTGGCTTGTTTCTCACAGGAATCCAATCTCTGTAGAAAACCTCATTAGCTGGCTTCCTTGGCATTCCTGATTTGGAGTAACCTTATTTTTGACCTGTTCCTTGTCAATAATCAACGTCCGGCCAAGGTTGCTGAATGAAATATCAGCATTATCTCATAAAGCAGGGGATTTCTACCAAACTCATATCAGTAGTGCTGCATGGAGTTATTTTGTTGATAGTGATGAGATAGAAGGCAATGTATAATTTATTATATTTATCCCATCCCCTCCCGCCTTCTCTCATTTTACTCTTTCTCTCTGTCTCTTTCTATATTGCCCTCCTCTCCAGGTAACAGTATACTCCACTCGGCAGCAGACAGTGTGACCAGCGCTGTACAGAAGGCCAGCCAGGCGCTGAACGAGCGAGGGGAGCGCTTAGGCAGGGCTGAGGAGAAAACAGGGGAGATGAAGAACAGTGCTGAGCAGTTCGCCGTCACTGCACACAAGGTGAAACACACACACACACACACACACACACACACTACCGTTCAAAAGTTTGGGGTCACTTAGAAATGTCCTTGTTTTTGAAAGAAAAGCACAAACAGACGCCTCACAAGTCCTCAACTGGCAGCTTCATTAAATAGTACCCGCAACACACCAGTTTCAACGTTAACAGTGAAGAAGCGACTCCGGGATACTGGCCTTCTAGGCAGAGTTGCAAAGAAAAAGCCATATCTCAGCTTTGCCAATAAAAATAAAAGATGGGCAAAATAACACAGACACTGGAGAGAGGAACTCTGCCTAGAAGTCCAACATCCCGGAATCAACCTCTTCACTGTTGACTTTGAGACTGATGTTTTGCGGGTACTATATAATGAAGCTGCCAGTTGAGGACTTGTGAGACGTCTGTTTCTCAAACTAGACACACTAATGTACTTGTCCTCTTGCTCAGTTGTGCACCGGGGCCTCCCACTCCTCTTTCTATTCTGGTTAGAGCCAGTTTGCGCTGTTCTGTGAAGGGAGTAGTACACAGCGTTGTACGAGATCTTCAGTTTCTTGGCAATTTCTCGCATGGAATAGCCTTAATTTCTCAGAACAAGAATAGACTGATGAGTTTCGGAAGATAGTTATTTGTTTCTGGTCATTTTGAGCCTGTAATCGAACCCATGCAGATGTTCCAGATACTCCAGATACTCATCTAGTCTAAAGAAGGCCAGTTTTATTGTTTTTTTAATGAGCACAACAGTGTTCAGCTGTGCTAACATAATTGCGAAAGGGTTTTCTAATGATCAATTAGTCTTTTAAAATGATAAACTTGGATTAGCTAACACAACGTGCCATTGGAACACAGGAGTGATGGTTGCTTGATAATGGGCCTCGGTATGCCTATGTAGATATTCTCTTAAAATCAGCTGTTTCCAGCTACGATAGTCATTTACAACATTAACAATGTCTACACTGTAGTTCTGATCAATTTGACATTTTAATGGACGAAAAAGTGTTTTTATTTCAAAAACAAGGACATTTCTAAGTGACCCCAAACTTTTGGCTATTTCAGCCACACCCTTTGCTGACAGGTGTAAAAGTTGCTCGCACAGCCATGCAATCTCCATAGACAAACATTGGCAGTAGAATGGCTTTACTGATGAGCTCAATGACTTTCAACTTGTCATGTCATATGATGCCACCTTTCCAACAAGTCAGTTCGTCAATGCTAGAGCTGCCCCGGTCAACTGTAAGTGCTGTATTGTGAAGTGGAAATGCCTAGGCGCAACAACGGCTCAGCAGTGAAGTGGTAGGCCACACAAGCTCACAGAATGGGACCGCCAAGTGCTAAAGCATGTAAATACGGCCTGTTCTCGGTTGCAACACACACGACAGAGTTTCAAACAGCCTCTGGAAGCAACGTCAGCACAATAACTTTTCATCTGGAGCTTCATGAAATGGGTTTCCATGACCGAGCAATTGCACACAAGCCTAAGATCACCATGCGTAATGTAATGCCAAGCATCGGCTGGAGTGTCGTAAAGCTTACTGCCATTGGACTCTAAAGCAGTGGAAACTGTTGGTCTGGAGTGATGAATCACACTTCACTGTCTGACAGACTAATCTGGGTTTGGCGGATGCAAGGAGAGCACTACCTGCCCGAATGCATAGTGCCAACTGTAAAGTTTGGTGGAGGAGGAATAATGGTCTGGGGTTGTTTTTCATGGTTTGGGCTAGAGCCCTGACCTCAATCCCATCGAACACCTTTGGGATGAATTGGAACACTGACTGCGAGCCAGGCCTTATCGCCCAACATCAATGCCTGACTTCACTAATGCTCATGAGGCTGAATTGGAAGCAATTTCCAGCAACAATGTTCCAATATCTATTGGAAAGCCTTCCCGGAAGAGTGGAGCCTGTTATAGCAGCAAAGGGGGGACCAACTCCATATTAATCCCCATGATTTTGTAATGTGATATTCAACAAGCAGGTGTCCACATACTTTTGTGTATCATGTAGTGTATCATACCACATTACAAGGGCTGGAGGAGTTTTTCATAACCACACGAACTGAACAGAATAACCTTACTAGTAGTACATGTTACCAAGGGTATAGGCTATACCACATAATGGTACTATGTGACCCACATTTCCCCATTGTCTTAGACTAACAATTCATCCCAAACGGATTTTCTGTAAACTCAGTTTGAGCTCTAAACTCCAGCAAAAATATCAAACACTGTTCTCCATCCTCAGGTGATTCAGTCTAAGTGGTTAGTTTGTTGCTTCTGGCCGCACAGCAGGGTGTTTCACTAGCTAGATGTTCTTGTTAGGAATCCCTCCTATTCATAGTTTATTCCTCCATCTATTCTCTCTATCCCAGCTATTCTCCATGGGCTTCTCTCATCCTCTCAATCCAACTGTATCCGTCACACAAGGAGAACTAATCACCCGCTGCTTAACCATCCTATTATCATAATATGGTTTTGCTGCAAAAACAGGAAATACATTGTAAAGGACATAATTTGTAAAAATACGAATCGTGCTCCGCTTCTAACTCACAACTGTGATCAATTCCAATAACTTTTAAAGTAACTATAATTGTCTTTGACCTGGCTTCTTGCACCTCCTGTAAAAACAGGATCACCCAACTTTGGTGACCCACTGTTCCAGATAGAGCGCATAATCTTTCCACATTTTGTTGTTAAATTGAGATTTTGTGTCACTGATCTACACACAATACCCGATAATGTCAGAGTGGAATTTATTTGTTGAACATTTAGGAAATGAATAAAACATTTAAAGCTGACATTTCTTGAGTCAATACTGTAAGTATTCAACCCCTTTGTAATGGCAAGCCTAAATAAGTTCAGGTGGTAGAAATGTGCTTAACAAATCACATAAGTTGCATGGACTCATTCCGTGTTCAATAATAGTGCTTAACATGATTTCTGAATGACTACCGCATCTCTTTACCCCATGCATACAATTATCTGTGAAGTCTCTTCATAATCCAGTATTGAATTTCAAGCGAAGATTAGACCAGAAAGACCAAGGAGGTTTTTCAATGCCTCGCAAAGAAGGACATCGATTGGTAATAAAATAAAAAGGAAAATGCTGAATATCCTTTTTGAGGGGAAGTTCATCATTTCACTTTGGATGGTGTATCAATATACCCAGTCACTACAATTATACAGGCGTCCTTCCTAACTCAGTTGCCGGAGAGAAAGGAAACTGCTCAGGGATTTCACCATGAGCCCAGTGGTGATTTTAAATCAGTTAGAGTTTAATGGTTGTGATATGAGTATATTGAGGATGGATCAGCAACATTGTAGTTACTCCACAATAGTAACCTAATTGACAGAGTGAAAAGAAGGAAGCCTGTACAGAATAGAAATATTCCAAAACATGGATCCTGTTTGCAACAAGGCACTTAAGTAATACTGCCAAATATGTGGCAAGGAAATAAACTTTTTGTCCTGAAAACAAAGTGTTATGTTTGGGTCAAGTCCAGCACATCACTGAGTACCACTCTGCATATCTGTTTTCCACTAGACACTTGGAGATGAATTCACCTTTTAGCAGTAAACAATAAACTAAAACACAGGGCCAAATCTACACTGGAGTTGCTTACCAAGACAATGTTCCTGAGTGGCCTAGTTACAGATTTGACCTAAAACGGCTTGAAAATCTATGGCCCAGACTTGAAAATGGCAGTCTAGCAAGGATCAACAATCAACTTGACAGAGCTTGAAGAATTTTGAATGGAATAATGGGCAAATATAGTACAATCCAGGTGTGCAAAGCTCTTAGAGACTTATCCAAAGACTCACAGCTTTAATTGCTGCCAATGGTGCTTCTACAAATGATTGACTCAGGGGTGTGAATACTTATGTAAATTAGATATTTATGCATTTCATTTTCAATAAACATTTCTAAAACATGTTTTCACTTTGTCATTATGGAGTATTGTAGATGGGTGAGATTTTGTATTATTTTTTTAATCAAATATGAATTCTGGGTTTAACGCAACAAAATGTGGAATAAGTAAAGGGGTATGATTTCTTTCTGAAGGCACTAACTCCCCATACAGATAAGACACTCCATCCACTTCCACATTGAGCAATTCGACGCTCCATTTTGTGAACCATTTAACCAATTAGTTGTCTTGCAGTGTTAGTCTTGTACTCACTAAAGCATGTTTGTTAAAAGATGCAACCCTATAATGTACGTGGGTAACCACTGGTAGGAAGGTGATGTTAGCTAGCTACAGTAAATATATTCTGCAACATCTTCTCTGACTGGTCATAACGTTGAAAAATATTTAGTTAATGTTTTGAAAGTTGTATCTTTCCCCCGCTTCAGTTTTTGATGTTAAATTGTTGGGAACATCCTGTATCTGCCAACTGCGCTACTTCCCCCCCTGTAATGCCATTGAACAAGACACCACATCTCCCTCTTTCTACCTGTGATTCAGTATACTTTAGTTCAAGTTGAGAACATATGGTATCTTGTAGTGGACTCCAGTGTTAAGGTGACCTGTAGCGGGAAACAACACTGCAGATTCAGGCAGTCTGTCTCTGCAGTGTCTCTGCTGAGGCTCTGTGTGACATCAGTCCATTAGCGCCACTGTTGAGCTCTCACCATCCCCACAGAAGGAGCAATGGCCGTCTGTGCTGCAGCTCTGCTGCCCCCACTTGTTAGCTCTGGAGATTTCACCCACCTCTATTTTGAAACGTGTGTGTGTGTGTGTGTATGTGTGTGTGTGTGTGTGTGTGTGTGAGATTTAGATTGGTGGCTCTGGCCTTCTCCTTAATGAGCCTCCAGACAAGCCCGCTAGAACTCTCTTTTTAAGAGATGAAGTCTGAGTGGCCATTCACTGCCTGATGAAAACACTGGGGCGTGGGGCCCTTACCAACCCCTGGGGAATAACACCACCCTAATAGCTATTATTCCTTTCTGCCTAGAGAATAGACCCTGCTTGTCCTTGTTCTACTACTCATGATGCCAAGCATGTTAGCCTCCACCAGGTGGGAAACAAAGTAGTATCAATGAGGTTCTTTTACTTGTATTTGTTGGTGGTCGGATTTTAATGTGCTTGCTAACTTTGGAATTAATTTTTGTTTTTGCAGTTTCCAGAAATTAATAGATTTTTAATCTTATTGTGTTTTGTTTCAGTTATTTTTGGCAACCCCATAGGGGGTGTTGAAGAAATGTTCACTTAAATTGCTTTCTCATTTCACTTAGTCACTGCATGATGTTTATATATCTCCACATGGCTGACGTGCTCTCGTTTTGTCCCTTCCCCTCTCTTTTTCCTCTCCACAGCTGGCCATGAAGCATAAATGTTAAACTTTGAGGAGAGGGGTCCACCAAGCGTGCCAGACACCATAGGGCAGGTTTCAGATTGTATTATTTGTATTTCTTGTAACGAAGGTAACATTTATTTGTTTCTAACGAAGATCTGATGACGAGGAGGGGGGAGAGAAAGAGGGACGGAACACAGATGAGACAGTTGAGAGCAAATGTTTCACGGCCTACTCTTCTTTTACTCCCTCCATTGCTCCCAAAGTACTCCTTGACCTTACTGTGACAAACCATGGAAATGACTGACTATGGTCACTGCCCTCCCCACCCCAACACACACACACACACACCACCGTCCAAATCCCCCTAAAAGGAACAGGTCTTCAACTCCCTCAAAGAAGTGACTTTACATACGGTGCTGGAAGAGGAGAATATAACTGCAGCAGAGTGTATGACATGACACATGCATTTCATATGATGGCTATTTTACTGTACAGAGTCAGCAATGTACACCCCAGTATGTGAACATCAACTTGTCTAAAGGAGATGAGCTCTTCACTCTCTTTTGTCATTTGACTATTTGGCATCATATTGTTTTGAAAAGCTCATTGGTGCGTACATTCATTTCAGATGTAATATTAGCCAAATGTGTGGAGGACATTCATGTGGCTTCTAAAAACTACTGCTGCAAGCTTACATTTCAACCAATATGGTAGATTTTCCAAGTTTAATATTCCGCAAAACAGTCTGTGAGCTATTCATTAAAGTGACCCAGGGTTCAGGTGCATGGTCTACCAAAATACACTTATTAAAATACACTCATTATAAAAGGTTGAATAAAACCCACACAGAAAAAACAAGTATTTAGGCTTCACTGTTGGTATTTCTTAAGTGTTATTGAAGCACTTGGGACAAGATCAGACAATTTATTGTAAGGTAAGAGACTACAGTATCATTGTAAATTAGCTAGTGTAACAAGCTTATAAGACTGTAATCAGATCATTCTACCACCATTTGCAATGTAATTGGTGTCGAATCATCCCTGTAAATATCATTTTGATTGTAACCCTTTCAACTCCAACCTTGGTCACATCTTGTACTTATAGTTTAACTTGTGTTTATATAAAGTTTTTTGTTCTGATATGTAAAACAGCATATTGACACATCATCACTTGCAGCATTGTACAATATTGGTCTGCATTCACTGTGTAACCGTGGCTTCCTTACAAGCAATTTGAAGCAACTAAACCACCCGCAGTGTGGATATGTCTTGTTTATTACGCTTATATTTTGGATTTGTCCAACCGTCACAATGCACTGACAACCTTACCTTGCAGCGAGCACTGTTAAGTTCTTACTGAAATTCTAGTTGCCTCAAATTCTAATCCGCTTCATCCTTACATTTTGGATGTTCATTGTTTTAATAAAAAAATATTGAAAGTAATTTGTCTGATGGTTATGAAATGTTTTTGTAGCAATTGCAAGCTACTATTGCAAGTCATTTTGTCTACACTCCATTGGTCAGTGAATAAGTCAGCATCTTTTTACATGTCATATGACTAGCTACGGTCCAGAACAATCCAAGTGCAATGCTTCTATATCGGTGTTTTTAAACGTACTCTTTCATAAGTACTTCAACAGCATGTCGTTTGACTTGAGCAGTATGAATGTGTTATGATAACACTCATGGTATCCCAAGGTAACACTGCCTTGCTAGATCGATAACCAAAAGGAGAAGATCAAGAATGTGTGGCACCAGGTTTGAAAGAGGGGGTTGTTCCTTAAGATGTATGGTGCTTGTTAGAAGTGGATTGTGTGGCGAATACAGAAGGCCACAGTACTGTATGTAGAATAGGCTAATGGAATGAAAAGGTAGTTATTATAGATGGTCTCAATACTAGGCACATGTAATACAGACTTATACCATTCTTTTCAATGAAACATCACAGACCAATGCTTTTTAGAATTTGAAGGTCACACATTGAATTATTCCAAAACCTCTGTTTATATCAGATTACATAACATCTAAATAAACACAGTCTCAAGTCTGTCTTTAAATTGTTGCCGATGTTTGCGTTTTTGGATGTGAAATTTTGTAGTTAAAACTAGAAAAAAACATACTGTTTAGGTCATTGAAGTTTGTGTATCACCTAGTTATCCACTACTGGGGTCTCTGTTGTAGAGCTAACATTCTTACCACAGTGACACAGCATGTGTGCAGGCTTCTATGTCCAAGTGTCTATACTGAACAAAAATAAGTTCAGTATAAGTCACTCTCAATAAGAGAGTGCTAAATTACTGAAATGTAATACTCAGATTTTGGGCAAATATAATTAACATGATTCAACTATTGAGGAAGTTTCTAATGATGCTGTTCACATGAATTATCCATGTTATTCCACAGACCACATCTCGAGAAGTGTATATAGTAATTAAATCTCTCAACAATGGAACAGCAATGCGGACGGAACACTAATCCAGACTCTCAGATGAAGTCTTACATTTGTGTGTCAGTCACAAGCGAGCGGAATTGGATCTGCATCAAAATGATCCTCCCGTTCTCACCCACCCACTAATAGTGCTTTAAATCCTAAATGAATGATGCCGTCTTTTTGACAAGCAGGGGAGCAGGGAACAGTACTGATGTAGAAATACATGATATACCTTTACTGCCCGAGAGGGTAACTAAGTACCCCATAAAACATCTCCTGAGCGGGGCTCTCCTGTTGTAACTCTCTCCTCCAACAGCCACTGAATCCTCCTCCTCTCCCCTCCATTCCTCCCTTCATTTTTTTGTACACTGCTCAAAAGAATAAAGGGAACACTTAAACAACACAACGTAACTCCAAGTTAATCACACTTCTGTGAAATCAAACTGTCCACTTAGGAAGCAACACTGATTGACAATACATTTCACATGCTGTTGTGCAAATGGAAAAGACAACAGGTGGAAATTACAGGCATTTAGCAAGACACCCTCAATAAAGGAGTGGTTCTGCAGGTGGGGACCACAGACCACTTCTCAGTTCCTATGCTTCCTGGCTGATATTTTGGTCACTTTTGAATGCTGGCGGTGCTTTCACTCTAGTGGTAGCATGAGATGGAGTCTACAACCCACACAAGTGGCTCAGGTAGTACAGCTCATCCAGGATGGCACATCAATGCGAGATGTGGCAAGAAGGTTTGCTGTGTCTGTCAGCGTAGTGTCCAGAGCATGGAGGCGCTACCAGAAGACAGGCCAGTACATCAGGAGACGTGGAGGAGGCCGTAGGAGGGCAACAACCCAGCAGCAGGACCGCTACCTCCGCCTTTGTGCAAGGAGGAGCACTGCCAGAGCCCTGCAAAATGACCTCCAGCAGGCCACAAATGTGCATGTGTCTGCTCAAACGGTCAGAAGCAGACTCCATGAGGGTGGTATGAGGGTCTGACGTCCACAGGTGGGGGTTGTGCTTACAGCCCAACACTGTGCAGGACATTTGGCATTTGCCAGAGAACACCAAGATTGGCAAATTCGCCACTGGCGCCCTGTGCTCTTCACAGATGAAAGCAGGTTCACACTGAGCACATGTGACAGTCTGGAGACGCCGTGGAGAACGTTCTGCTGCCTGCAACATCCTCCAGCATGACCGCTTTGGCGGTGGGTCAGTCATGGTGTGGGGTGGCATTTCTTTGGGGGGCCGCACAGCTCTCCATGTGCTCGCCAGAGGTAGCCTGACTGCCATTAGGTACCGAGATGAAATCCTCAGACCCCTTGTGAGACCATATGCTGGTGCGGTTGGCCCTGGGTTCCTCCTACTGCAAGACAATGTGTGTCAGCAGTTCCTGCAAGAGGAAGGCATTGATGCTATGGACTGGCCCGCCCTTCCCCAGACCTGAATCCAATTGATCACATCTGGGACATCATGTCTCGCTCCATCCACCAACGCCACGTTGCACCACACTGTCCAGGAGTTGGCGGATGCTTTAGTCCAGGTCTGGGAGGAGATCCCTCAGGAGACTATCCGCCACCTCATCAGGAGCATGCCCAGGCTTTGTAGGGAGGTCATACAGACACGTGGAGGCCACACACACTACTGAGCCTCATTTTGACTTGTTTTAAGGACATTACATCAAAGTTGGATCAGCCTGTAGTGTGGTTTTCCACTTTGATTTTGAGTGTGACTCCAAATCCAGACCTCCATGGGTTGATAAATTTGATTTCCATTGATCATTTTTGTGTGATTTTGTTGTCAGCACATTCAACTATGTAAAGAAAAAAGTATTTAATAAGAATATTTCATTCATTCAGATCTAGTATGTGTTATTTTAGTGTTCCCTTAATTTTTTTGAGCAGTGTATATCCCTATATAGAAGCATTCCTAAAGCCTGAACAGTGGAGGCTAGTGGGAGGAGCTATATGAGGGCGGGCTCATTGTAATGGCTAGAATGGAATAAATGGAACTGAGTCAAACCTGGTTTCCATATGTTTGATACCGTTCCATTTATACCATTCCAGCCATTACAATGAGTGGGTTCTCCTGAAGCTCCTCCCACCAGCCTCTGACCCTGGAATCCCTCCATAGGGACATTATGACAGTGGCATTGATTGTAATTGTACTGTGTGTATTTTCTACAGCCACTGAATCATCCTCTCTCCTCCATTCCATCCTTCCTAAATAACCTCCCAATAACCCACCTGATCCCTGCCTTGTCATGATGGAGCCTAAGCCTGTTTCAAGGCTGATGGGTCTGCTGCAGCCTCTCCTCTCCCAATGCACATTAGCACATTTTACTTCAGGTAGTTCACGACGATGCTCGAGCTAAACCTGACCCTGTCCTCATCTCAGCTGCTCTTTGATCGCCTGCTAGATTTTAGCTACTAACCAAGGTGTCAGGAGACTATTTGGATATGGGCACCCATCTGTACCTGGTTTCCCCAGATCAAATTTGGTCTCTGAGGAAAAGGAATTTCAAACCCAGTGCAGAGAGACAGAGGTCCTTGGTGGTTGATTTATTATACTGTATGCCCAAGGGCTGGAGGAGAGTTGTATTGTACTTCCATAGTTTACCACTAGAGGGAGTAAAGCCCTATCAGAAATGTTCCAGTCCCCAGGCATACAGTACGCTAACTCTTTTCACTTTATTGTCTATTTCTCAACAGACAAACATTTGTGTGTGATTTGTCTTGGGTGGATACAATGACCATTGACTGAAGTGGAGAGGTGTGAACCACTGGCTGATTGAGGGATGTTCGAAAACCTAATACTTGACCACACTACCTAACGAGAGAGTTTTCATCTGTACTCTTTGTAGCTGTTTACATACTACCACAGTCAAAGGCTGGTACTAAGACTGCATTGAATGAGCTGTATTCCGCCATAAGCAAACAAGAACGGTCACCCAGAGGCGACGCTCCTAATAGCCTGGGACTTTAACTCTTGGAACTACCCATCCCGGATCCGGGAGAATTGTCATCAACTACACTAATTAGCATAGCGCAACGGTCAATTTTTTTATAGAAAATATTCATATTCATGAAATCACAAGTGAAATATAGTGAAACACAGCTTAGCCTTTTGTTAATCACCCCGTCATTTCATATTTTAAAATTATGCTTTACAGCCAAAGCAAGTCAAGCATTTGTGTAAGTTTATCGATAGCCTAGCATAGCATTATGTCCAGCTAGCAGCAGGAAGCTTGGTCACGAAAATCAGAAAAGCAATCAAATTAACCGTTTACCTTTGATGATCTTCGGATGTTTTCACTGACGAGACTCCCAGTTAGACAGCAAATGTTCCTTTTGTTCCATAAAGATGATTTTATACCCAAAATACCTCCTTTTGTTGGTCACGTTATGTTGAGAAATCCACCGGAAATAGCGGTCACGACAACACCGCAAAAAAAATCAAAATTATGTCCATAATATCGACAGAAACATGGCAAAGGTTTTTTTATAATCAAGCCTCAAGGTGTTTTTCAAATATCTTTTCCATAATACAGTATATCAACCGGGACAATTGGCTTTTCAGTAGGAGCGAGAGGAAAAATGTCTCCCTCTGTACGCAAGAATCACTCTGAGAGCCCTCAGCTGGCCACTTACGCAATGTAGTCATTTACGCTCATTCTTCAAAATAACGGCCTGAAACTATGTCTAAAGGCTGTAGACACATTAGGGAAGCCACAGAAAAAGGAATCTGGTTGATATCCCTTTCAATGGGCAATAGGGATGCATAGAAAGACAGGGGTTTCAAAATAAGAGTCACTTCCTGGTGGATTTTTCTCAGGATTTTGCCTGCAATATCAGTTCTGTTATACTCACAGACAATATTTTTACAGTTTTGGAAACTTTAGAGTATTTTCTATCCTAAGCTGTCAATATATGCATATTCTAGCATCTGGTCCTGAGAAATAGGCCGTTTACTTTGGGAGCGTTATTTTTCCAAAAATAAAAATATTCCCCCCCAGTTTCAAAAGGGTAATGCAGGGAAACTTAAATCCATTTTATCAAATTTCTATTAGCATGGTAAATGTGCAGCCAGAGAAAAATCATTCTGGACCACCTATACTCCACACACAGAGAGGCATACAAAGCTCTCCCTCGACCTCCATTTGGCAAATCTGACCATAGTTCTATCCTCCTGATTCCTGCTTACAAGTAAAAATTAAAGCAGGAAGCACCAGCGACTAGATCAGTAAAAAAGTGGTCAGAGAAAGCAGATGCTAAGCTACAGGACTGTTTTGCTAGCGCAGACTGGAATATGTTCCTGGATTCCTCCAATGGCATTGAGGAGTATACCACATCAGTCATTGGCTTCATCAATAAGTGCATTGAGGAAGTCATCCCCACAGTGACCTGTATGTACATACCCCAACCAGAAGCCATGGAATACAGGCAGCATCCGCACTGAGCTAAAGGCTAGAGCTGCCGCTTTCAAGGAGCGGGACTCTAACCCGGAAGCTTATAAGAAATCCTACTATGCCCTCCAATGAACCATCAAATAAGCAAAGTGTCAATACAGGACTAAGATTGAATCGTACTACACTGGCTCCGACGCTCATTGGATATGGCAGGGCTTGCAAACCATTACAGACTACAAAGGGAAGCACATCCGAGAGCTGCCCAGTGACACAAGCCTACCAGACGAGCTAAACTACCTCTCGGCTCGCTTCGAGGCAAATAACACTGAAACATGCATGAGAGGACCAGCTGTTCCGGAAGATTGTGTGATCACGCTCTCCGCAGCCAATGTGAGTAAGACCTTTAAGCAGGTCAACATTGACAAGGCCACAGGGCCAGACGGATTACCAGGACGTGTACTGCGAGCATGCGCTGACCAACTGGCAAGTGTCTTCGCTAACATTTTCAACCTCTCCCTGTCCGAGTCTGTGCCCAAGAACACTAAGGTAATCTGCCTAAACGACTACCGACCCGTAGCACTGACGTCTGTAGCCATGAAGGGCTTTGAAAGGCTGGTATTGGCTCACATCAACACCATCATCCAAGAAACCCTAGACCCACTCCAATTTGCATACCGCCCCAACATATCCCCTGATGATATAATCTCCATTGCACTCCGCAGTGCCCTTTCCCACATGGACAAAAGGAACACCTATGTGAGAAGGCTATTCATTGACTACAGCTCAGCGTTTAACACCATATTGCCCTCAAAGCTCATCAATAAGTGCCCTCAAAGCTCATCACCTCCCTCTGCAACTGGATCCTGGACTTCCTGACGGACAGCCCCCAGGTGGTGAGGGTAGGTAACAACACATCTGCCACGCTGATCCTCAACACAGGGGTCCCTCAGGGGTATGTGCTCAGTCCCCTCCTGTACCCCCTGTTCACTCATGCCTGCATGGCCAGGCACGACTTCAACACCATCATTGAATTTGCCGATGACACAACACTGGTAGGCCTGATCACCGACAACGACGAGACACCCTCAACGTGATCAAGACAAAGGAGATAATTGTGGACTACAGGTAAAAGAGGACTGAGCACACCCCCATTCTCATCGACGGGGATGCAGTGGAGCAGGTTGAGAGCTTCAAGTTCCTTGGTGTCCACATCACCAACAAACTAACATGGTCCAAGCATACCAAGACAGTCGTGAAGAGGGCATGACAAAACCTTTTCCCCTTCAGGAGACTGAAAAGTTTTGGCATGGGTCCTCAGATCCTCAAAAGGTTCTACAGCTACACTTTCGAGAAAAACTGGTTGCATCACTGCCTGGCATGGCAACTGCTCGGCCTCCGGCCCCAAGGCACTAGAGAGGGTAGTGCGAACGGCCCAGTACATCACTGGGGCCGAGCTTCCTGCCATCAAGGACCTCTATACCAGGCAGTGTCAGAGGAAGGCCCTACAAATTGTCAAAGACTCCAGCCACCCTAGTCGTAGAATGTTCTCTCTGCTACCACATGGCAAGGGGTAGCCTTTCACTGTAAGGTGAAATGTTGTATTCGGCACATGTGACTAATAAAATGTGATTTGAATTTAATTGTGTCGATGAAGGAATTAACAAGAAGATTTGCAGTGAAAACGAGATGACTCCAGATAACCTAACGAGCTGCAGGTGTAGCAGTAGGTCTGTCTTAAGAGGATGTACTATATGTACAATTGAAGTTTTTCACAATTCCTGACACGTAATCCAAGTAGAAAGTCCCTGTTTTAGGTCAGTTAGGATCACCACTTTATTTTATGAAGGTGAAATGTCAGAATAATTGTAGAGAGAATGATTTATTTCAGCTTTTATTTCTTTCATCACATTCCCAGTGGGTCAGAAGTATACATGCACTCTATTAGTATTTGGGAGCATTGCCTTTTAAATTGTTAAACTTGGGTCAAACGCTTCGGGTAGCCTTCCACAAGTTTCCCACGATAAGTTGGGTGAATTTTGGCCCATTCCTCCTGACAGAGCTGGTGTAACCGAGTCAGGTTTGTAGGCTTCCTTGCTCGCACACGCTTTTTCAGTTCTGCCCACAAATTTTCAGTAGGATTGAGGTCAGGGCTTTGTGATGGTCACTCCAATACCTTGACTTTGTTGTCCTTAAAAACCTCTTTGGGCTGCAATCCCGTTCACGGGATGATATGACAACAGCCAGTGAAAGTGCAGGGTGCCGCGTTACATTCACTAGTTCCAAAAACATCCAGTGATTTTGCATAGCCACATCGATTCAACAGAAATACTCATCATAAATGTAGATGATAATACAAGTTATACACATGGAATTATAGATATACCAGTCCTTAATGCAACGCTGTGTCAGATTTCAAAAAAACTTTACGGAAAAAAAAAATCTGAGACAGCGCTCAGAACAATCAAGTCAAATTAGCCGCCATGTTGTAGTCAACATAAATCAAATCAAATCAAATCAAATGTTATTTGTCACATACACATGGTTAGCAGATGTTAATGCGAGTGTAGCGAAATGCTTGTGCTTCTAGTTCCGACAATGCAGTAATAACCAACAAGTAATCTAACTAACAATTCCAAAACTACTGTCTTATACACAGTGTAAGGGGATAAAGAATATGTACATAAGGATATATGAATGAGTGATGGTACAGAGCAGCATAGGCAAGATACAGTAGCTGATATCGAGTACAGTATATACATATGAGATGAGTATGTAAACAAAGTGGCATAGATAAAGTGGCTAGTGATACATGTATTACATAAGGATGCAGTCGATGATATAGAGTACAGTATATACGTCTGCATATGAGATGAATAATGTAGGGTATGTAAACATTATATAAGGTAGCATTGTTTAAAGTGGCTAGTGATATATTTACATCATTTCCCATCAATTCCCATTATTAAAGTGGCTGGAGTTGAGTCAGTGTCAGTGTCAGTGTGTTGGCAGCAGCCACTCAATGTTAGTGGTGGCTGTTTAACAGTCTGATGGCCTTGAGATAGAAGCTGTTTTTCAGTCTCTCGGTCCCAGCTTTGATGCACCTGT
Source organism: Oncorhynchus tshawytscha (assembly GCF_018296145.1). Taxonomy (NCBI): domain Eukaryota; kingdom Metazoa; phylum Chordata; class Actinopteri; order Salmoniformes; family Salmonidae; genus Oncorhynchus; species Oncorhynchus tshawytscha. The sequence goes on along the minus strand of NC_056436.1, from coordinate 23,771,509 downwards.
ACTGACCTCGCCTTCTGGATGATAGCGGGGTGAACAGGCAGTGGCTCGGGTGGTTGATGTCCTTGATGATCTTTATGGCCTTCCTGTAACATCGGGTGGTGTAGGTGTCCTGGAGGGCAGGTAGTTTGCCCCCGGTGATGCGTTGTGCAGACCTCACTACCCTCTGGAGAGCCTTACGGTTGAGGGTGGAGCAGTTGCCGTACCAGGCGGGGATACAGCCCGATGCTCTCGATTGTGCATCTGTAGAAGTTTGTGAGTGCTTTTGGTGACAAGCCGAATTTCTTCAGCCTCCTGAGGTTGAAGAGGCGCTGCTGCGCCTTCTTCACGATGCTGTCTGTGTGAGTGGACCAATTCAGTTTGTCTGTGATGTGTATGCCGAGGAACTTAAAACTTGCTACCCTCTCCACTACTGTTCCATCGATGTGGATAGGGGGGTGTTCCCTCTGCTGTTTCCTGAAGTCCACAATCATCTCCTTAGTTTTGTTGACGTTGAGTGTGAGGTTATTTTCCTGACACCACACTCCGAGGGCCCTCACCTCCTCCCTGTAGGCCGTCTCGTCGTTGTTGGTAATCAAGCCTACCACTGTTGTGTCGTCCGCAAACTTGATGATTGAGTTGGAGGCGTGCGTGGCCACGCAGTCGTGGGTGAACAGGGAGTACAGGAGAGGGCTCAGAACGCACCCTTGTGGGGCCCCAGTGTTGAGGATCAGCGGGGAGGAGATGTTGTTGCCTACCCTCACCACCTGGGGGCGGCCCGTCAGGAAGTCCATTACCCAGTTGCTCAGGGCGGGGTCGAGACCCAGGGTCTCGAGCTTGATGACGAGCTTGGAGGGTACTATGGTGTTGAATGCCGAGCTGTAGTCGATGAACAGCATTCTCACATAGGTATTCCTCTTGTCCAGATGGGTTAGGGCAGTGTGCAATGTGGTTGAGATTGCATCGTCTGTGGACCTATTTGGGCGGTAAGCAAATTGGAGTGGGTCTAGGGTGTCAGGTAGGGTGGAGGTGATATGGTCCTTGACTAGTCTCTCAAAGCACTTCATGATGACGGATGTGAGTGCTACGGGCGGTAGTCGTTTAGCTCAGTTACCTTAGCTTTCTTGGGAACAGGAACAATGGTGGCCCTCTTGAAGCATGTGGGAACAGCAGACTGGTATAGGGATTGATTGAATATGTCCGTAAACACACCGGCCAGCTGGTCTGCGCATGCTCTGAGGGCGCGGCTGGGGATGCCGTCTGGGCCTGCAGCCTTGCGAGGGTTAACACGTTTAAATGTCTTACTCACCTCGGCTGCAGTGAAGGAGAGACCGCATGTTTTCATTGCAGGCCGTGTCAGTGGCACTGTATTGTCCTCAAAGCGGGCAAAAAAGTTATTTAGTCTGCCTGGGAGCAAGACATCCTGGTCCGTGACTGGGCTGGATTTCTTCCTGTAGTCCGTGATTGACTGTAGAAACTGTAAACCATAAATTACATGCTAAACATTCCCTTACCTTTGATGATCTTCATCAGAATGCACTCCCAGGAATCCCAGGTCAACAATAAATGCTTGAATTGTTCGATAATGTCCGTTATTTATGTCCAATTAGCTACTTTTGTTAGCGAGTTTGGTACACCTATCCAAACACTTGTGCTTTTTTCAGACAACATCTTCAAAAAGTTATATTACAGGTCGAAGAAACATTTCAAACTAAGTACAGAATCAATCATTAGAATGTTTTTATCATAAATCTTCAATAAAGTTCCAACCGGAGAATTCCTTTGTGTCTTGAGGAGGAACGGAACGCAGGAAGATATCATGCGGTATGTGCTTGACCTGGAACTGGCTCTCTGCCAGTAGTCTGACTCATTCCCCTCTCCTTCAGTCCCACAACACAGTAGAAGCCTCATTCAAATTGCTATAGACGGTTGACATCTAGTGGAAGCCCTAGGAAGTGACGCTTCATTCACATACCAAGGGGATTTCATTAGGGAATGGGTTGAATATACTGTATACCAACCTCAGATTTCTCACTTCCTGTTTGGATTTGTTCTCAGGTTTTTGCCTGCCATATGAGTTATTTTATACTCACAGACATCATTCAAACAGTTATAGAAACTTCAGACTGTTTTCTATCCAAAACTAATAATAATATGCATATATTAGCAACTGAGACTGAGGAGCAGTCCGTTTACTCTGGGCACCTTTCATCAAAGCTACTCAAGAGTGCCCCTGCAGCCATAAGAAGTTAAGCCATTTTGCCACAACTTTGGAAGTATGCTTGGGGTCATTGTCCATTTGGAAGACTCTTTTGCGACAAAGCTTTAACTTCCTGACTGATGTTTTGAGATGTTGCTTCAATACATCCACATAATTTTCCTCCCTTATGATGCAATTTATTTTGTGACTTGCACTAGTCCCTCCTGCAGCAAAGCACCCCCACAACATGATGCTGCCACCCCTGTGCTTCACATTTGGGAAGGTGTTCTTCGGCTTGCAAGCCTCCCGATTTTCCCTCCAAATATAACGATGTCATTATTTCCAAACAGTTCTATTTTTGTTTCATCAGAACAGAGGACTTTTCTCCAAAAAGTACGATCCTTGTCCCCATGTGCAGTTGCAAAATGTAGTCTGTCTTTTTTATGGTGGTTTTGGAGCAGTGGCATCTTCCTTGCTGAGCGGCCTTTCAGGTTATGTTGATATAGGACTCGTTACACTGTGGATAAAGATACTTTTGTACCTGTTTCCTCCAGCATCTTCACAAGGTCCTTTGCTGTTGTTCTGGGATTGATTTGCACTTTTCGCACCAAAGTACGTTCATCTCTATGAGACAGAACGCGTCTCCTTCCTGAGCGGTATGACGGCTGCATTGTCCCATGGTGTTTATACTTGCGTACTATTGTTTGTAGAGATGAACGTGGTACCTTCAGGTATTTGGAAATTGCTCCCAAGGATGAACCCGACTTGGGTTGGTCTACAATTGTTTTTCTGAGGTCTTGGCTGATTTCTTTTGATTTTCCCATGATGTCAAGCAAAGAGTCACTGAGTGTGAAGGTAGGCCTTGAAATACATCCACAGGTACATCTCCAGTTGCCTCAATTGTTGTCAATTAGCCTATCAGAAGCTTCAGAAGCCGTGATATAATTTTCTGGAATTTTCCAAGCTGTTTAAAGGCACAGTCAACTTTGTGTATGTAAACTTCTGACCCACTGGAATTGTGATACAGTGAATTATAAGTGAAATAATCTGTCTGTAAACAATTGTTGGTAAAATTACTTGTGTCATGCACATAGTAGATGTCCTAACCAACTTGCCAAAAACTATAGTTTGTTAACAAGAAATTTGTGGAGTGGTTGAAAAATGAATTTTAATGACTTCAACCTAAGTGTATGTAAACTTCTGACTTCAATTGTAGACTAGTATTGTTCTATTTTGCCCAAGATAAAAAAAAAACATTGTTCTTTTTGGACAAATATAGTGAAATATAGCTAAAATTATAACTCAGCTGTTGTCATTTCATTCTATACGGATTATATGAAAGCAATGAAGTTTACCCCCTAAAGTCATGTAGTTTCTCACCCTTTGGCATGTGTGGGATTATGTGTGTGTGGTTTCCATCTTCATTGGTATGTGTGGGATTATGTGTGTGTGGTTTCCATCTTCATTGGAATGTGTGGGATTATGTGTGTGTGGTTTCCATCTTCATTGGCATGTGTGGGATTATGTGTGTGTGGTTTCCATCTTCTTTGGCATGTGTGGGATTATGTGTGTGTGGTTTCCATCTTCATTGGCATGTGTGGGATTATGTGTGTGTGGTTTCCATCTTCATTGGCATGTGTGGGATTATGTGTGTGTGGTTTCTCACCCTTTGGCATGTGTGGGATTATGTGTGTGTGGTTTCCATCTTCATTGACACGTTAAAAAATAAATATACCATACGAGGTACGATATTAAGCACTTGAGGGAGACGCAAGTTGAGTCATCAGCTATGATGCATTTAGATTCCAGTCAGCCAGTTGAGGACGTCATTTAGTTCAGAGCTGGGTGGTAACCCTGCCCGCAGGCCACTTTCTAATCTGGCAACCTGCCCAATGTTCCACCAACGCGATTACACCTAACACCTACAGGTGAGGGGTTGTACCTCTTTCTCTCTCATTACGGCTATTCGCCTTTCTCAGTAATGGTATTTCTGTTTCCTGGGAGAGGAATTTGACCCAAATTATTGTTCCTAACTGCAGGAGGATATTATCTGCCTGTGCCTCAGAGGTGTTTTTGTCACGTGCTTTCCTAATGCTTTCCATCTGGGTTTTTAGGTTCTGGGATTTTCGCTTTGATGGATAATGTTTTGGGGGGCTTGTCATTATTTTGGTTGTCTGTGTACTCTAAGTGATAATGTTATACAGAGTGGTGAACAGCCTGTACATATTATGCTATGCTATAACTATACCAACTACACCATAATAATTTTACTATCAGGTTTCATGCTAATGTAGTATTCCTGGTTAGTAGTTTTGTTATGTCTAAGAACACCAGATAAAAATAACTTTAGATGTTAGGCTTGAGCTCCATCACTTCTCTGATAAATGATTAGTGGGTGTCACCGGTGCGTTCGTGAATGCGTAAGTATATGTATGTGTGTGATTGAGGAAGGTGTACTGTAGTGTAGAAGTCACCTCGGCGCCCTGCCCACAGCGACTTGGCAGATGTGAGGCGAGTTGCAGAACAGCTGCTCAACTCTAAATCGCCGCTCCCATCCTCCTCTCATCCTCTCATCCCCCCTTCTCTGCATTTGGGTTCCTGTGGTGTGCAATGTCAGCCACGCTGGAGTAATCATTCATTATCCACAGCCAGCATGCATCCCTCGCTCTCTCTTTTTCTCCATCTCCCGCTCTCTTTCTGCAGTTCTCCATCCCTCTCTACTCTGGCCCCGCATACAGAAGGTAAAAAATAATGCAATGGTCTGTGTTTGCAACTGTGCATGTGTATGTCTGTGAACCTGTGTGAGAGGGAATCTGGGTCAGTGTCTGTGTGTGGGAGTGGAAAACCTGTTTATACGTGTGTTTAACTGTACACACCTACACAGGATAGGGTGTGGCCACCCACAACAGGCAGTTCTATGTCTAGGAACAAGTGGTGTGAGTTATTTTGGAGCCGGTGGGTCAACATGTGGAGGGGTTAGTCACTCATTTGATTGACTGTTAATGACAGCTTAAAACACTGGTGGAGATGAGAATGTTTTAAAGGGAAAATCCACTGAAGGGGATGGAGATGGGGGAAGGGAGATGGGGATAGAGGGGGAAAGAAGGAGATGGGGATAGAGGGGGAAAGAAGGAGACGGGGGAAAGAAGGAGACGGGGGAAAGAAGGAGATGGGGGATAGAGGGGGGGAAAGAAGGATATGGGGGAAAGAAGGAGACGGGGGATAGAGGGGAAAGAAGGAGATGGGGAAAGAAGGAGATGGGGAAAGAAGGAGACGGGGAAAGAAGGAGACAGGGGAAAGAAGGAGATGGGGGATAGAGGGGGAAAGAAGGAGATGGGGGATAGAGGGGGAAAGAAGGAGATGGGGATAGAGGGGGAAAGAAGGAGATGGGGGAAAGAAGGAGACGGGGGAAAGAAGGAGACGGGGAAAGAAGGAGATGGGGAGGGGGAGAGAAGGAGACGGGGGATAGAGGGGAAAGAAGGAGACGGGGGATAGAGGGGGAAGAAGAGATGGGGATAGGGGGAAAGAGGAGATGGGGGAAAGAAGGAGACGGGGATAGAGGGGAAAGAAGGAGATGGGGGAAAGAAGGAGACGGGGAAGAAGGAGATGGGGACAGAGGGGAAAGAAGAAGGGATAGGGGGATAGAGGGGAAAGAAGAAGGAGACGGGGGGATAGAGGGGAAAGAAGGAGATGGGGAAATAAGAGACGGGGGATAGAGGGGAAGGAAAGAAAAGAAGAAGAGACGGGGAAGGGATAGGGGATAGGGGGGAAAGAGGAAGGAAATGGGGATAGAGGGGGAAAGAAGGAGATGGGGGATAGAGGGGGAAAGAAGGAGACGGGGATAGAGGGGGAAAGAAGAAGGAGACGGGGGATAGAGGGGGAAAGAAGAAGGAGATGGGGATAGAGGGGGAAAGAAGGAGAAGGATAGAGGGGGAAAGAAGAAGGAGACGGGGGATAGAGGGGAAAGAAGAAGGAGACGGGGATAGAGGGGAAAGAAGAAGGAGACGGGGGATAGAGGGGAAAGAAGGAGATGGGGGAAAGAAGAGAGGGGGATAGAGGGGAAAGAAGGAGATGGGGGGATAGAGGGGAAAGAAGGGGATATGGGGGAAGAGGGGAAAGAAGGAGAGACGGGGGATAGAGGGGGAAAGAAGGAGATGGGGGATAGAGTGGAAAGAAGGAGATGGCGGATAGAGGGGAAAGAAGAAGGAGACGGGTGATAGAGGGGGAAAGAAGGGAGACAGGGGACAGAGGGGGAAAGAGGGGAAAGAGGGGAAAGAAGGAGACGGGGGATAGAGGGGAGATGGGGGAATGGGGAAAGAAGGAGACGGGGGAAAGAAGGAGACGGGGGATAGAGGGGGAAGAGGGGAAAGAAGGAGATGGGGATAGAGGGGGAAAGAAGGAGATGGGGATAGAGGGGAAAGAAGGAGATGGGGAAAGAAGAAAGAAGGGGGAAAGAAGGAGACGGGGGAAAGAAGGAGATGGGGATAGAGGGGAAAGAAGAGACGGGGGATAGAGGGGAAAGAAGGAGACGGGGGATAGAGGGGGAAAGAAGGAGATGGGGATAGAGGGGGAAAAGAAGGAGATGGGGGAAAGAAGGGGACAGGGGATAGAGGGGAAAGAAGAGATGGGGAAAGAAGGAGACGGGGGATAGAGGGGAAAGAAGGAGATGGGGGACAGAGGGGGAAAGAAGAAGGGATATGGGGGATAGAGGGGAAAGAAGAAGGAGACGGGGGATAGAGGGGGAAAGAAGGAGATGGGGGAAAGAAGGAGACGGGGATAGAGGGAAAGAAGGAGATGGGAGGGGAAAGAAGAAGGAGACGGGGGATAGAGGGGAAAGAAGAAGGGAGGGGGATAGAGGGGGAAAGAGGAAGGGAAATGGGGATAGAGGGGGAAAGAAGGAGACGGGGATAGAGGGGGAAAGAAGAGACGGGGATAGAGGGGGAAAGAAGAAGGAGACGGGGGATAGAGGGGGAAAGAAGAAGGAGATGGGGATAGAGGGGGAAAGAAGGAGACGGGGATAGAGGGGAAAGAAGAAGGAGACGGGGGATAGAGGGGGAAAGAAGGAGACGGGGGATAGAGGGGAAAGAAGAAGGAGACGGGGGATAGAGGGGGAAAGAAGAGACGGGGAGGGGGAAAGAAGGAGATGGGGGAAAGAAGGAGACGGGGGATAGAGGGAAAGAAGGAGATGGGGGATAGAGAGGAAAGAAGAAGGATATGGGGGATAGAGGGGGAAAGAAGAAGAGACGGGGGAAAGAAGGAGATGGGGGATAGAGTGGAAAGAAGGAGACATAGAGGGAAAGAAGAAGGAGACGGGGATAGAGGGGGAAGAAGGAGACAGGGGAGAGGGGGAAAAGAGGGAGACGGGGGATAGAGGGGGAAAGAAGGAGACGGGATAGAGGGGAAAGAAGGAGACGGGGATAGAGGGGAAAAGAAGAAGGAGACGGGGGATAGAGGGGGAAAGAAGAAGGAGATGGGGAAAGAAGAGGGGGATAGAAAAGAAGAAGGAGACGGGGATAGGGGGGAAAGAAGAAGGAGAATAGAGGGGAAAGAAGGGAGACGGGGGAGGGGAAAGAAGAAGGAGACGGGGATAGAGGGGAAAGAAGAAGAGAATAGAAGAAGGAGACGGGGATAGAGGGGAAAGAAGGAGACAGGGATAGGGGAGATGGGGATAGAGGGGAAAGAAGAAGGAGACGGGGGATAGAGGGGAAAGAAGAAGGAGACGGGGGATAGAGGGGGAAAGAAGGAGATGGGGGATAGAGGGGAAGGAGAAGAAAAGAAGGGAGACGGGGATAGAGGGGGAAAGAAGAAGGGAGACAGGGGACAGAGGGGAAAGAAGAAGGAGACTGGGATAGAGGGGAAAGAAGGAGACAGGGATAGAGGGGGAAAGAAGGAGACGGGGGATAGAGGGGGAAAGAAGGAGACGGGGGATAGAGGGGAAAGAAGAAGGAGACGGGGATAGAGGGGGAAAGAAGGGGGATGGGGATAGAGGGGGAAAGAAGAAGGAGACGGGGGATAGAGGGGGAAAGAAGAAGGAGACGGGGGATAGAGGGGGAAAGAAGAGATGGGGGATAGAGGGGGAGATGGGGGATAGAGGGGGAAAGAAGGAGATGGGGGATAGAGGGGAAAGAAGAAGAGACGGGTGATAGAGGGGGAAAGAAGAAGGAGACAGGGGACAGAGGGGGAAAGAAGAAGGAGACTGGGATAGAGGGGAAAGAAGGAGACGGGGGATAGAGGGGGAAAGAAGGAGACAGGGGATAGAGGGGAAAGAAGGAGACGGGGATAGAGGGGGAAAGAAGGAGACGGGGATAGAGGGGACAGAAGAAGGAGACGGGGCATAGAGGGGGAAAGAAGAAGGAGATGGGGATAGAGGGGCAAAGAAGGAGATGGGGGATAGAGGGGAAAGAAGAAGGAGATGGGGGATAGAGGGGGAAAGAAGAAGGAGACGGGGGATAGAGGGGGAAAGAAGAACGGAGACGGGGGATAGAGGGGAAAGAAGGAGGAGACGGGGATAGAGGGGGAAAGAAGGAGGGGATGGGGATAGAGGGGGAAAAGAAGGAGATGGGGATAGAGAGGGAAAGAAAGAAGGGGGGATAGAGGGGGAAAGAAGAAGGAGACGGGTGATAGAGGGGGAAAGAAAAAGGGAGACAGGGGACAGATTGGGAAAGAAGAAGGGAGACTGGGATAGAGGGGGAAAGAAGGAGACTGGGGATAGAGGGGAAAGAAGGAGACGGGGATAGAGGGGGAAAGAAGGAGACGGGGGATAGAGGGGGAAGAAGAAGGAGACGGGGGATAGAGGGGACAGAAGAAGGAGACGGGGATAGAGGGGGAAAGAAGAAGGAGACGGGGGATAGAGGGGAAAGAAGAAGGAGATGGGGATAGAGGGGGAAAGAAGGAGACAGGGGATAGAGGGGAAAGATGGGGACGGGATAGAGGGGGAAAGAAGAAGACGGGGATAGAGGGGGAAAGAAGGAGATGGGGGATAGAGGAGGAAAGAAGGAGATGGGGGATAGAGGGGGAAAGACAAAGGAGACGGGGGATAGAGGGGTAAAGAAGAAGGAGACGGGGGATAGAGGGGGAAAGAAGAAGGAGACTGGGTTAGAGGGGGAAAGAAGGAGGAGACGGGGATAGGGGGAAAGAAGGAAGAGACGGGGATAGAGGGGGAAAGAAGGAGACGGGGGATAGAGGGGGAAAGAAGGAGATGGGGATAGAGGGGAAAGAAGAAGAGACAGGGATAGAGGGGGAAAGAAGGAGACGGGGATAGAGGGGGAAAGAAGGAGACGGGGGATAGAGGGGGAAAGAAGAAGGAGACGGGGATAGAGGGGGAAAGAAGAAGGAGACAATAGAGGGGGACAAAGAAGGAGACGGGGATAGAGGGGGAAAGAAGAAGGAGATGGGGATAGAGGGGTAAAAAAGAAGGAGACGGGGGATAGAGGGGGAAAGAAGAAGGGAGACGGGGGATAGAGGGGGAAAGAAGGAGGAGACGGGGATAGAGGGGGAAAGAAGGAGGAGATGGGGATAGAGGGGGAAAGAAGGAGATGGGGGATAGAGAGGGAAAGAAGAAGGATATGGGGGATAGAGGGGAAAGAAGAAGGAGACGGGGATAGAAGGGGAAAGAAAAAGGAGACAGGGTGATAGAAGGGGAAAGAAAAAGGAGACAGGGGACAGAGGGGGAAAGAAGAAGGAGACTGGGATAGAGGGGGAAAGAAGGAGACTGGGGATAGAGGGGGAAAGAAGGAGACGGGGGATAGAGGGGGAAAGAAGGAGACGGGGATAGAGGGGGAAAGAAGGAGACGGGGATAGAGGGGGACAGAAGAAGGAGACTGGGGATAGAGGGGGACAGAAGAAGGAGACGGGGGATAGAGGGGGAAAGAAGAAGGAGATGGGGGTAGAGGGGAAAGAAGGAGACAGGGATAGAGGGGAAAGATGAAGGAGACAGGGGATAGAGGGCGAAAGAACAAGACGGGGGATAGAGGGGGAAAGAAGGAGATGGGGGATAGAGGTTGGAAAGAAGGAGACGGGGGATATAGGAGGAAAGAAGGAGATGGGGGATAGAGGGGGAAAAGACAAAGGAGACATGGGATAGAGGGGTAAAGAAGAAGGAGACGGGGGATAGAGGGGAAAGAAGAAGGAGACGGGGATAGAGGGGGAAAGAAGGAGGAGACGGGGATAGTGGGGGAAAGAAGGAAGAGACGGGGATAGAGGGGGAAAGAAGGAGATGGGGATAGAGGGGGAAAGAAGGAGATGGGGGATAGAGGGGTAAGAAGGAGATGGGGATAGAGGGGAAAGAAGGAGATGGCGGATAGAGGGGAAAAGAAGAAGGAGACGGGTGATAGAGGGGGAAAGAAGAAGGAGACAGGGGACAGAGGGGAAAGAGGGAGACGGGGGATAGAGGGGGAAAGAAGGAGACGGGGGATAGAGGGGAAAGAAGGAGACGGGGATAGAGGGGAAAAGAAGGAGACGGGGGATAGAGGGGAAAGAAGAAGGAGATGGGGATAGAGGGGGAAAGAAGAAGGAGACGGGGATAGAGGGGGAAAGAAGAAGGAGACGGGGATAGAGGGGGAAAGAAGAAGGAGACAGGGGATAGAGGGGAAAAGAAGAAGGAGACGGGGATAGAGGGGGAAAGAAGGAGACAGGTGATAGAGGGGGAAAGAAGGAGATGGGGATAGAGGGGTAAAGAAGAAGGAGACGGGGATAGAGGGGGAAAGAAGAAGGAGACGGGGATAGAGGGGGAAAGAAGGAGATGATGGGGGGGATAGAGGGGAAAAGAAGGAGATGGGGATAGAGGGGAAAAAGAAGGAGATGGGGGATAGAGGGGAAAGAAGAAGGAGACGGGGATAGAGGGGAAAGAAGAAGGAGACAGGGAACAGAGGGGAAAAGAAGAAGGAGACTGGGATAGAGGGGGAAAGAAGGAGACGGGGGGATAGAGGGGGAAAGAAGGAGACGGGGATAGAGGGGGAAAGAAGGAGACGGGGGATAGAGGGGGAAAGAAGGAGACGGGGATAGAGGGGACAGAAGAAGGAGATGGGGATAGAGGGGGAAAGAAGAAGGGAGATGGGGATAGAGGGGGAAAGAAGAAGGAGACGGGGGATAGAGGGGGAAAGAAGAAGGAGACAGGGGATAGAGGGGAAAGAAGGAGATGGGGATAGAGGGGAAAAGAAGGAGATGGGGGATAGAGGGGGAAAGAGGGGGAAAGAAGAAGGAGACGGGGATAGAGGGGGAAAGAAGGAGAGGGGGGATAGAGGGGGAAAGAAGGAGACGGGGATAGAAGGGATAGGAAGAGGGGAAAGAAGGAGACGGGGATAGAGGGGAAAGAAGAAGAGACGGGGATAGAGGGGGAAAGAAGAAGGAGACGGGGAGAGGGGGAAAGAAGAAGGAGACAGGGGACAGAGGGGGAAAGAAGAAGGGAGACTGGGATAGAGGGGAAAGAAGGAGACTGGGGATAGAGGGGAAAGAAGGAGACGGGGGATAGAGGGGAAAGAAGGAGACGGGGGATAGAGGGGGACAGAAGAAGGAGACTGGGGATAGAGGGGGAAAAGAAGGAGATAGGATAGAGGGGGAAAGAAGGAGACGGGGGATGAGGGGGAAAGAAGAAGGAGACAGGGGATAGAGGGGAAAGAAGAAGGAGACGGGGGATAGAGGGGGAAAGAAGAAGGAGACAGGGGACAGAGGGGGAAAGAAGAAGGAGACTGGGATAGAGGGGGAAAGAAGGAGACTGGGGATAGAGGGGGAAAAGAAGGAGACGGGGATATAGGGGAAAGAAGGAGACGGGGGATAGAGGGGGACAGAAGAAGGAGACTGGGGATAGAGGGGGACAGAAGAAGGAGACGGGGGATAGAGGGGGAAAGAAGAAGGAGATGGGGATAGAGGGGGAAAGAAGGAGACAGGGATAGAGGGGGAAAGATGAAGGAGACAGGGATAGAGGGCGAAAGAACAAGACGGGGATAGAGGGGAAAGAAGGAGATGGGGGATAGAGGTTGGAAAGAAGGAGACAGGGGATAGAGGGGGAAAGAAGGAGATGGGGATAGAGGGGAAAGAAGGAGAGACGGGGATAGAGGGGGAAAGAAGAAGGAGACATGGGATAGAGGGGATAAAAAAGAAGAAGAGGAGAAGGAGACGGGGGATAGAGGGGAAAGAAGAAGGAGACGGGATAGAGGGGAAAGAAGAAGGAGACAGGGATAGAGGGGGAAAGAAGAAGGAGACTGGGGGATAGAGGGGAAAGAAGAAGAGACGGGGATAGAGGGGGAAAGAAGAAGAGACGGGGATAGAGGGGAAAGAAGGAGATGGGGATAGAGGGGAAAGAAGGAGATGGGGGATAGAGGGGAAAAGAAGGAGATGGGGGATAGAGGGGAAAGAAGGAGATGGGGGAAGAGGGGAAAGAAGAAGGAGACGGGGATAGAGGGGGAAAGAAGAAGGAGACAGGGGACAGAGGGGGAAAGAAGAAGGAGACTGGGATAGAGGGGGAAAGAAGGAGACGGGGGATAGAGGGGGAAAGAAGGAGACGGGGATAGAGGGGAAAGAAGGAGACGGGGATAGAGGGGGAAAGAAGAAGGAGACGGGGATAGAGGGGGAAGAAGAAGGAGACGGGGATAGAGGGGGAAAGAAGAAGGAGACCGGGGATAGAGGGGGAAAGAAGAAGGAGACGGGGGATAGAGGGGAAAGAAGAAGGAGACGGGGGATAGAGGGGGAAAGAAGGAGATGGGGGATAGAGGGGAAAGAAGGAGATGGGGGATAGAGGGGAAAGAAGGAGATGGGGATAGAGGGGGAAAAGAAGGAGACGGGGGATAGAGGGGGAAAGAAGAAGGAGACTGGGGGATAGAGGGGGAAAAGAAGGAGATAGGGATAGAGGGGGAAGAGACGGGGATAGAGGGGAAAGAAGAAGGAGACGGGGATAGAGGGGAAAGAAGAAGGAGACAGGGATAGAGGGGGAAAGAAGAAGGGAGACAGGGGATAGAGGGGAAAGAAGAAGGGAGACTGGAGAGGGGGAAAGAAGGAGACTGGGGATAGAGGGGAAAGAAGGAGACGGGGGATAGAGGGGGAAAGAAGGAGACGGGGGGATAGAGGGGGACAGAAGAAGGAGACTGGGGATAGAGGGGGACAGAAGAAGGAGATAGGGATAGAGGGGAAAGAAGGAGACGGGGATAGAGGGGAAAGAAGAAGGAGACGGGTGATAGAGGGGAAAGAAGAAGGAGACGGGGATAGAGGGGGAAAGAAGAAGGAGACAGGGGACAGAGGGGGAAAGAAGAAGGGAGACTGGGATAGAGGGGGAAAGAAGGAGACTGGGGATAGAGGGGAAAGAAGGAGACGGGGGATATAGGGGAAAGAAGGAGACGGGGATAGAGGGGGACAGAAGAAGGAGACTGGGGATAGAGGGGACAGAAGAAGGAGACGGGGGATAGAGGGGGAAAGAAGAAGGAGATGGGGGAAGAGGGGGAAAAGAAGGAGACAGGGGATAGAGGGGGAAAGATGAAGGAGACAGGGATAGAGGGCGGAACAAGACGGGGATAGAGGGGAAAGAAGGAGATGGGGATAGAGGGGAAAGAAGAGACGGGGATATAGGAGGAAAGAAGGAGATGGGGATAGAGGGGAAAGATAGAGACATGGGAGGGGCAAAGAAGAAGGAGACGGGGGATAGAGGGGGAAAGAAGGAGACGGGGAGGGGGAAAGAAGAGGTGACGGGGATAGAGGGGGAAAGAAGAGACGGGGATAGAGGGGGAAAGAAGGAGAGATGAGGGAAAGAAGGAGAGGGGGAAAGGAAAAAGGAGACAGGGGATAGAGGGGAAAGAAGGGAGACGGGGATAGAGGGGAAAGAAGAAGGAGACTGGGACAGAGGGGAAAGAGGAGACGGGGGATAGAGGGGAAAGAAGGAGACGGGGATAGAGGGGGAAAGAAGGAGACGGGGGATAGAGGGAAAAAGAAGAAGGAGACGGGGGATAGAGGGGAAAGAAGAAGGAGATGGGGATAGAGGGGGAAAGAAGGAGACGGGGATAGAGGGGAAAGAAGAAGGAGACGGGGGATAGAGGGGGAAAGAAGAAGGAGACGGGGATAGAGGGGGAAAGAAGAAGGAGACGGGGATAGAGGGGGAAAGAAGAAGGAGACGGGGATAGAGGGGAAAGAAGGAGATGGGGGATAGAGGGGAAAAGAAGGAGATGGGGGATAGAGGGGAAAGAAGAAGGAGACGGGGATAGAGGGGGAAAGAAGAAGGAGACAGGAGAGGGGGAAAGAAGAAGGAGACTGGGATAGAGGGGAAAGAAGGAGACGGGGATAGAGGGGGATAGAGGGGAAAGAAGGAGACGGGGATAGAGGGGGAAAGAAGGAGACGGGGGGACAGAGGGGAAAGAAGAAGGAGACGGGGATAGAGGGGGAAAGAAGAAGGAGAATAGAGGGGGAAAGAAGGGAGACGGGGGATAGAGGGGAAAGAAGAAGGAGACGGGGATAGAGGGGGAAAGAAGGAGATGGGGATAGAGGGAAAAGAAGGAGAAGGGGGATAGAGGGGAAAAAGAAGGAGATGGGGATAGAGGGAAAGAAGAAGGAGATGGGGGATAGAGGGGGAAAAGAAGGAGACGGGGATAGAGGGGAAAGAGACGGGGATAGAGGGGGAAAGAAGAAGGAGACAGGGATAGAGGGGGAAAGAAGGAGATGGGGATAGAGGGGGAAGAAGAAGGAGACGGGGATAGAGGGGGAAAGAAGAAGGAGACGGGGATAGAGGGGGAAAGAAGAAGGAGACAGGGGACAGAGGGGGAAAGAAGAAGGAGACTGGGATAGAGGGGGAAAGAAGGAGACTGGGGATAGAGGGGGAAAAGAAGGAGACGGGGGATAGAGGGGAAAGAAGGAGACGGGGATAGAGGGGGACAGAAGAAGGAGACTGGGGATAGAGGGGGACAGAAGAAGGAGATAGGGATAGAGGGGAAAGAAGGAGACGGGGGATAGAGGGGAAAGAAGAAGGAGACGATAGAGGGGAAAGAAGAAGGAGACGGGGGATAGAGGGGGAAAGAAGAAGGAGACAGGGGACAGAGGGGAAAGAAGAAGGGAGACTGGGAGGGGGAAAGAAGGAGACTGGGGATAGAGGGGAAAGAAGGAGACGGGGATAGAGGGGGAAAGAAGGAGACGGGGGATAGAGGGGGAAGAAGAAGGAGACTGGGGATAGAGGGGGACAGAAGAAGGAGACGGGGGATAGAGGGGAAAGAAGAAGGAGATGGGGATAGAGGGGAAAGAAGGAGACAGGGGATAGAGGGGAAAGATGAAGGAGACAGGGATAGAGGGGAAAGAACAAGACGGGGGATAGAGGGGAAAGAAGGAGATGGGGGATAGAGGTTGGAAAGAAGGAGAAGGGGATAAGGAGGAAAGAAGGAGATGGGGGATAGAGGGGGAAAGACAAAGAGACATGGGATAGAGGGGTAAAGAAGAAGGAGACGGGGGATAGAGGGGAAAGAAGAAGGAGACGGGGATAGAGGGGGAAAGAAGGAGGAGACGGATAGTGGGGGGAAAGAAGGAAGAGACGGGGATAGAGGGGGAAAAGAAGGAGACGGGGATAGAGGGGGAAAGAAGGAGAAGGGGATAGAGGGGGAAGAAGGAGATGGGGATAGAGGGAAAGAAGAAGGAGACGGGATAGAGGGGAAAGAAGAAGGAGACAGGGGATAGAGGGGAAAGAAGGGAGACGGGGATAGAGGGGAAAGAAGGAGACGGGGGATAGAGGGGGAAAGAAGGAGACGGGGATAGAGGGGGAAAGAAGAAGGAGACGGGGATAGAGGGGGAAAGAAGAAGGAGACGGGGATAGAGGGGGAAAGAAGGAGACGGGGGATAGAGGGGGAAAGAAGAAGGAGACGGGGATAGAGGGGAAAGAAAGAAGAAGGGGGAAAGAAGAAGAGACATAGAGGGGGAAAGAAGAAGGAGACAGGGATAGAGGGGGAAAGAAGAAGGAGACGGGGATAGAGGGGGAAAGAAGAAGGAGAGATGGATAGAAGAAGGGAGACGGTGATAGAGGGGGAAAGAAGGAGACAGGTGATAGAGGGGGAAAGAAGGAGATGGGGATAGAGGGGGAAAGAAGAAGGAGACGGGGATAGAGGGGGAAAGAAGAAGGAGACGGGGGATAGAGGGGAAAGAAGGAGATGGGGGATAGAGGGAAAAGAAGGAGATGGGGGATAGAGGGGAAAAGAAGGAGATGGGGGATAGGGGAAAGAAGAAGGAGACGGGGATAGAGGGGGAAAGAAGAAGGAGACAGGGACAGAGGGGGAAAGAAGAAGGAGACTGGGATAGAGGGGGAAAGAAAGAAGGAGACGGGGATAGAGGGGGAAAGAAGAAAGAGACAGATAGAGGGGAAAGAAGGAGACGGGGATAGAGGGGGACAGAAGAAGGAGACGGGGATAGAGGGGGAAAGAAGAAGGAGATGGGGATAGAGGGGGAAAGAAGAAGGAGACGGGGATAGAGGGGAAAGAAGAAGGAGACGGGGATAGAGGGGAAAGAAGGAGATGGGGATAGAGGGAAAAGAAGAGATGATAGAGGGAAGGAGATGGGGATAGAGAGGGAAAGAAGAAGGAGGGGATAGAGGGGAAAGAAGAAGGAGAGGGATAGAGGGGAAAGAAAAAGGAGACAGGGGACAGATTGGGAAAGAAGAAGGGAGACTGGGATAGAGGGGGAAAGAAGGAGACTGGGGATAGAGGGGGAAAGAAGGAGAGGGGATAGAAAAGAAGGAGACGGGGATAGAGGGGGAAAGAAGACGGGGGATAGAGGGGGACAGAAGAAGGAGACGGGGGATAGAGGGGGAAAGAAGAAGGAGATGGGGGATAGAGGGGAAAGAAGAAGGAGATGGGGATAGAGGGGGAAAGAAGGAGACAGGGGATAGAGGGGGAAAGATGAAGGAGACAGGGGATAGAGGGGAAAGAACAAGACATAGAGGGGGAAAGAAGGAGATGGGGATAGAGGGGAAAGAAGGAGACGGGGGGATAGAGGGGAAAGAAAAGGAGACGGGGGATAGAGGGGGAAAGAAGAAGGAGACTGATAGGGAAAGAAGAAGGAGACTGGGGAGGGGAAAGAAGAACGGAGACGGGGAAGATAGAGGGAGGGGAAAGAAGGAAGAGGGGAAAGAAGGAGATGGGGGATAGAGGGGAAAGAAGGAGATGGGGACAGAGGGAAAAGAAGGAGATGGGGGATAGAGGGGGAAAGATGAAGGAGACAGGGATAGAGGGCGAAAGAACAAGACGGGGGATAGAGGGGGAAAGAAGGAGATGGGGGATAGAGGTTGAAAGAAGGAGACGGGGGATATAGGAGGAAAGAAGGAGATGGGGATAGAGGGGGAAAGACAAAGGAGACATGGGATAGAGGGGTAAAGAAGAAGGAGACGGGGGATAGAGGGGGAAAGAAGAAGGAGACAGGGATAGAGGGGAAAGAAGGAGGAGACGGGGATAGTGGGGAAAGAAGGAAGAGACGGGGATAGAGGGGGAAAGAAGGAGATGGGGATAGAGGGGGAAAGAAGGAGATGGGGATAGAGGGGGAAAGAAGGAGACGGGGATAGAGGGGAAGAAGGAGATGGGGATAGAGGGGAAAGAAGAAGGAGACGGGGATAGAGGGGGAAAGAAGAAGGAGACAGGGGACAGAGGGGGAAAGAAGGGAGACGGGGGGATAGAGGGGACCGGGGGAAGAGGGGGAAAGAAGGAGACGGGGATAGAGGGGGAAAGAAGAAGGAGACGGGGGATAGAGGGAAAGAAGAAGGAGACGGGGATAGAGGGGGAAAGAAGAAGGAGACGGGGGGATAGAGGGGGAAAGAAGAAGGAGACAGGGGATAGAGGGGAAAGAAGAAGGAGACGGGGATAGAGGGGGAAAGAAGAGGGGGAAAGAAGGAGAGATGGATAGAGGGAAGGAGACGATGATAGAGGGGGAAAGAAGGAGACAGGATGATAGAGGGGAAAAGAAGGAGATGGGGATAGAGGGGTAAAGAAGAAGGAGACGGGGATAGAGGGGAAAGAAGAAGGAGACGGGGATAGAGGGGGAAAGAAGGAGATGGGGATAGAGGGGAAAAGAAGGAGATGGGGGATAGAGGGGGAAAGAAGGAGATGGGGATAGAGGGGAAAGAAGAAGAGACGGGGGATAGAGGGGGAAAGAAGAAGGAGACAGGGACAGAGGGGAAAGAAGAAGGAGACTGGGATAGAGGGGGAAAGAAGGAGACGGGGGATAGAGGGGGAAAGAAGGAGACAGGGGATAGAGGGGAAAGAAGGAGACGGGGATAGAGGGGGAAAGAAGGAGACGGGGATAGAGGGGGACAGAAGAAGGAGACGGGGATAGAGGGGAAAGAAGAAGGAGATGGGGATAGAGGGGAAAGAAGAAGGAGACGGGGATAGAGGGGGAAAGAAGAAGGAGACGGGGATAGAGGGGAAAGAAGGAGATGGGGGATAGAGGGGAAAGAAGAAGGAGATGGGGATAGAGGGGGAAAGAAGGAGATGGGGGATAGAGGGGGAAAGAAGAAGGAGATGGGGGATAGAGGGGAAAGAAGAAGGAGACAGGGACAGAGGGGGAAAGAAGGAGACTGGGATAGAGGGGAAAGAAGGAGACTGGGGATAGAGGGGGAAAGAAGGAGACGGGGGATAGAGGGGGAAAGAAGGAGACGGGGGATAGAGGGGGACAGAAGAAGGAGATGGGGGATAGAGGGGGAAAGAAGGAGACAGGGGATAGAGGGGAAAGATGAAGGAGACAGGGATAGAGGGCTGAAAGAACAAGACGGGGATAGAGGGGAAAGAAGGAGATGGGGGATAGAGGTTGGAAAGAAGGGGGATAGAGGAGGAAAGAAGGAGATGGGGGATAGAGGGGGAAAGACAAAGGAGACATGGGATAGAGGGGCAAAGAAGAAGGAGACGGGGGATAGAGGGGAAAGAAGAAGGAGACGGGGATAGAGGGGAAAAAGAGGAGACGGGGATAGAGGGGAAAGAAGAAGAGACGGGGATAGAGGGGACAGAGGGGGAAAGAAGGAGATGGGGATAGAGGGGAAAGAAGGAGACGGGGATAGAGGGGAAAAGAAGGAGATGGGGATAGAGGGGAAAGAAGAAGGAGACAGGATAGAGGGGAAAGAAGAAGGAGACAGGGGACAGAGGGGAAAGAAGGAGACGGGGGAAGAGGGGAAAGAAGGAGACGGGGGAAGAGGGGAAAGAAGGAGACGGGGATAGAGGGGAAAAGAAGAAGAGACGGGGGATAGAGGGGGAAAGAAGAAGGAGATGGGGATAGAGGGGAAAGAAGGAGACGGGGGATAGAGGGGAAAGAAGAAGGAGACGGGGATAGAGGGGGAAAGAAGAAGGAGACGGGGGATAGAGGGAAAGAAGAAGGAGACAGGGGATAGAGGGGGAAAGAAGAAGGAGACGGGGATAGAGGGGAAAGAAGAAGGAGATGGAAGGACGGTGATAGAGGGGAAAGAAGAGACAGGTGATAGAGGGGGAAAGAAGGAGATGGGGATAGAGGGGGAAAGAAGAAGGAGACGGGGATAGAGGGGAAAAGAAGAAGAGATGGGGGGATAGAGGGGAAAGAAGAAGGAGATGGGGATAGAGGGGAAAAAGAAGGAGACGGGGATAGAGGGGAAAGAAGGGAGACGGGGGATAGAGGGGAAAGAAGAAGGAGACGGGGGATAGAGGGGAAAGAAGAAGGAGACAGGGATAGAGGGGAAAGAAGAAGGAGATAGAGGGGAAAAAGAAGAGGAGAAGGGATAAAAGAAGGAGACGGGATAGAGGGGGAAAGAAGGAGACAGGGGATAGAGGGGAAAGAAGGAGACGGGGATAGAGGGGGAAAGAAGAAGGAGACGGGGGATAGAGGGGAAAGAAGAAGGAGACGGGGGATAGAGGGGGAAAGAAGGAGATGGGGATAGAGGGGAAAAGAAGGAGATGGGGGATAGAGGGGAAAGAAGGAGACGGAGGATAGAGGGGAAAGAAGAAGGAGACAGGGGATAGAGGGGAAAAGAAGAAGGAGACAGGGGATAGAGGGGGAAAGAAGAAGGAGACTGGGATAGAGGGGGAAAGAAGGAGACTGGGATAGAGGGGGAAAGAAGAGACAGGGAGAGGGGAAAGAAGGAGACGGGGATAGAGGGGGAAAGAAGGAGACGGGGGATAGAGGGGGAAGAAGAAGGAGATGAGGGGGAAAGAAGAAGGAGATGGAGGGGAAAGAAGAAGGAGACGGGGGATAGAGGGGAAAGAAGAAGGAGACGGGGATAGAGGGGGAAAGAAGAAGGAGACATGGGATAGAGGGGAAAGAAGGAGACAGGGGATAGAGGGGAAAGAAGGAGGAGATGGGGATAGAGGGGGAAAGAAGGAAGACGGGGGATAGAGGGGAAAGAAGGAGAGGGGAAAGAAAGAAGGAGACAGGGGGATAGAGGGGGAAAGAAGGAGACGGGGATAGAGGGGGAAAGAAGAAGGAGACGGGGGATAGAGGGGAAAGAAGAAGGAGACGGGGGATAGAGGGGAAAAGAAGAGGAGACGGGGATAGAGGGGAAAGAAGGAGAGGGGATAGAGGGGGAAAGAAGGAGACGGGATAGAGGGGGAAAGAAGGAGATGGGGGATAGATCTGAAAGAAGGAGGGACAGAGGGGAAAGAAGAGGAGGGGAAAGAAGAGGGGGAAAGAAGAAGGAGATGGGGATAGAGGGGGAAAGAAGGAGACAGGGGATAGAGGGGAAAGAAAGAAGGAGACAGGGATAGAGGGGAAAGAACAAGACGGGGGATAGAGGGGAAAGAAGGAGATGGGGGATAGAGGTTGAAAGAAGGAGACGGGGATAGAGGGGGAAAGAAGGAGATGGGGGATAGAGGGGAAAGACAAAGGAGACATGGGATAGAGGGGGTAAAGAAGAAGGAGACGGGGGATAGAGGGGGAAAGAAGGGAGACGGGGATAGAGGGGAAAGAAGGAGAGACGGGATAGAGGGGGAAAGAAGAAGAGACGGATAGAGGGGGAAAGAAGGAGATGGGGAGAGGGGGAAAGAAGGAGATGGGGGATAGAGGGGGAAGAAGGAGACGGGGGATAGAGGAAGAAGGAGATAGGATAGAGGGGAAAGAAGAAGGAGACGGGGATAGAGGGGGAAAGAAGAAGGAGACAGATAGAGGGGGGAAAGAAGGAGACGGGGGATAGAGGGGGAAAAAGAAGGAGACGGGGATAGAGGGGGAAAGAAGGAGACGGGGATAGAGGGGAAAAGAAGAAGGAGACGGGGATAGAGGGGAAAGAAGAAGGAGACGGGGATAGAGGGGGAAAAGAAGAAGGAGACGGGGATAGAGGGGAAAGAAGAAGGAGACAGGGGATAGGGGGGAAAGAAGAGAGGGGACAGAGGGGATAGAGGAAAAGAAGAGAGATGGGGATAGAAGAAAGAAGAAGAGACAGGGATAGAGGGGACAAAGAAGGAGATGGGGATAGAGGGGGAAAGAAGGAGATGGGGATAGAGGGGAAAGAAGAAGGAGACGGGGATAGAGGGGGAAAGAAGGAGATGGGGATAGAGGGGAAAGAAGGAGATGGGGGATAGAGGGGAAAAGAAGGAGATGGGGGATAGAGGGGAAAAGAAGGAGATGGGGGATAGAGGGGGAAAGAAGAAGGAGACAGGGACAGAGGGGAAAGAAGAAGGAGACTGGGATAGAGGGGGAAAGAAGGAGACATAGAGGGGGAAAGAAGGACAGGATAGAGGGGGAAAGAAGGAGACGGGGATAGAGGGGGAAAGAAGGAGACGGGGATAGAGGGGGACAGAAGAAGGAGACGGGATAGAGGGGAAAGAAGAAGGAGATGGGGATAGAGGGGCAAAGAAGAGGAGACGGGGATAGAGGGGGAAAGAAGAAGGAGACGGGGATAGAGGGGAAAGAAGAAGAGACTTAGACAGAGGGGAAAAGAAGGAGAGATGGGGATAGAGGGGGTTAGAAGGAGATGGGGGATAGAGAGGAAAGAAGAAGGATATGATAGAGGGGAAAGAAGAAGGAGATGGGGATAGAGGGGAAAGAAAAGGAGACGGACAGATTGGGAAAGAAGAAGGGAGACTGGGATAGAGGGGGAAAGAAGGAGACTGGGGATAGAGGGGGAAAGAAGGAGACGGGGGATAGAGGGGGAAAGAAGGAGACGGGGGATAGAGGGGAAAGAAGGAGATGGGGATAGAGGGGGAAAAGAAGGAGACGGGGATAGAGGGGGAAAAAGAAGAAGGAGACGGGTGATAGAGGGGAAGAAGAAGAGAGGGGACAGAGGGGGAAAGATGAAGGGAGACAGGGATAGAGGGGGAAAGAAGGAGATGGGGGATAGAAGGGGAAAGAAGGAGACAGGATAGAGGGGGAAAGAAGGAGACTGAGATGGGGATAGACGGGGACAGAAAATGATGAGACGGACAGGGGGATAGAGGATGAAAGAAGGAGACAGAGGGGAAAGATAGACGGGGATACAGAGTAAAGAAGAGACGGGGATAGAGGGGGAAAAAGACATCACGATTGAAGGGGCAAAGAAGAATGAGACGGGGATAGAGGGGAAAGAAGAAGGAGACGATAGAGGGGAAAGAAGAGGAGACGGGGATAGGGGAAAGAAGGGGAAGGGGGAAAGAAGGAGAGGAGACGGGGAAAGATAGATGGGGAAAGAAGGAGGAGACGGGATAGAGGGGGAAGAAGGGAGATGGCTTGATAGAGGGGAAAGAAGGAGATGGGGATAGAGGGGAAAGAAGAAGGAGACAGGGGATAGAGGGGAAAGAGGGAGATTGGGGATAGAGGGGAAAGAAGGAGACCGGGGATAGAGGGGGAAAGAAGGAGACGATAGAGGGGGAAAGAAGGAGACGGGGATAGAGGGGGAAAGAAGAAAACGGGGGATAGAGGGGAAAGAAGAAGGAGACTGGGGGATAGAGGGGGAAAGAAGAAGGAGACGGGGACAGAGGGGAAAGAAGAAGGAGGAGACGGAAAGAAGAGGGGAAAAGAAGGAGACGGGGATAGAGGGAAAGAAGAAGGAGACGGAAGGATAGAGGGGAAAGAAGGAGACAGGGAGAGGGGAAAGAAGGGAGATGGGGATAGAGAAAGAAGAAGGAGACGGGGGATAGAGGGAAAGAAGAAGAACGGAGATAGAGGGAAAGAAGGAGACAGAAGAAGGAGACGGGGATAGAGGGGAAAAGAAGGAGATGGGGATAGAGGGGAAAGAAGAAGGAGACGGGGATAGAGGGGAAAGAAGAAGGAGACGAAGGGGAAAGAAGAAGGAGGATAGAGGGGTGAAAGAGACAAGAGGGGAAAGAAGGAGACAGGGATAGAGGGGGAAAGAAGGAGACGGGGATAGAGGGGAAAGAAGGACGGAGAGGGGACAGAAGAAGGAGACTGGGATAGAGGGGGAAAGAAGAAGGAGATGGGGATAGAGGGAAAGAAGAAGGAGACGGGGATAGAGGGGGAAAGAAGAAGGAGACGGGGGATAGAGGGGGAAAGAAGGAGATGGGGGATAGGGGAAAGAAGGAGGAGATGGGGATAGAGGGGAAGAAGAGATGGGGGATAGAGGGGAAAGAAGAAGGAGATGGGGATAGAGGGGGAGAAGGAGACAGGGGATAGGGGGAAAGAAGAAGGAGACTGGGGATAGAGGGGGAAAGAAAGACTGGGGATAGAGGGAGAAGGAGACGGGGGATAGAGGGGAAAGAAGAAGAGATGGGGGATAGAGGGGGAAAAAGAAGGAGATGGGGATAGAGGGAAAGGAGAGACAGGGGATAGAGGGGAAAGATGAAGGAGACAGGATAGAGGGGAAAGAAGAAGGGGGGACAGAGGGACAGAAGGGAAGAAAGAAGGGAGACTGGGATAGAGGAGAAAGAAGGAGATGGGGGATATAGGGGAAAGATGAGACATGGAGACAGGGGAAAAGAAGGAGACATAGAGGGGACAGAAAAAGACGGGAAGAGGGGAAGGGGGACCTGGGGGAAAGAGGGGAAGAGGGGAAAAGAAGGAGATGGGGATAGAGGGGAAAGAAGGAAGAAGGAGACGGGGATAGAGGGGGAAGAAGGAGATGGGGATAGAGGGGAAAGAAGAAGGAGACAGGGATAGAGGGGAAAGAAGGAGGAGACGGATAGAGGGGGAAAGAAGGAGACGGGGGGATAGAGGGGAAAGAAGGAGACGGGGGATAGAGGAAAGAAGGGAGACGGGGATAGAGGGGAAAAAGAAGAAGGAGACGGGGATAGAGGGGGAAAGAAGAAGGGAGATGGGGGATAGAGGGGAAAGAAGGAGACGGGGGATAGAGGGGAAAGAAGAAGGAGACGGGGGATAGAGGGGAAAAAGAAGGAGACAGGGGACAGAGGGGAAAGAAGAAGGAGACAGGGATAGAGGGGAAAGAGACGGACAGATGGGGAAGAGAAGGGAGAAAGAAGAAGGAGACGGTGATAGAGGGGGAAGGAGACATAGGGATAGAGGGGAAAGAAGGAGATGGGATAGAAGAAGAAGGAGACGGGGATAGAGGGGAAAGAAGAAGGGACAGAGGGGGAAAGAAGGAGATGGGGAAAGGGGGAAAGAAGGAGACGGGGATAGAGGGGAAAGAAGAAGGAGACGGGGATAGAGGGGGAAAGAAGAAGGAGACGGGGATAGAGGGGAAAGAAGAAGGAGACAGGGGATAGAGGAAAGAAGAAGGGAGACTGGGGGATAGAGGGGAAAGAAGGAGACGGGGATAGAGGGGGAAAGAAGGAGACGGGGGATTGAGGGGAAAGACGTGGATAGAGGGGCAAAGAAAAGAGACGGGGAGGGGGAAAAGAAAGAAGGAGATGGGGATAGAGGGGAAAGAAGGAGATGGGGACAGATGGAAAAAATGAGATGGGGACAGATGGGAAAAGAAGGAGACGGATGGATAGAGGGGAGATGAGGGGATAGAGGGGGAAAAGAAGAAGGAGACAGGGACAGAGGGGAAAGAAGAAGGAGACTGGGATAGAGGGGGAAAGAAGGAGACGGATAGAGGGGGAAAGAAGGAGACAGGGGATAGAGGGGGAAAGAAGGAGACTGGGATAGAGGGGGAAAGAAGGAGACGGGGATAGAGGGGAAGAAGAAGGAGACATGGGATAGAGGGGGAAAGAAGAAGGAGATGGGGATAGAGGGGGAAAGAAGAAGGAGATGAGGGGAAAGAAGAAGAGACAAGGAGGGGAAGGAAGGAGACCAACATAGAGGGGAAAAAAGAAGATGGGGTTAGAGGGGCAAAGAACAAAGGATAGAGGAGGAGGAAAGATGTAGATAGATGAGGAAAGAAGGAGATGGGGGGATAGAGGGGAAAGACAAAGGACTCCTGGAGAGGGCAAAAAAGAAGAACCTGAGACCGTCAGGCAGGATGTGAGGGGGAAAGAAGAAGGAGACGGGGGACTCTCACACACACAGACAGGATGAGAGACAGTGGGGGGACATGGAGAAGATGGGACTGAGGCCAAAACAACAGAAGACGACAGAGGTGAAAAAGAGACATGGGACAAACAGGGGACAGAAGGAGATGGGGGATAGAGGGGAACAGAAGAGATTTCTGTGAACAGAGGGCAAAAGAAGAACGAGACAGGGGAAGAAACAGAACAGAACAGAGGGGAAAGATGACTCCGAGACAGAAGAAACAGAACAGAGGGCAGAGGGGGAAGAAGAAACAGGGGGCAGAGGTTGGAAAGAAGGAACAGGAACAGATGGGGAGATCCCGAGATAGAGGAAACAGAAAGACAAAGGGACAGGGATAGAGAGGGAAAGAACAGAGGGCAGAGAGGAGACAGAAGAAACACTGGGATAGAGGCGATGAGACAGAAGAAACAGAACAGAGGGCAGAGACTCAGGATAGAGGGGAAAAGAAAGATGGGGAAGAGGAAACAGAACAGGGGGGCACAGAGGGGGAAAGAAACAGAACAGGGAGACTGGATGCATGATAGAAACAGAACAGAAATAGAGGGCAGAGGGAAAAAGGAAGAAACAGAACAGAGGGGGAGAGACTCCGAGACAGAAGACAGAGGGGAAAGAAGGAGAGAGGGCAGAGACTGGACAGAAGAAACAGAACAGAGGGCAGAGGGGAAAGAAGAAACAGAACAGGGGATAGAGGAGGAAAGAAGAAGGAGACGAGGGATAGAGGGGAAAGAAGAAGGAGAACAGAACAGAGGGGGAAAGAAGAAGGAGACAGGGATAGAGGGGGAAAGAAGAAGGAGATGGGGATAGAGGGGGAAAGAACAGAGATGGATAGAAGAGAGACTCCAAGATAGAGGGGAAAGAAGGAGAAGATAGAAGGAAAGAGACAGGGATAGAGGGGTAAAGAAGAAGGAGACTCCAGGATAGAGGGGCAAAAGAAGAAGGAGAGGGACAGAGGGGGAAAGAAGGAGATGGGGACAGAGGGCAAAAGAAGGAGATGGGGATAGAGGAAAAGAAGGAGAGGGGGGATAGAGGGAAAGAAGAAGGAGACAGAGGGCAGAGGGGAAAGAAGAAGGAGACAGGGGACAGAGACTAGACAGAAGAAGGAGACTGGGATAGAGGGCAGAGGAAGACAGAAGAAACAGAATAGAGCAGAGGGCAGAGACGGGACAGAAGAAACAGAACAGAACAGAGGGCAGAGGGGAGACAGAAGAAACAGGGGAAGAGGGGGACAGAAGACTCCGAGACAGAAGAAAAGAACAGAGGAGATGGGGACTCCGAGACAGAAGAAAAGAGACAGGGGATAGAGGGGGAAAGAAGAAGGAACAGGGGACAGAGCAGAGGGCAGAGATGGGGGACAGAGGAAACAGAAGAGATGGGCATAGAGGGAAAGAAAGAAAACAGAAAGAGGGCAGAGATGGGAGATAGAGGGAAAGAAGAAGGAGATGGGTGATAGAGGGGGAAAGAAAAAGGAGATGGGGGGATTGGGAAAGAAGAAGGGAGAACAGGACAGAGGGGGAAAGAAGGAGACTGGGAGACAGAGGGAAAGGGAAAGAAGGAGACGGGGACAGAAGAAACAGAACAGAGGGGGATAGAGGGGAAAGAAGGAGAGCAGAGGGCAGAGACTAGAGGGGGACAGAAGAAACAGATAGATAGAGGGAAAGAAGAAAAGACAGAGGGCAGAGGGGAAAGAAGAGACAGGGATAGAGGGGACAAAGAAGAAGGAGACAGGACAGAAGAAACAGATAGAGGGGAAGAGAAAGAACAGAACAGAGGGGGAAAGAAGAAGGGAAGAAACAGAGGGGAAAGAAGGCAGAGACGGGGACAGAGGGGGAAAGAAGGAGACAGGGACAGAGGGGACAGAAGAAACAGAGACGGGGATAGAGGGGGGAAAGAAGAGAGGAGAGGGGGAAAGAAGAGACAACAAGAAAGAGAAGGAGACGGGGATAGAGGGGAAAGAAGAAGGAGACAGGGATAGAGGGGGGAAAGAAGGGCAGATCGAAGAAAGAAAAGGAGACAGGACAGAGGGGGAAAGAAGAAGGGGCAGAGGGAGACAGAAGAGACAGAACAGAGCAGAGGGCAGAGAAAGACAGAAGAAACAGGACAGAGGGGAAAGAAGAAGGAGACTGGGATAGAGGGGGGCAGAGACTGGGGACAGAGGGGAAAGAAGGAGACAGGGATAGACAGGAAAGAAGAAGAGACAGGGGATAGAGGGGGAAAGAAGGAGACGGGGATAGAGGGGGGAAAAAGAAGGAGACGGGGGATAGAGGGGAAAGAAGGACAGGGGATAGAGGGGAAAGAAGAGATGGGGATAGAGGGGGAAGGAGACAGGGGGAAAGAAGAAGAAACAGGACAGAGGGGACAGATAAGACAGATGAATCTGAAGGAGACAGAGGAAAGAAGGAGATGGGGGATAGAGGTGAAAGAAGGAGACAGATATAGGAGGAAAGAAGGAGATGGGGGATAGAGGGGAAAGAAAAGACATGGATAGAGGGGCTCCAAAGAATGAGACGGGGATAGAGGGGGAAAGAAGAAGGAGACGGGGATAGAGGGGAAAGAAGGAGGAGACGGGGATAGAAAAGAAGGAAGAGACGGGATAGAGGGGGAAAGAAGGAGAGGGGATAGAGGGGGAAAGAAGGAGATGGGGGATAGAGGGGGAAAGAAGGAGACGGGATAGAGGGGGAAAGAAGGAGATGGGGGATAGAGAAAGAAGGAGATGGGGATAGAGGGGAAAGAAGAAGGAGAGGGGACAGAGGGGAAAGAGGGAGACGGGGGATAGAGGGGAAAGAAGGAGACAGGGATAGAGGGGGAAAGAAGGAGACGGGACAGAGGGGAAAGAAGAAGAGACGGGGGATAGAGGGGAAAAGAAGAAGGAGACGGGGATAGAGGGTTAAAGAAGGAGACAGGGATAGAGGGGGAAAGAAGAAGGAGACAGGGATAGAGGGGAAGAAGAAGAGACGGGGATAGAGGGGGAAAGAAGAAGGAGAGATGGGAAGAAGAGAGAGACTATAGAGGGGAAAGAAGGAGACAGGTGGATAGAGGGGAAAGAAGGAGATGGGGGATAGAGGGGTAAAGAAGAAGGAGACATGGGGATAGAGGGGCAAAGAAGAAGGAGACGGGGATAGAGGGGAAAGAATAGATGGACAGAGGGGAAAAGAAGGAGATGGGGGATAGAGGGAAAAGAAGGAGATGGGGGGATAGAGGGGAAAGAAGAAGGAGAGAGATAGAGGGGGAAAGAAGAAGGGAGACAGGGACAGAGGGAAAAGAAGAAGGAGACTGGGATAGAGGGGGAAAGAAGGAGACGGGGATAGAGGGGGAAAGAAGGAGACGGGATGAGAAGGGACTGGGGATAGAGGGGGAAGAAGGAGACGGGGATAGAGGGGGACAGAAGAAGGAGACGGATAGAGGGGAAAGAAGAAGGAGATGGGGATAGAGGGGCAAAGAAGAAGGAGACGGGGA
This sequence comes from Oncorhynchus tshawytscha, assembly GCF_018296145.1. NCBI lineage: Eukaryota > Metazoa > Chordata > Actinopteri > Salmoniformes > Salmonidae > Oncorhynchus > Oncorhynchus tshawytscha. Next base: position 23,742,588 of record NC_056436.1, on the reverse strand, counting down.
TAGAGGGGGAAAGAAGAAGAGACGGGGATAGAGGGGAAAAGAAGGAGATGGGGATAGAGGGGAAAAGAAGGAGGAGATGGGGATAGAGGAAAGAAGGAGATGGGGATAGAGAGGGAAAGAAGGGATATGGGGGATAGAGGGGGAAAGAAGAAGGAGATGGGTGATAGAGGGGGAAAAAGGAGACGGACAGATTGGGAAAGAAGAAGGAGACTGGGATAGAGGGGGAAAGAAGGAGACTGGGGATAGAGGGGAAAGAAGGAGACGGGACAGAGGGGAAAGAAGGAGACGGGGACAGAGGGGGAAAGAAGGAGACGGGGGATAGAGGGAAAGAAGAAGGAGACGGGGATAGAGGGGACAGAAGGAGACGGGGATAGAGGGGGAAAGAAGGAGACAGGGGATAGAGGGGAAAGATGAAGGAGACAGGGATAGAGGGGGACAGAAGAAGGAGATGGGGATAGAGGCAAAGAAGAAGGAGACGGGATAGAGGGGAAAAGAAGAAGGAGATGGGGATAGAGGGGGAAAGAAGAAGGAGACAGAGGGGAAAGAATGAGAGGGGGAAGAGAAGAAGGAGACGGGGATAGAGGGGGAAAGGGGAAAGATTTGAGATGGAAAGAGGGAAAGAAGGAGACGGGGATATAGGGATGAAAGAATAGACAGGGATAGAGGGGAAAAGAATGAGATCATGATAGAGGGAAAGAAGAAGGAGACGGGGATAGAGGGGAAAGAAGAAGGAGACAGGGACAGAGGGGGAAAGAAGGAGAATAGATATGAGAAGGATAGAGGGGGAAAGAGGGGGATAGAGGGGGAAAGAAGGAGATGGGGGATAGAGGGGAAAGAAGGAGACAGATGTGGTTAATAGATGGGATAGGGGGAAAGAAGGAGATGGGGATAGAGGGGGAAAGAAATAAGGAGACCTAGGTGATAGAGGGGAAAAGAAGGAGACAGGGACAGAGGGAAAAAGAAGGGAGACTGCTAGAGGGGGAAAGAAGGAGATGGGGGATAGAGGGGAAAGAAGGAGATGGGGGTTAGAGGGGAAAGAAGGGAGATTGGAGGGGAAAGAAGGAGAGGGAGGGGAAAGAAGGAGACTGGTGATAGAGGGGACAGAAGAAGGAGACGGGATAGAGGGGAAAGAAGGAGATGGGATGAGGGGACAGAAGAAGGAGACGAGATGAGGGAAAGAAGAAGGGAGACGGAAGAGGGGGAAAGAAGGAGGAGACGGGGATAGAGGGGAAAGAAGGAGACGGGGATAGAGGGGGACAGAAATAAGGAGACGATGAGGGGGAAAGAAGGAGACGGGGGAAAGGGGGAAAGAAGGAGATTAGAGGGGGAAAGAAGAAGGAGATGGGGGATAGAGGCGGACAGAGAAGGAGACGGGGGATATAGGGGGAAAGAAGAAGAGATGGGGATAGAGGGGGAAAGACAAAGGAGATGGGGAAAGATGAAGGAGAGGGGTAAAGAAGAAGGAGACTGGGGATAGAGGGGGAAAAGAAAAGAAGGAGATGGGGGATAGAGGAAAGCCATGATGAGATGGGATAGAGGGGAAAGAAATAGTTGAGTGTGACAGGTGGTTAGCCAGGGATAGAGTGTAAGATGAAGGACATATGGACAGAGGGTGAAAGAATAGACGGATAGAGGGGAAAGAAGTAGATGTGACAGGAGGCTGGTAAAGAAGGAGACGGGGGCATAGAGGAACAATACATGTGGTTAGACGTGGATGGAGGGTAAAGAAGAGAGACGGGGATAGAGGGGGAAAGAAGAAGGAGATGGGGATAGAGAAAGAAGGAGACGGATAAAAAGTAAGGAAGAGACTAGGATAGAGGTGAAAGAAGGAGACGGGGATAGAGGGGGAAAGAGATGGGGATAGAGGGAAAGAAGGATGGGATAGGAGGGGAAAGAAGGAGATGGACACAGAGGGGGAAAAAGGAGAAGGGATAGAGGGGTTAGAAGGAGACAGGATAGAGGGGAAAGAAGAAGGAGACAGGGACAGAGGGGAAAGAAGAAGGAGATCACAGAGGGGAAAGAGATGGGGGATAGAGGGAAAGAAGGAGACAGGGTTAGAGGGGAAAGAAGGAGATTGGGGATAGAGGGGGAAAGAAGGAGATGTGGGATAGAGGGGAAAGAAGGAGACTATAGAGGGGGACAGAAGAAGGAGACGGGGAGGGGGGAAAGAGAAGGAGATGGGGGATAGAGGGGGAAAGAAGAGACGGAGGGGGAAAGAAGGAGATGGGGGAAGAGGGGGAAAAAGGAGATGGGGATAGAGGGGAGAAGAAGGGATAGAGAGGGGAAAGAAGAAGGAGACGGGGATAGAGGGGGAAAGAAGAAGGAGACTGGGATAGAGGGGGAAAGAAGGAGACGGGGATAGAGGGGAAAGAAGGAGACAGAGGGGAAAGAAGGAGACGGGGATAGAGGGGGAAAGAAGAAGGAGATGGGGATAGAGGGGGAAAGAAGAAGGAGACGGGGATAGAGGGGGAAAGAAGAAGGAGACGGGGATAGAGGGGGAAAAGAAGGAGGAGATGGGGGATAGAGGGGAAAAGAAGGAGATGGGGATAGAGGGAAAAGAAGGAGATGGGGATAGAGGGAAAGAAGAAGGGGATAGAGGGGATAGGAGATAGATGAAGAGATGAGATTGGGGATAGAGGGGGAGAAAAGGAGACAGGGGACAGATTGGGAAAGAAGAAGGAGACTGGGACAGAGGGGGAAAGAAGGAGACTGGGGATAGAGGGGAAAGAAGGAGACAGGGAATAGAGGGGGAAAGAAGGAGACGGGGATAGAGGGGAAAGAAGGAGACGGGGGATAGAGGGGGACAGAAGAAGGAGACGGGGATAGAGGGAACAGAAGAAGGAGAGATGGGGATAGAGGGGGGCAAAAAGAAGAAGGAGACGGGGGATAGAGGGGAAAGAAGAAGGAGACGATAGAGGGGGAAAGAAGGGAGATGGGGGATAGAGAAAAAGAAGGAGAGATGGGGATAGACGGGGGAAAGAAGAAGGGAGATGGGGATAGAGGGGGAAAGAAGGTTACAGGGATAGAGGGGGAAAGATGAAGGAGACAGGGATAGAGGGCGAAAGAACAAGACGGGGGGGATAGAGGGGGAAAGAAGTAGATGGGGGATAGAGGTTGGAAAGAAGGAGACGGGGATATAGGAGGAAAGAAGGAGATGGGGGATAGAGGGGGAAAGACAAAGGAGACATGGGGATAGAGGGGTAAAGAAGAAGGAGACGGGGATAGAGGGGGAAAGAAGAAGGAGACGGGGGATAGAGGGGAAAGAAGGAGGAGACGGGGATAGTGGGGAAAGAAGGAAGAGACGGGATAGAGGGGGAAAGAAGGAGACGGGGATAGAGGGGGAAAGAAGGAGATGGGGATAGAGGGGGAAAGAAGGGAGCGGGGATAGAGGGGAAAAAGAAGGAGATGGGGATAGAGGGGAAAGAAGGAGATGGGGGATAGAGGGGAAAAGAAGAAGGAGACGGGTGATAGAGGGAAAGAAGAAGGGAGACAGGGGACAGAGGGGGAAAGAAGAAGGGAGACTAGGTTAGAGGGGAAAGAAGGAGATGGGGATAGAGGGGAAAGAAGGAGACGGGGGTTAGAGGGGAAAGAAGGAGATTGGGGATAGAGGGGAAAGAAGGAGACGGGGATAGAGGGGAAAAGAAGGAGACGGGGGATAGAGGGGACAGAAGAAGGAGACGGGGATAGAGGGGGAAAGAAGGAGACGGGGGATAGAGGGGGACAGAAGAAGGAGACGGGGGATAGAGGGGGAAAGAAGAAGGAGACGGGGGATAGAGGGGGAAAGAAGGAGGAGACGGGGATAGAGGGGAAAGAAGGAGACGGGGGGATAGAGGGGGACAGAAGAAGGAGACGGGGGATAGAGGGGAAAAGAAGGGAGACGGGGATAGAGGGGAAAGAAGGGAGACGGGGGAATAGAGGGGAAAGAAGAAGGAGACGGGGATAGAGGGGGAAAGAAGGAGGAGATGGGGATAGAGGGAAGAAGATGGGGAAGAGATAGGGGATAGAGGAAAGAAGGGATATGGGGATAGAGGCGGAAAGAAGAAGGAGACGGGGTGATAGAGGGGGAAAGAAAAAGGAGACAGGGGGACAGAGGGGGAAAGAAGAAGGAGACTGGGATAGAGGGGAAATAAGGAGACTGGGGATAGAGGGGGAAAGAAGGAGACGGGGATAGAGGGGAAAAGAAGGAGACGGGGATAGAGGGAAAGAAGGAGACGGGGGATAGAGGGGGACAGAAGAAGGAGACAGGGGATAGAGGGGACAGAAGAAGGAGACGGGGGATAGAGGGGGAAAGAAGAAGGGAGATGGGGATAGAGGGGGAAAGAAGGAGACAGGGATAGAGGGGGGAAGATGAAGGAGACAGGGGATAGAGGGCGAAAGAACAAGACGGGGATAGAGGGGAAAGAAGTAGATGGGGGATAGAGGTTGGAAAGAAGGAGACGGGGATAGAGGAGGAAAGAAGGAGATGGGGGATAGAGGGGGAAAGACAAAGGAGACATGGGATAGAGGGGAAAGAAGAAGGAGACGGGGGATAGTGGGGGAAAGAAGAAGGGAGACGGGGAAAGAAGGAGAGACGGATAGTGGAAAGAAGGAGACAGGGGACAGAGGGGGAAAGAAGGGAGATGGGGATAGAGGGGAAAGAAGGAGATGGGGATAGAGGGGAAAGAAGGGAGACGGGGATAGAGGGGAAAGAAGAAGGAGATGGGGGATAGAGTGGGAAAGAAAAGAGATGGGATAGAGGGGGGAAAAAAAGGAGATGGGGATGGAGGGGGGGGAGAAGGAGATGGGGGATAGAGGGGAAAAAGAAGGAGATGGGGGATAGAGGGGGAAAGAAGAAGGAGACAGGGGATAGAGGGGGAAAGAAGAAGGAGACTGGGGATAGAGGGGGAAAGAAGGAGATGGGGGATAGAGGGGAAAGAAGGAGACGGGGGAAAGAAGGAGACGGGGATAGAGGGGGACAGAAGAAGGAGACGGGGGATAGAGGGGGAAAAGAAGGAGACGGGGATAGAAGGAAAGAAGAAGGAGACGGGGGGATAGAGGGGGAAAGAGAAGGGAGACGGGGGATAGAGGGGGAAGAAGAAGGAGACGGGGATAGAGGGGAAAGAAGGAGGAGATGGGGATAGAGGGGGTAAAGAAGAAGGAGACGGGGATAGAGGGGAAAGAAAAGGGAGACAGGGGACAGAGGGGGAAAGAAGAAGGAGGAGACGGGGGATAGAGGGGAAAAGGAGACGGGGGATAGAGGGGGAAAGAAGAAGGAGACGGGTGATAGAGGGGGAAAGAAAAGGAGACAGGGGACAGAGGGGAAAGAAGAAGGAGACTGGGATAGAGGGGGAAAAGAAGGAGACGGGGGATAGAGGGGAAAGAAGGAGACGGGGGATAGAGGGGGAAAGAAGGAGACTGGGGATAGAGGGGACAGAAGAAGGAGACGGGGATAGAGGGGAAAGAAGAAGGAGATGGGGATAGAGGGGGAAAGAAGGAGACAGGGATAGAGGGGGAAAGATGAAGGGAGACAGGGATAGAGGGGGAAAGAACAAGACGGGGGATAGAGGGGAAGGAGATGGGGATAGAGGTGGAAAGAAGGAGACGGGGGATAGAGGAGGAAAGAAGGAGATGGGGATAGAGGGGAAAGACAAAGGAAACGGGGGATAGAGGGGAAAGAAGAAGGGAGATGGGGATAGAGGGGAAAGAAGAAGGAGACGGGGGATAGAGGGGAAAGAAGAAGGGAGACAGGGGATAGAGGGGGAAAGAAGAAGGAGACGGGGGATAGAGGGGAAAGAAATAGGAGACGGGGACAGAGGGGGAAAGATGAAGAAGACGGGAAGAGGGGGAAAAAAGGAGACGGGGGATAGAGGGGGAAAAAGAAGGAGACGGGGGAAAGAGGGGGAAAGAAGGAGACGGGGATAGAGGAAAAAGAAGGGGGAGATGGGGATAGAGGGGAAAGAAGGAGATGGGGAAAAAGAAGAAGGAGACGGGGATAGAGGGGGAAAAAGAAGGAGACGGGGGATAGAGGGGAAAGAAGGAGGAGACGGGATAGAGGGGGAAAGAAGGAGGAGACGGGGATAGAGGGGAAAGAAGGAGACGGGGATAGAGGGGGAAAGAAAAAGGAGACAGGGGACAGAGGGGGAAAGAAGAAGGAGGAGACGGGGATAGAGGGGAAAAGAAGGAGATGGGGATAGAGGGGAAAAAGAAGGAGACGGGGAAGAGGGGGAAAGAAAAAGGAGACAGGGACAGAGGGGGGAAAAGAAGGGAGACTGGGGATAGAGGGGATAGAGGGGAAAGAAGGAGACGGGGGATAGAGGGGGAAAGAAGGAGACTGGGGATAGAGGGGGACAGAAGAAGGAGACGGGGGATAGAGGGGAAAAAGAAGAAGGAGATGGGGATAGAGGGGGAAAGAAGGAGACAGGGATAGAGGGGGAAAGATGAAGGAGACAGGGGATAGAGGGGGAAAGAACAAGACGGGGGGATAGAGGGGGAAAGAAGGAGATGGGGGATAGAGGTTGGAAAGAAGGAGACGGGGGATAGAGGAGGAAAGAAGGAGATGGGGGATAGAGGGGGAAAGACAAAGGAAACGGGGGATAGAGGGGAAAGAAGAAGGGAGATGGGGATAGAGGGGGAAAGAAGAAGGGAGACGGGGGATAGAGGGGAAAGAAGAAGGAGACAGGGATAGAGGGGAAAGAAGAAGGAGACGGGGATAGAGGGGGAAAGAAGAAGGAGACGGGGGATAGAGGGGGAAAGAAATAGGGAGACGGGACAGAGGGGGAAAGAAGAAGGAGACGGGAAGAGGGGGAAAGAAGGAGACGGGGATAGAGGGGGAAAGAAGGAGACGGGGAAAGAGGGGAAAGAAGGAGACAAGGGGGATAGAGGGGGAAAGAAGAAGGGAGATGGGGATAGAGGGGGAAAGAAGGAGATGGGGAAAGAAGAAGGAGACGGGGATAGAGGGGAAAAGAAGAAGGAGACGGGGGAAGAGGGGGAAAGAAGGAGACGGGTGATAGAGGGGAAAGAAGGGAGGTGGGGAAAGAAGAAGGAGACGGGGATAGAGGGGGAAAGAAGAAGGAGACTGGGATAGAGGGGGATAGAAGGAGATGGGGGATAGAGGGGGAAAGAAGAAGGAGACGGGGGATAGAGGGGAAAGAAGAAGGAGACGGGGGATAGAGGGGAAAGAAGAAGGAGACAGGGACAGAGGGGGAAAGAAGAAGGAGATGGGGATAGAGGGGGAAAGAAGAAGACGGGGGATAGAGGGGGAAAGAAGAAGGAGACTGGGATAGAGGGGGAAAGAAGGAGACGGGGATAGAGGGGGAAAGAAGAAGGAGACGGGGATAGAGGGGGAAAGAAGAGACGGGGATAGAGGGGGAAAGAATGGAGATGGGGAAAGAAGAAGGAGACGGGATAGAGGGGGAAAGAAGAAGGGAGACTGGGATAGAGGGGGATAGAAGGAGATGGGGGATAGAGGGGAAAGAAGAAGGAGACGGGGATAGAGGGGAAAGACGAAAGGAGACTGGGATAGAGGGGAAAGAAGGAGACGGGATAGAGGGGGAAAGAAGCAGGAGTCGGGGGATAGAGGGGGAAAGAAGGAGATGGGGGATAGAGGGGGAAAGAAGAAGGAGACAGTGGATAGAGGGGGAAAGAAGAAGGAGACAGGGGATAGAGGGGAAGGAAGAAGGAGACAGGGGATAGAAGTGGAAAGAAGAAGGAGACAGGGGATAGAGGGGGAAAGAGGAAAGGAGAAAGGGGATAGAGGGGGAAAGAAGAAGGAGACAGGGATAGAGGGGGAGAGAAGAAGGGAGACAGGGGATAGAGGGGGAAAGAAGAAGGAGACAGGGGATAGAGGGGAAAAGAAGATGGAGATGGGGATAGAGGGGGAAAGAAGAAGGAGACGGGGGATAGAGGGGGAAAGAAGAAGAGACTGGGGATAGAGGGGGATAGAAGGAGATGGGGATAGAGGGGGAAAGAAGAAGGAGACGGGGGGGATAGAGGGGGAAAGAAGAAGGAGACAGGGGACAGAGGGAAAGAAGAAGGAGATGGGGATAGAGGGGAAAGAAGAAGGAGACGGGGGATAGAGGGGGAAAGAAGAAGGAGACTGGGATAGAGGGGGAAAGAAGGAGAGACGGGGATAGAGGGGAAAGAAGAAGAGACGGGGGATAGAGGGGAAAGAAGAAAGGAGACTGGGATAGAGGGGGAAAGAAGGAGACGGGGGATAGAGGGGAAAGAAGGAGATGGGGGATAGAGGGGAAAGAAGGAGGGACGGGGATAGAGGGGAAAGAAGAAGGAGACAGGGATAGAGGGGGAAAGAAGAAGGGAGATGGGGATAGAGGGGGAAAGAAGAAGGAGATGGGGATAGAGGGGGAAAGAAGAAGGAGATGAGGGATAGAGGGGGAAAGAAGAAGGGAGACGTTGGAAAGAAGAAGGAGACGGGGGATAGAGGGGGAAAGAAGAAGGAGACAGAAGAAGAAGACAGGGGATAGAGGGAGAAAGAAGAAGGAGACAGGGGATAGAGGGGGAAAGAAGAAAGGAGACAGGGGATAGAGGGGGAAAGAAGAAAGGGAGACAGGGGATAGAGGGGGAAAGAAGAAAGGAGACAGGGATAGAGGGGGAAAGAAGAAGGGAGACAGGGGGATAGAAGGGGAAAGAAGAAGGAGACAGGGATAGAGGGGGAAAGAAGAAAGGAGACAGGGGATAGAGGGGGAAAGAAGAAAGGAGACAGGGGATAGAGGGGGAAAGAAGAAGGAGACAGGGGATAGAGGGGGAAAGAAGAAGGAGACGGGGGATAGAGGGGGATAGAAGAAGGAGACGGTGATAGAGGGGGAAAGAAGAAGGAGACTGGGATAGAGGGGGATAGAAGGAGATGGGGGATAGAGGGGGAAAGAAGAAGGAGACGGGGGATAGAGGGGGAAAGAAGAAGGAGACGGGGGATAGAGGGGAAAGAAGAAGGGAGACAGGGGACAGAGGGGGAAAGAAGAAGGAGATGGGGATAGAGGGGGAAAGAAGGAGACGGGGGATAGAGGGGAAAGAAGAAGGGAGACTGGGATAGAAGGGGAAAGAAGGAGACGGGGGATAGAGGGGGAAAGAAGAAGGAGACGGGGGATAGAGGGGGAAAGAAGGAGACGGGGTGATAGAGGGGGAAAGAATGGAGATGGGGAAAGAAGAAGGAGACGGGATAGAGGGGAAAGAAGAAGGGAGACTGGGATAGAGGGGGATAGAAGGAGATGGGGGATAGAGGGGGAAAGAAGAAGGAGACGGGGGATAGAGGGGGAAAGACGAAAGGAGACTGGGATAGAGGGGGAAAGAAGGAGACGGGGATAGAGGGGGAAAGAAGGAGGAGTCGGGGATAGAGGGGAAAGAAGGAGATGGGGGATAGAGGGGGAAAGAAGAAGGAGACAGTGGATAGAGGGGGAAAGAAGAAGGAGACAGGGGATAGAGGGGAAGGAAGAAGGAGACAGGGGATAGAAGTGGAAAGAAGAAGGAGACAGGGGATAGAGGGGGAAAGAGGAAAGGAGAAAGGGGATAGAGGGGGAAAGAAGAAGGAGACAGGGGATAGAGGGGGAGAGAAGAAGGGAGACAGGGGATAGAGGGGGAAAGAAGAAGGAGACAGGGATAGAGGGGGAAAGAAGATGGGAGATGGGGATAGAGGGGGAAAGAAGAAGGAGACGGGGGATAGAGGGGGAAAGAAGAAGAGAGACTGGGATAGAGGGGGATAGAAGGAGATGGGGGATAGAGGGGGAAAGAAGAAGGAGACGGGGGATAGAGGGGGAAAGAAGAAGGAGACAGGGGACAGAGGGGAAAGAAGAAGGGAGATGGGGATAGAGGGGGAAAGAAGAAGGAGACGGGGGATAGAGGGGGAAAGAAGAAGGGAGACTGGGATAGAGGGGGAAAGAAGGAGACGGGGGATAGAGGGGGAAAGAAGAAGGAGACGGGGATAGAGGGCGAAAGAAGAAAGGAGACTGGGATAGAGGGGGAAAGAAGGAGACGGGGGGATAGAGGGGGAAAGAAGAAGGGAGACTGGGATAGAGGGGGAAAGAAGGAGACGGGGATAGAGGGGAAAGAAGAAGGAGACGGGGATAGAGGGGAAAGAAGGAGACGGGTGATAGAGGGGGAAAGAATGGAGATGGGGAAAGAAGAAGGAGACGGGATAGAGGGGGAAAGAAGAAGGAGACTGGGATAGAGGGGGATAGAAGGAGATGGGGGATAGAGGGGGAAAGAAGAAGGAGACGGGGGATAGAGGGGGAAAGACGAAAGGAGACTGGGATAGAGGGGGAAAGAAGGAGACGGGGATAGAGGGGGAAAGAAGGAGGAGTCGGGGGATAGAGGGGGAAAGAAGGAGATGGGGGATAGAGGGGGAAAGAAGAAGGGAGACAGTGGATAGAGGGGAAAGAAGAAGGAGACAGGGGATAGAGGGGAAGGAAGAAGGGAGACAGGGGATAGAAGTGGAAAGAAGAAGGAGACAGGGGATAGAGGGGGAAAGAGGAAAGGAGAAAGGGGATAGAGGGGAAAGAAGAAGGAGACAGGGGATAGAGGGGGAGAGAAGAAGGGAGACAGGGGATAGAGGGGAAAGAAGAAGGAGACAGGGGATAGAGGGGAAAGAAGATGGGAGATGGGGATAGAGGGGAAAGAAGAAGGAGACGGGGGATAGAGGGGGAAAGAAGAAGAGAGACTGGGATAGAGGGGGATAGAAGGAGATGGGGGATAGAGGGGAAAGAAGAAGGAGACGGGGATAGAGGGGGAAAGAAGAAGGGAGACAGGGGACAGAGGGGAAAGAAGAAGGGAGATGGGGATAGAGGGGGAAAGAAGAAGGAGACGGGGGATAGAGGGGGAAAGAAGAAGGGAGACTGGGATAGAGGGGAAAGAAGGAGACGGGGGATAGAGGGGGAAAGAAGAAGGAGACGGGGGATAGAGGGCGAAAGAAGAAAGGAGACTGGGATAGAGGGGGAAAGAAGGAGACGGGGGATAGAGGGGGAAAGAAGGAGATGGGGGATAGAGGGGGAAAGAAGGAGGGGACGGGGGATAGAGGGGGAAAGAAGAAGGGAGACAGGGGATAGAGGGGGAAAGAAGAAGGAGATGGGGATAGAGGGGGAAAGAAGAAGGAGATGGGGATAGAGGGGGAAAGAAGGAGGGGACGGGGGATAGAGGGGGAAAGAAGAAGGGAGACAGGGGATAGAGGGGGAAAGAAGAAGGGAGATGGGGATAGAGGGGAAAGAAGAAGGAGATGGGGATAGAGGGGGAAAGAAGAAGGAGATGAGGGATAGAGGGGGAAAGAAGAAGGGAGACGTTGGAAAGAAGAAGGAGACGGGGGATAGAGGGGGAAAGAAGAAGGGAGACAGAAGAAGAAGACAGGGGATAGAGGGAGAAAGAAGAAGGAGACAGGGGATAGAGGGGAAAGAAGAAAGGAGACAGGGGATAGAGGGGGAAAGAAGAAAGGAGACAGGGGATAGAGGGGGAAAGAAGAAAGGAGACAGGGGATAGAGGGGGAAAGAAGAAGGAGACAGGGGATAGAAGGGGAAAGAAGAAGGAGACAGGGGATAGAGGGGGAAAGAAGAAAGGAGACAGGGGATAGAGGGGGAAAGAAGAAAGGAGACAGGGGATAGAGGGGGAAAGAAGAAGGGAGACAGGGGATAGAGGGGAAAGAAGAAGGGAGACGGGGATAGAGGGGGATAGAAGAAGGGAGACGGTGATAGAGGGGGAAAGAAGAAGGAGACAGGGGATAGAGGGGGAAAGAAGAAGGAGACAGTGATAGAGGGGAAAGAAGAAGGAGATAGGCTTTGAGATAGATGGGATTTAAGAGGCTTTGAGAGAGAAAAAGAAGAGCCACAGTGACCCACTTCTACTCCTTATGGACCTCTGTGTGTGTGTGTGTGTGTGTGTGTGTGTGTGTGTGTGTGTGTGTGTGTGTGTGTGTGTGTGTGTGTGTGTGTGTGTGTGTGTGTGTGTGTGTGTGTGTGTGTGTGCGCATGCATGTGTACACTGTGTGTATGAGGAAGAGTGTGTGTGCGAGTTGAAGCATTGTCTTCCTGTGTATGTGGACTTGCATAGCTGAGTATGCAAGAATGTATCTGTATGCTCCCATTTCCCTCACTAAAATCACCATACTCCATCCCAGCTCCCCCTCTCCAGAATCCCCTAGCTCTGATTTGATATCACATTCCAAGGACATTGTTCCTGGGAATACAGCTATGCCAGCGCTTTACAGTTGGGACTTTGCTTTCGGGCAGGTAGCATTCTCCTGGCATCCGCCAAACCCAGATTAGTCCGTCGGACTGCCAGATGGTGAAGCGTGATTCATCACTCAAGAGAACGCGTTTCCACTGCTCCAGAGTCTAATGGCGGTGAGCTTTATACCACTCCAGCCAACGCTTGGCATTGCACATGGTGATCTTAGGCTTGTGTGAGGCTGCTCGGCCGTGGAAACCCATTTCATCAAGCTTCCGACAAACAGTTCTTCTGCTGACAGCAGAAGTAGTGAGTTTTGCAACCGAGGACATAAGATTTTTACGCGCTACTTGCTTCAGCACTCGGCGGTTCCGTTCTGTGAGATTGTGTGGCCTTCCACTTATCGGCTGAGCCGTTGTTGCTCCTAGACGTTTCCACTTCACAATAACAGCACTTACAGTTGACCGGGGCAGCTCTAGCAGGGCAGAAGTCTGATAAACTGACGTGTTGGAAAGGTGGCATCTTATAACGGTGCCACGTTGACAGTCATTGAGCTCTTCAGTAAGGCCATTCTACTGCCAATGTTTATCTACAGAGATTGCATGGCTGTGTGCTCGATTTTGTACACCTGTCAGTAACGGGTGTGGCTGAAATATAACCAAATCCACTAATTTGAAGGGGTGTATATTCACATGTAGTGTGTGTGTCCGTAATAAATGAATTGGCCATAAAAAAGCAGTGGAGATTCAGTCCAGCTGATCCTTTAAATATGGACCACTGTCTATGTAAGGATGACTAATGACCAGCCAAACCGTCACACACCACCACAAGCTGTTGAGTGTGTGTGTCTGTGTGGACAGACATGGGCCCCTGTGGTACCTGCAATATGGACAAACGGCTACTGATTGGACACTTGTCTACACACACACCTCTCAATAGCTTGTGGTGGTGTGTGCCGGATGGCTGGTCATTAGTCGTCCTCACATAGATCGGCCTGCCTCAGTCAGCCTCTGTTTACATTGATCCACGGCCAGAGGTGAGAGCACTGATTACGATTGGCCAGCCGTGTGGGTTGCATAAGTGCTTGCATGTGTGTCTCATCAACTTTGTGGGTTTCTCAGTGCTATGTGTGTGTTTCCATGCTTGTGTGTGTTCCTGACCATATGCTCAGACAGTGCCTTTGAATACCTATTTCTTTGTAAAGGATATTCAAACTAAAAGAAAAATGCCTCTAAATCGATCAACTCTAAGTATGAGCTGCCTGGATACTTGATATTCAGTCGACACCCCACAGTTTTGCAGTGCAGGCAACGTGAACAGACTAAATTGAGCTGGAATATGCAGAGGGAGAATTCATAACTTAAATCTGTCACTTGCCATTTGTCTTTGATGCATCAACCACAGCCTGGTTAATATTTCAAAATATCACTGGAGGATTAAGCTATGGGAGGGATGGATGAACCAGGCCCTGAGGTAACAGGAGTTTGCAGTAGCAGAGTGTGTCTTGTCTCTACATCTGTCTCTGTACTGACAATGGAGATGTATCTGTGGGCAGATAGGTGACGGCCAAACCAGGTGAATCAACAATTAATGATAGCTGTATAACTGCTGCTTCCAGGCAACAAGTAGCACGGATGATTCACATTGATTAAGACACATCTCTGTCTCTTAGCTCATGTATCTCTCTATTCTTCTCTTCCTCTATCTCTCTTCCTCTCTCTGCCTCTCAACCTGTGATGCATTAATAGGGTCTTAATTGCCTTCTCTCATCTCTGCCCTACAGGTTACAAGGTGAAGACAGGTGAAGATCCTTGCATTCGTTCATTAATGACCAGGTTGGACTTCTGAGTATTCAGACTGCAGCTTTTAGTTCCAGCTGCAACACTACTTGATCCACCTGCAATAGGGAACTATAAAGCCTGCTTTCGTCATACTCTTCTTATACAAACACTTTTTGCTGCAGTAGGACTCCAGCCCTCCTCCTCTCCTCCTTTACTGCTCTCCTCATCTCTTGTCCTACACATAGGGACTACAAGTACGACAGTGGCCTTGTGGATGAGGTAGCACTTCCGCCAGCCACCACCGAGAGGCGCTGTCGCTCAACCTCAGCCCTGGCAGAGAAACCCACTTGAACTTCTGGATCGGACCGGAGACAGCGTCAGCTGCTCACTTCGGTGCCAGCATCTAAAAGTTACCCGGGTGGCGAGATCTGCTGAGCTGTTTCTTCTTCAACCCACTGCAGTACGACTTATTAACCCAAACTCCCCATCTAAACTTTTTCTATCTCTCTCTATCTTTTTAGTCTCGCTGTTGAGGGTTAAACCAGTATGTGTTCTATCGATCTGTGGTCCAATATAAACTAATCCCTCTTATTTTGTTAATCCAATTTCCGGACGTGTTCACAATGGTCATTTATCATCATTGGCCAGTGAGAATTTATGTCTCTTTTTAGCACCGCCTATGTATATGACATACCTTCTTGCACATGGGAGTGCAGAATGGTCTCTATGGCAGCAGAATGGTCTCTATGGCAGCAGTATTGTTTTTCTCTATGGCAGCAGTATGTTCTCTCTCTATGGCAGCAGTATTGTCTCTCTCTATGGCAGCTGGATTGTTTCTGTCTGTGGTAGCACAATGGCCTCTCTCTATGGCAGCAGTATGGTCTCTCTATGGCAGCAGTATAGTCATTCTATGGCAGCAGTATAGTCACTCTCTATGGCAGCATGATTGCCTCTCTCTGTGGCAGCAGTATGGTCTCTCTATGGCAGCAGTATTGTCTCTCTCTATGGTAGCAGTATTGTCTCTCTCTATGGTAGCAGTATGGTCTCACTCTCTATGGCAGCAGTGTGGTCTCTTTATGGCAGCAGTATGGTCTCTCTCTATGGCAGCAGTATGGTCTCTCTATGGCAGCAGTATGGTCTCTCTCTATGGCAGCAGTATTGTCTCTCTCTATGGCAGCAGGATTGTCTCTCTCTATGGCAGTAGTATGGTCTCACTCTCTATGGCAGCAGTATTCTCTCTCTATATGGTAGCAGTATTGCCTCTCTCTGTGGCAGACGTATGGTCACTCTATGGCAGTAGTATGGTCTCTCTCTATGGCAGCAGTATGGTCTCTCTCTATGGTAGCAGTATGGTCTCTCTCTCTATGGTAGCAGTATGGTCTCACTCTCTATTGCAGCAGTATGGTCTTTCTCTGTGGCAGCAGTATGTTCTCTCTCTATGGCAGCAGTATGGTCTCTCTATGGCAGCAGTATGGTCTCTCTATGGCAGCATTATTTCGTTCTCTATGGCAGCATTGTGGTCGCTCTAAATGGCAGCAGTATGGTTTCTCCCTATGGCAGCAGTATGGTCTCTTTCTATTGAAGCAGTATGGTCTCTCTCTATGGCAGCAGTATTATCTCTATGGCAGCAGTATTGTCTCTCTCTATGGCAGCAGGATTGTCTTTCTCTATGGCAGCAGTATGGTCTCTATGGCAGCAGTATGGTCTCTCTCTATGGCAGCGGTATGGTATATCTCTATGGCAGCAGTATGGTCTCTATGGCAACAGTATGGTCTCTCTCTTTGGAAGCAGTATGGTATCTACGGCAGCAGTATGGTCTCTCTCTATGGCAGCAGTATTGTCTCTCTCTCTGGCAGCAGTATTATCTCTCTCTATGGCAGCAGGATTGTCTTTCTCTATGGCAGCAGTATGGTCTCTACGGCAGCAGTATGGTCTCTCTACGGCAGCAATATTGTCTCTCTCTATGGCAGCAGGATTGTCTCTCTACGGCAGCAATATTGTCTCTCTCTATGGCAGCAGGTTTGTCTCTCTCTATGTCAGTAGTATGGTCTCACTCTCTATGGCAGCAGTATTGTCTCTCTCTATGGTAGCAGTATTGCCTCTCTCTGTGGCAGCAGTATGGTCTCTATGGCAGCAGTATGGTCTCTCTCTATGGCAGCAGTATTGTCTCTCTCTATGGTAGCAGTATGGTCTCTCTCTATGGTAGCAGTATGGTCTCACTCTCTATGGCAGCAGGATGGTCTTTCTCTGTGGCAGCAGTATGGTCTCTCTCTATGGCAGCAGTATGGTCTCTCTCTGGCAGCAGTATGGTTTCTCTCTATTGAAGCAGTATGGTTTCTCTCTATGGAAGCAGTATGGTCTCTCTCTATGGCAGCATTATTTCTCTCTATGGCAGCATTGTGGTCTCTCTCTTTGGCAGCAGTAAGGTGTCTCTATGGCAGATGTATGGTCTCTCTCTGTGTGAGAAGTATGGTCTCTCTCTATGGCAGCAGTATGGTTTCTCTCTATGGCAGCAGTATGGTTTTTCTCTATGGAAGCAGTATGGTCTCTCTATGGAAGCAGTATGGTCTCTCTCTTTGGAAGCAGTATGGTCTCTATGGCAGCAGTATGGTCTCTCTCTGTGGCAGCTGTATTGGTCTCTCTATGGCAGCAGTATTATCTCTCTCTATGGCAGCAGCATTATCTTTCTCTATGGCAGCAGTATGGTCTCTATGGCAGCAGTATGGTCTCTCTCTATGGCAGCAGTATTTCTCTCTCTATGGAAGCAGGATTGTCTCTCTCTTGGCAGCAGTATGGTCTCCATGGCAGCGGTATGGTCTCTCTCTATGGCAGCAGTATGGTCTCTCTCTATGGAGCAGTATGGTCTCTCTCTATGGCAGCAGTATGGTCTCTCTATGGAAGCAGGGTTGTCTCTATGGCAGCAGTATTTTCTCTCTTTTGGAAGCAGTATGGTCTCTCTCTATGGCAGCAGTATGGTCTCTCTCTATGGAAGCAGTATTTTCTCTCTCTATGGCAGCAGTATTTTCTCTCTCTTTGGAAGCAGTATGGTCTCTATGGCAGCAGTATGGTCTCTCTATGGCAGCATTGTGGTTGCTCTAAATGGCAGCAGTAAGGGATCTCCCTATGGCAGCAGTATGGTCTCTCTCTATTGAAGCAGTATGGTCTCTCTCTATGGAAGCAGTATGGTCTCTATGGCAACAGTATGGTCTCTCTCTTTGGAAGCAGTATGGTCTCTATGGCAGCAGTATGGTCTCTCTCTATGGCAGCAGTATTGTCTCTCTCTATGGCAGCAGTATTATCTCTCTCTATGGCAGCAGGATTGTCTCTCTCTATGGCAGCAGGATTGTCTTTCTCTATGGCAGCAGTATGGTCTCTCTCTATGGCAGCAGTATGGTCTCTCTCTATGGCAGCAGTATGGTCTCTCTCTATGGCAGCGGTATGGTCTATCTCTATGGCAGCAGTATGGTCTCTATGGCAACAGTATGGTCTCTCTCTTTGGAAGCAGTATGGTATCTACGGCAGCAGTATGGTCTCTCTCTATGGCAGCAGTATTGTCTCTCTCTCTGGCAGCAGTATTATCTCGCTCTATGGCAGCAGGATTGTCTTTCTCTATGGCAGCAGTATGGTCTCTACGGCAGCAGTATGGTCTCTCTACGGCAGCAATATTGTCTCTCTCTATGGCAGCAGGATTGTCTCTCTACGGCAGCAATATTGTCTCTCTCTATGGCAGCAGGTTTGTCTCTCTCTATGTCAGTAGTATGGTCTCACTCTCTATGCAGCAGTATTGTCTCTCTCTATGGTAGCAGTATTGCCTCTCTCTGTGGCAGCAGTATGGTCTCTATGGCAGCAGTATGGTCTCTCTCTATGGCAGCAGTCTTGTCTCTCTCTATGGTAGCAGTATGGTCTCTCTCTATGGTAGCAGTATGGTCTCACTCTCTATGGCAGCAGTATGGTCTTTCTCTGTGGCAGCAGTGTGGTCTCTCTCTATGGCAGCAGTATGGTCTCTCTCTATGGCAGCAGTATGGTCTCTCTCTATTGAAGTAGTATGGTCTCTCTCTATGGCAGCATTATTTCTCTCTCTCTATGGCAGCATTGTGGTCGCTCTAAATGGAAGCAGTAAGGTGTCTCTATGGCAGATGTATGGTCTCTCTCTATGTCAGAAGTATGGTCTCTCTATGGCAGCAGTATGGTTTCTCTCTATGACAGCAGTATGGTTTCTCTCTATTGAAGCAGTATGGTCTCTCTCTATGGAAGCAGTATGGTCTCTATGTCAGCAGTATGGTCTCTCTCTTTGGAAGCAGTATGGTCTCTATGGCAGCAGTATGGTCTCTCTCTGTGGCAGCTGTATTGTCTCTCTCTATGGCAGCAGTATTATCTCTCTCTATGGCAGCAGCATTATCTTTCTCTATGGCAGCAGTATGGTCTCTATGGCAGCAGTATGGTCTCTCTCTATGGCAGCAGTATTTTCTCTCTCTTTGGAAGCAGGATTGTCTCTCTCTATGGCAGCAGTATGGTCTCTCTATGGCAGCGGTATGGTCTATCTCTATGGCAGCAGTATGGTCTCTACGGCAGCAGTATGGTTTCTCTCTATGGCAGCAGTATTTTCTCTCTCTATGGCAGCAGTATGGTCTCTCTCTATGGCAGCAGTATGGTCTCTCTCTATGGAAGCAGTATGGTCTCTCTCTATGGCTGCATTCTTTCTCTCTCTCTATGGCAGCATTGTGGTCTCTCTAAATTGCAGCAGTAAGGTGTCTCTATGGCAGATGTATGGTCTCTCTCTATGTCAGAAGTATGGTCTCTCTATGGCAGCAGTATGGTTTCTCTCTATGGCAGCAGTATGGTTTCTCTCTATGGCAGCAGTATGGTTTCTCTCTATTGAAGCAGTATGGTCTCTCTCTATGGAAGCAGTATGGTCTCTATGTCAGCAGTATGGTCTCTCTCTGTGGCAGCAGTATTATCTCTCTCTATGGCAGCAGCATTATCTTTCTCTATGGCAGCAGTATGGTCTCTATGTCAGCAGTATGGTCTCTCTCTTTGGAAGCAGTATGGTCTCTATGGCAGCAGTATGGTCTCTCTCTGTGGCAGCAGCATTATCTTTCTCTATGGCAGCAGTATGGTCTCTATGGCAGCAGTATGGTCTCTCTCTTTGGAAGCAGTATGGTCTCTATGGCAGCAGTATTTTCTCTCTCTTTGGAAGCAGTATGGTCTCTATGGCAGCAGTATGTTCTCTATGGCAGCAGTATTTTCTCTCTCTATGGCAGCAGTATTTTCTCTCTCTATGGCAGCAGTATGGTCTCTCTCTATGGCAGCAGTATGGTCTCTCTCCAGTATGGTCTCTCTCTAAGCATTATTTCTCTCTCTCTATGGTCATTGTGGTCTATGGCAGCAGTAAGGTGTCTCTGTGGCAGATGTATGGTCTCTCTCTATGGCAGAAGTATGGTCTCTCTTATCAGTTTTTCTCTATGGCAGCAGTATGGTTTCTCTATTGAAGCAGTATGGTCTCTCTCTATGGAAGCAGTATGGTCTCTATGGCAGCAGTATGGTCTCTCTCTGTGGCAGCTGTATTGTCTCTCTCTATGGCAGCAGTATTATCTCTCTCTATGGCAGCAGCATTATCTTTCTCTATGGCAGCAGTATGGTCTCTATGGCAGCAGTATGGTCTCTCTCTATGGCAGCAGTATTTTCTCTCTCTATGGAAGCAGGATTGTCTCTCTCTATGGCAGCAGTATGGTCTCTCTATGGCAGCGGTATGGTCTATCTCTATGGCAGCAGTATGGTCTCTACGGCAGCAGTATGGTCTCTCTCTATGGCAGCAGTATTTTCTCTATCTATGGCAGCAGTATGGTCTCTCTCTATGGCAGCAGTATGGTCTCTCTCTATGGAAGCAGGATTGTCTCTCTCTATGGCAGCAGTATTTTCTCTCTCTTTGGAAGCAGTATGGTCTCTATGGCAGCAGTATTTTCTCTCTCTATGGCAGCAGTATTTTCTCTCTCTTTGGAAGCAGTATGGTCTCTATGGCAGCAGTATGTTCTCTATGGCAGCAGTATTTTCTCTCTCTATGGCAGCAGTATTTTCTCTCTCTATGGCAGCAGTATGGTCTCTCTCTTTGGAAGCAGTATGGTCTCTATGGCAGCAGTATGGTCTCTCTCTATGGCATCAGTATTTTCTCTCTCTATGGAAGCAGGATTGTCTCTCTCTATGGCAGCAGTATGGTCTCTCTTTGGAAGCAGTATGGTCTCTATGGCAGCGGTATGGTGTATCTCTATGGTAGCAGTATGGTCTCTATGGCAGTGGTATGGTCTATCTTTATGGCAGCAGTATGGTCTCTATGGCAGCAGTATTGTCTCTCTCTATGGCAGCAGTATGATCTCTCTATGGCAGCGGTATGGTCTATCTCTATGGCAGCAGTATGGTCTATCTCTATTGCAGCGGTATGGTCTATCTCTATGGCAGCGGTATGGTCTCTCTCTATGTCAGTAGTATGGTCTCACTCTCTATGGCAGCAGTATTGTCTCTCTCTATGGTAGCAGTATTGCCTCTCTCTGTGGCAGCAGTATGGTCTCTATGGCAGCAGTATGGTCTCTCTCTATGGCAGCAGTATTGTCTCTCTCTATGGCAGCAGAGAAACACAACTAGGCTCTACGGCCACAGTTTACAGTTTGCTGATTTCCCCTTGTCTTTTAACCTGAGACTGGTTTCAACCAATGAAACCATCTGGGTGCGCTCCCCAATAATGTGCCATTGAAAAATGAAATCCTTGACATGTGCCTGTCTTCTCTCTCTAAGCTGGTGTCTGGTTGGTGTAGCTGTGGTTGGTTGGTTAGTAGGCTGTAGTACAGTAGGGTCCCTGGTGCTTTGCTCTCTCCAAGCTCCCTGGGTAATACAGTTCACTCATGCTCATGGAAACAGTGGTGTCCCAGGCAGGGAGTCAGAGCCCTGGGGTGCATCTCCATATTCTAATGTACATCCTCTCCTCGTCATGTGGTCGTTTGTCGCTCAGTTGGTAGAGCATGGCGCTTGTAGTGCCCGGGTAGTGGGTTCAATTCCCGGGACCACCCATATGTAAAATGTATGCTCACAAATTCCTTTGGGTTAAGGCATCTGCTAAATGTCATATATTATTATATATTATCATCTCCTTTGTGTACTGAGCTCAAAGTATGGGGTAGGTGAAAACAGTATGGTGGATCCCTACAGAAGCTACTTTCATCAGTCTGGTTCTTTCACATCAGTGCAGGGAAAGAAGATGGAGCCTATTGGACTTTAGACTATTCAGATGCTCCTGGGATATGGAGGGAAAGGTGGGACACTGCACACAGGGCGAGAAAGGGAAGAGATGACACATGACATGGAGTACAAGGAATGGAATGTTAGCTAAACAGACTGGCAACCAGGCTATGATTCATGTATTCTCGCTGTGATATTTAGAGAGGAAAGGCATGTAAGTGTGGCCCATTCCTCCTGAAATACAGAGCTGGTGTAAAAATTCCATCTCTTAGGTCACGTTTTATTGTAGGCTTTTCATTGCCCAGTGGGTCAGCACACAATTTTCAGTTCTGCCCACAAATTTTCTATAGGATTGAGGTCCAGTTCTATTTTTGTTTCATCACACCAGAGGACATTTCTCCAAAAAGTACGATCTTTGTTGACCCATGTGCAGTTGCAAACCGTAGTCTGGCTGATTTATGGAGGTTTTGGAGCAGTGGCTTATTCCTTGCTGAGCGGCCTTTCAGGTTATGTTGATATAGGACTTGTTTTACTGTGGATATAGATACTTTTGTAGCTGTTTCATCCAGCATCTTCACAAGGTCCTTTACTGTTGTCCTGGGATTGATTTGCACTTTTCGCACCAATGCACGTTCATCTAGGAGACAGAACGCGTCTCGTTCTTGAGCGGTATGACGGCTGCATTGTCCTATGGTGTTTATACTTGCTTACTATTGTTTGTACCGATGAACATGGTACCTTCAGGTGTTTGGAAATTGCTCCCAAGGATGAACCAGACTTGTGAAGGTCTACATTTTTTTCTGAAGTCTTGGCTGATTTATTTTGATTTTCCCATGATGTCACGCAGAGTTTGAAGTTAGGCCTTGAAATACATCCACAGGTACACCTCATATTGACTCAAGTGATGTCAATTAGACTATCAGAAGCTTCTAAAGCCATGACATCCATTTTCTGGAATTTTCTAAGCTGTTTAGGCATAGTCAACTTAGTGTATGTAAACTTCTGACCCACTGGAGTTGTGATATAGTACATTATAAGTGAAATAATCTGTCTGTAAACAATTGTTTTAAAAATTACTTGTGTCATGCACAAAGTAGATGTCCTAACCGACTTGCCAAAACTATAGTTTGTTAACAAGAAATTTGTGGAGTGGTTGAATAACAAGTTTTAATCGCTCCAACCTAAGTGTATGTAAACTTCCGACTTCAACTGTATATTTGAATCCCTGGAGAACCAATCGAAAACCAATACCTAACCGGTGACAAGCAGTGGGAGGGCTAGTCTGAGCAAAACTGGTAGAAAGGCTTCCAACAAGACTTTCTCTCATGCTGTGTTCTGCTGAAGCCATCCGTTATGTGTGTCTATGGGATTA
The DNA here is from genome assembly GCF_018296145.1 of Oncorhynchus tshawytscha. Classification (NCBI taxonomy): domain Eukaryota; kingdom Metazoa; phylum Chordata; class Actinopteri; order Salmoniformes; family Salmonidae; genus Oncorhynchus; species Oncorhynchus tshawytscha. The sequence goes on along the minus strand of NC_056436.1, from coordinate 23,720,070 downwards.
TTGAGCTCTATTAACTGTCTCTCTCTCTCTCCCTCTAATTTGCCCTCTCTTTGTCTCTAACTCGTTACTTAAAAGCTATATTGGGAAAAAACTAAACAAAAATAACTATGGAATGCACGGAACATCCTGCCGTGAGAGATCATCTCTGACTGTGTTTCCCTTCAACCTGTCATGATATTGAAATATAAAATCCAATTTGCATGGGGCAGGGGAGGAACAGGAATGATGTCGGTGTCAGGAAGTGGATTATTCCCCCTCTCATGTGATCCTGGGTAAAACTGGGCCAGTCGGCAAACGTAGTGTGAGACCTCACCGTCTGGGAGAGTTTGTTTGACCTCGTTTCTTTATCCGTCTTTCTCTTGTATCCTCTTGATCCCTTTCTCTTTCTAGCTTTATTTTCTTTTCTTCCCTAGCCACCGTTATTTTCACCTCCAACTCCCCTGCCCACGCGCAGCCCACTTGTAGATTTATAGGTCAACTCCCATACACCAATGGTTTCATCTGATTTAATTTGCCCCCCAATGTTCACCAGTATAATTACTTCCTGAGGCAATCAGAGAAGTAACTTTCCACGAAATGGAGTCTGACTAGAATGAGATCTAAGAAGTCCTGAGGTGTTATATATTGTTGGGTAACATGGAAGTGTCTAGGGCTAATTGGTAATGAGGTTTAATTGATCCAGGCCATTGTGACATCTGCTTGTGGTGGTCCATTCTATTTAATGGCAGTTTGGACTAATCATCACACCTCGTTCCCTCTCTGTCTGCCTAATGAAGCCATTGTAATGGTAGGGAGAATGAATAGGGTCTTGTTAGACACAACTTAACAGGGTTTTCCTTTTCTTTTAGTCTGTTTCTTGGCTCTAACAGTGTCCTCAGTTGCCTCCTTTAATCTTAATTTCCCCAGTGATATGGGTACTGCATGGGATGACTGCAATGCAGCTAAAACAACGAACGTTTGGATAAGTTTGAGATAAGGCTGAAAGGGTTTCTACTTGCTATAGGTCGTGTCTTGTCACACAGACATGACTGTGTGACAGTTGAACGTGTTTCTCTGTTGTCATGAATGAGATGAGGCCAGAGAGCAGACACTGAACACTGGGCTTCTTCAGACAGCTTCGAGACGAGTTGTGGTGGGGGGGTGGTGAAGGGAAATCTTAACGCTACTGCATACAATGACATTGTAGGCGATTCTGTGCTTCCAACTTTGTGGGAACGGTTTGTGGAAGGCCCTTTCCTGTTTCAGCATGACAATTCCCCCGTGCACAAAGCGAGGTCCATACAGAAGTGGTTTGTCGAGATCGGTGTGGAAGAACTTGACTGGCCTGCACAGAGCCCTGGCCTCAACTCCATCGAACACCTTTGTGATGAATTGGGACGCCGACTGCGAGCCAGGCCTAATTGCCCAACATCAGTGCCCGACCTCACTGATATTCTTGTGGCTGAATGAAAGCAAGTCCCCGCAGCAATGTTCCAACATCGAGTGGAAAGCCTTCCCAGGAGAGTGGAGACTGTTATAGCAACAACGGGGGGATCAACTCCATATTAATGCCCATGATTTTGGAATGATATGTTCGATGAGCAGGTGTTCACATACTTTTGGTAATGTAGTGTATCTTGATTAGATACATTTTCAATCCCCACCATGTTAGAATCACTTTTGGCAGTGATTACAGCTGTGAGGCTTCCTGGGTAAGTCTCTAAGAGCTTTCCACACCTGGATTGTGCAACATTTGCCCATTATTCTTTTCAAAATTCTTCAAACTGTCAAATTATTTGTTGAACAATGCTAGACAACCATTTTCAGGTCTTGTCATAGATTTTCAAGCAGATTTAAGTCAAAACTGTAACTCGGCCACTCATTGTCTTCTTGGTAAGCAACTCCAGTGTAGATTTGGCCTTGAGTTTTAGGTTATTGTCCTGCTAAAAGGTGAATTAATCTCCCAGTGTCTGGTGGAGAGCAGACTGAACCATGTTTTCCTCTAGGATTTTGCCTGTGCTTAGCTCCTCCATTCAGTTAATTTTTTATCCTGAAAAACTCCCCAGTCCTTAACGATTACAAGCATACACATATTACAAGCATACCCATATTCTTGAAAATATGGAGAGTGGTACTCAGTAATGTATGTATTGTATTTGAACCAAACATAACACTTTGTAATCATGACAAAATGTGAATTGCTTTACCACATTTTTTGCAGTATTACTTTACTGTCTTGTTGCAAACAGGATCCATGTTTTGGAATATTTGTATTCTGTATTCCTTCTTTTCGCTCTGTCAATTGGGTTAGTATTGTGGAGTAACTACAATGTTGTTGATCTATTCTCAGTTTTCTCCTATCACAGACATTAAACTCTGTAAACGTGTTAATGTCACCATTGACCTCATGGTGAATCCCTGAGCAGTTTCCTTCCTCTCCAGCAACTGAGTTAGGAAGGACTCCTGTATCTGTGTAGTGACTGTGTGCATTGATACACCATCCAAGGGTAATTAATAACTTCACCATGCTCAAAGGGATATTCAATGTCTGTTTTTTTTAAATCCAACCCTCCCAGGTCTTTGTGGTTGAATCTGTGTTTGAAATTCACTGCTCGACAGAGGGACCTTACAGATAATTGTATGTTTGGGTACAGAGATGAGGTCGTCATCAAAAAAATCATGTTAAACATTATTATTGCACAAAGAGTGAGTCCATGCCACTTATTATGTTGCGTGTTAAGCACATGTTTACTCCTGAACTTATCTAGGCATGCCATGACAAAGGGCTTGAATACTTACTGACTGAAGACATTTCAGCATTTCATTTGTGATTCATTTGCCAAAATGTAATTCCTTTGAGAAAATGGTGGGGTATTGTGTGACAAAAATTCAGTCTGTAAAATGTGGAACAAGTCAATTGGTGTAAATACTTTCTGAAGGCACTTTAGATGCAGTATAGACAAACACTCATATACTAGCCTGTGCACAAATATTCACCCGTATGGATTATACAGAATACCCACACATCTACAGAATACAACATAGCCTACAGGCATACTACCACTAAGTGGAGATGACATAATGCAGTGACATACTGCGGCATGCAAACACAAAGAAATGAATTCATTTCCATCCTGCCGGTTCACTCTATACCCAATGGTAGTGTCCTGTACATCCAGGCAGCTTTATCCCCTTTATACAGATCTAACAGGTGCTTTCCATTGGGCATTAGCCCTGAAAGCTCTCCTCACTCTCACACATGACTTTAGCATGAGGCCCGGGGCAGCAGGTGAACAAATGTCATCCAAAGCCTTCTGTGCGTCAGTGTGGTAAATATAACAGTGACTTTTGAAGCTTTTTAATCTAAGAGAAGTGTGGTAATATCCACTATGTTGTGTTATTGGGTCAACAGAGAGAGGCCAGAGAGGGTCTTAGAAGCTAGATGTCCTAATGTACTGTCAGCCTGGATGGAAGCTTCCTGTCTCCGTACCAGCTAGCCCTGTCGCACTGACACTTCAGCTGACCAGAACAGAGACAATTGTACACCCTGGTTATATGGATGTGTTTGGGAAATCCAGACTGTGTTTTTAATCAGGCAGCTAGACAGAGGACGTCTGGTCAGGCCACCATGGGTCCTCGTTGGCCATTACCCCTGCCTGTCACACACACATGCACACACACAAGCTGCACTGTGCTGCCACCCAGGGCAGGATGACAGGCCGTTAGTGGTGTTTTTAATTGCTGTCTGTCGTTGGAGTCCTAATCCCTCACCTCTCCCCATGTCACAGCCCATCCTAATAACATTGTGACCACTGGAGCGCCACGGCAGTATGGCCAGGCTGGTCAGTCTTTGACAACATATTTCAACAGATATTTAGCTAGACGCTATTGGGATGGCTGGATAGATTGGTTGGATGGAACACAATATATATATATATATTGAATATGACTATACTGTAACAGAACACATACTGTACAGTGTATGTCAAACACTCTCACACACACATACAAATATCCTCATATCCACAAAGTTGTGGCTTATTTTGCATGTTACTGAATGGCTTTGTACCCCAGTCAGAGCTTGTAAGTACTTAGCGGGGCTTTCTGAGCTGTCTGTTAAGTAAAGATGGTCTGCTGCAGTGCCGTGACACAGAGAATAGCAGTCTATGACAGGTTTTAGTTATTGAGTGCAATAGTCTTCAGCAATTAAGATAAATGAGATTTACAGTATGTGTTTGTGTGGGGAGATAATGTTTCTCTCTCCCGCTGAAAAGTGGATTATTTTTTTAAAGCCATGCTTCTTTCGGTCAGGGTGAAGAGTTTGAACCGAGTTGTTTTTATTTCCCCTCCTCTGAAACTAGGTTGTGAAATTCTGTACCCCACAAGGCACGCAACAGAGTAATGACTGGGTTGCAGAGATGTGTGCTCCACCTCTGATGTTTCACCAGTGACTCAGCCATGGTTAAGGAGATGGATTGAGGGCGTGTGCCGGTAATGTTAGGGGACGCACAGTGATTACTGGTGTGCAGGTGGAGAAGGGAGGCATTAAACAGCGGGTGGCACTGGTGTGTGTGTGTGTGTGCGGTTGCGTGTGTGCGTGCGTGCTCGCTCGCTCGCTCCTGGTCGTGATTTCTGAAGAACAATGTTTTTGTGGGTTTACGTTCATCGCCAGACTTCAAAGCCAGCAGTGAGTCTGGGGATAAAAGTCTATGAAAGGGGCCAATTAGCATGTATGTAAGACCTTAATGAGGGCGAAGCTCCTGTGTGGGCTTCTCACACAGCACATAGAACACTAGGCTGTAGAGAAGAAGACATTCTAGAACACCAGGCTGTAGAGAAGAAGACCTTCTAGAACACCAGGCTGTAGAGAAAAATACCTTCTAGAACACCAGGCTGTAGAGAAAAATACCTTCTAGAACACCAGGCTGTAAAGAAGAAGACCTTCTAGAACACCAGGGTGTAGAGAAGAATACCTTCTAGAACACCAGGCTGTAGAGAAGAATACCTTCTAGAACACCAGGCTGTAGAGAAGAATACCTTCTAGAACACCAGGCTGTAGAGAAGAAGACCTTCTAGAACACCAGGCTGTAAAGAAGAAGACCTTCTAGAACACCAGGGTGTAGAGAAGAATACCTTCTAGAACACCAGGCTGTAGAGAAGAAGACCTTCTAGAACACCAGGCTGTAGAGAAGAATACCTTCTAGAATACCAGGCTGTAGAGAAGAATACCTTCTAGAACACCAGGCTATAGAGAAGAAGACCTTATAGTACACCAGGCTGTAGAGAAAAATACCTTCTAGAATACCAGGCTGTAGAGAAGAAGACCTTCTAGAACACCAGGTTGTAGAGAATATGTTCTAGAACACCAGGCTGTAGAGAAGAAGACCTTATAGTACACCAGGCTGTAGAGAAAAATACCTTCTAGAATACCAGGCTGTAGAGAAGAAGACCTTCTAGAACACCAGGTTGTAGAGAATATGTTCTAGAACACCAGGCTGTAGAGAAGAAGACCTTCTAGAACACCAGGCTGTAGAGAAGAATACCTTCTAGAATACCAGGCTGTAGAGAAGAAGACCTTCTAGAACACCAGGCTGTAGAGAAGAAGACCTTATAGTACACCAGGCTGTAGTTTAATTATGATTTAAAACTGAAGAAGACTACCGTATATTTATTTTGGCCCATATGGACTGTATATGGTATGTGTGTCTCAGTGTCTTTGTTCCCTGTATGGCTTCCAGCAGATTCCACAGTAAATCTACAGTAATGTAGCGTATAGCTGTGATCCTGACCTTAACCAATCACCTGCCTCAATTTGTCTCTGTCCATTTTACAATGTTTCCTGCATCTAGTCCAGCTGGTACATTTATATGGCTGCCGTGAATCTCACATCTCTCTTACATCCCTCTCTCTCTTTTCACACACTACTCCCTTCCTTCTTCCTCCCCTCCTTTATTCCTTACCCCCTCTATCGCGCTTTCTCAACCTTCCCGATCATTCACTTCCCCTTTCCTCTCTTGTCACATTTCCTGCTGTCCCTTCTTTTTTTCCTCTGCCCATCCCTCTCCCCAACCCCCCCCATCTCCCTTCTCTCTAAATCAGTCTCTCTTTCTCTTCTCAGTTCTCCCCCTTCTCTTTCGCTTTCCTCCCTCATTCCCCCTCTCCTACTCTTCTTCTCTCGGGGTCAAGTCAGTGAGTTGCTGAGAGAGGACCATTGATTTCCTATCTGCATTGTTGTTCCCTCTCTTGTCTTCCATTAAAACCCTGAGTGTCCCCCTCCCTCTGCTCCACCTGCTCCTCCTTCTCCTTTTCCCCCTTCTCCTCATCCCTGCCTCACCTTCACTGTCACATATTCCAATTCCCGACCTCCATCCCTCCCCCTCTCTCCCTCATTCCCCTGCCAATGTGTCAGTCTCGCCTGTGTCTCTATTAGCGTCCCCCTCCCTCCCTCTCTCCTTTCCTCCCGCTACTGGAGTGATACTGCTGATGCATCACAGCCTGGAATAATTTGTTTTAATGACAGATTAGGGGGGGTAACTCGATTTGTGGCCGATACTGTATGTAATATATGTTACCAATCTAATAAGGAGGCTGCTGGGTTTGGCAAGGCACTCACTAATCGGCGCGGAGGGCTTCAGAAATGTGCCTTGCAGCTTAAGCCAATCAATCGAACAATTAAGCCTCTCCCTGTAACCCGGCCTCTCTCCATTGAAGTCTAACCTCCGCAGCCGACTGCTGCGGTAAGCCCTAAATGAATAACGTCTTACCGCACTGCACCCCACCAGCCTGCCTGCTCCTTCTTCCACTACTGAGGGAATAGACTCCCCAAGAGTGCCTTGGAGAGTATTCAGACCCCCTGACGACAAAGCGAAAACAGAAAATAAATAAATAAACAGAAGTAGCTTATTTTACATAAGTGTTCAGACCCTTGAGACTCGAAATTGAGCTCAGGTGCATCCTGTTTCCATTGATCAACCTTGAGGTGTTTCTACAACTTGATTGGAGTCCACCTGTAGTAAATTCAGTTGATTGGACATGATTTGAAAAGGGACACACCTGTCTATATAAGGTCCCACAGTTGACAGTGCATGTCAGAGGAAAAAAACAAGCCATGAGGTCGAAGGAATTGTCCGTAGATCTCCGAGACAGGACTGTGTCAAGGCACATATCTGGGGAAATGTACCAAAAATATTCTGCAGCATTGAAGGTCCCCAAGAACACAGTGGCCTCCATCATTGTTCACTGGAAGAAGTTTGGAACCACCAAGACTCTTCCTAGAGCTGGCCGCCCGGCTAACCTGAGCAATTGGGGGAGAGGGGCCTTGGCCATGGAAGTGACCAAGAACCCAATGGTCACTCGGACAGAGCTCTAGAATTCCTCTGTGGAGATGGCAAAACCTTCGAGAAGGACAACCATCTCTGCAGCACTCCACCAATCAGGCCTTTATGGTAGAGTGGCCAGACAGAAGACACACTCCTCAGTAAAAGGCCCGTCACAGGCTGCTTGGAGTTCGCCTAAAGGCACCTAAAGACTCTCAGACCATGAGAAACAAAATTCTCTGGTCTGATGAAACCAAGATTGAACTCTTTGGCCTGAATCCCAAGCGTCACGTCTGGAGGAAACCTGGCACCATCCCTACGGTGAAGCATGGTTGTGACAGCATCTTGCTGTGGGGATGTTTTCAGTGTCAGTGACTGGGAGACTAGCAAGATCAGGGGGAAAATGAACGGATCAAAGTACAGAGAGATGCTTGATGAAAACTTGCTCCAACGGATCAAAGTACAGAGAGATGCTTGATGAAAATTTGCTTCAGAGTGCTCAGGGTGAAGGTTCACCGTCCAACAGGACAATGACCCTAAGCACACAACCAAGACAGTGCAGGAGTGGCTTTGGGACAAGTCTCTGAACGTTCTTGAGTGGCCCAGCCAGAGCTCAGACTTGAACCCGATCGAACATCTCTGGAGAGACCTGAAAATAGCTATGCAGCAACGCTCCCCATCCAACCTGACAGAGTTTGAGAGGATCTGTGGAGAAAAATGAGAGAAACTCCCCAAACACAGGTGTGCAAAGCTTGTAGTGTCATACCCAAGAAAACTCAAGGCTGTAATCACTGCCAAAGGTGCTTCAACAAAGTACTGAGTAAAGGGTCTGAATACTTACTGAAATGTTATGTTTCAGGTAGAACATTTTCTAAAAACCTGTTTTGGCTTTGTCATTATGAGGTATAATTCAATACATTTTAGAATAAGGCTGTAACATAACAAAATGTGGAAAAATTCAATGGGTCGGGACATGTTCCGAATGCACTGTACCTGTAAACCTGTTCATACTTTGAATGTCTAACACTGGAGCCAATGTCGACACTTTGGACTGTGTGTTTTTGTAAAATCTCTGCTAAGGGAGTGAGGGATGTGCCAGACGAGGGGAGAAGAAGAGGGAGGAGAGGAATCATCAGTACTGCAGCCATGCCTGCAGTGCCGCCCCTTCACTCTCTCTCTCTCTCTCTCCCTCTCTCTCTCTCTCTCTCCCTCCTTTCCTCCTAGAAAACAATCTAGTATGGCAGTAAAACAATGTCCTACAAAGCCGGCAGGCAGATTATTCCTGGTTTATCACTCCGTGACTGGAATTCCACCACTGAGTAGCCAAATGGCATTATCAATTTTGCTCACCATGGCAACCCCTGTCACCTTAAGACTGCGCCTCCCTGGAACGTGCCTGAGTGGGCATCTGTCAGACAAGACCAGTGTGGTCTCTTTCTCTCTGTAACTATTTTTCTTTTTCTTTCAATCCCTTGTTCAGCTCTCCCTCCTTTTTTCACGCCCCTCTGCTGTGTAATTTTGGGGAGAAACGTGTAGAGTTGAAGACAGATGATGAGTCTGGCTGATGGCTGTTTGGTCTCTATCGATCAAAGGAACAGTATCCAGCCTCAAATTTCCTTAGGCCCTTGTAACTTTTGCCGTGGCCAGGAGACAGCTAGGAGAGATTTTTTTTAAAGTATATTTTACCAACAAGTCCTTTCAAAATGTCTCCCTCTGATTTGTGACCTTGACGATGTGTTGACGCAGGGGAGGGTGGCAGGACAGGACGAGTCGTCACATACACCAAATACCAAACCTGACCTGGCATCCTACGGAGATGGAAGGTGTCAGAAGAATTCTGTGTCAACAACACATTGGCACATGTGAGCTGTATACGCCCCGAGCAAATCACGCTCTTTTTGAGGGAAGAGGTGGGTTGTGTAACAATGTGTGTTATCGAGGGAACCATGATGACCTGGTTATACTGCTGACCAGGGTAGAGGGTGGGTGGTCAGTGTCACAGTTTGTTTGTGACTTCCCCTTGGTAATGGGTCTGTGAGGTGGTGTTTGTTTATCTGAGTGTGTATACTTGTGCGTGCGTGTGTGTGTGTGTGTGTGTGTGTGTGCGTGCGTGCGTGTTTGTGTGTGTGTATGTGTGTGTGTGTGTGTGCGTGTGTGTGTGTACTGATGAGTGTTTTCCCCTTGGTCATGTTTCTAGGAGGTATTATGTGTGTACATCTGACTCTACACATATAGGGCATTCACACCAGTGTGTGTGTTTATCTACGTTAGTGTGTCTGCACTTACTGCCGCGGTCATTTAGTGTTCTCTCCTTGGTGATGTGTATTTGTGTGTGTGCGCGCATCAAATCAAATTGGTCATATACACATGGTTAGCAGATGTTGTTGTGTATCATGACACAAGGCGAGACCCAGATGCAGACACAGGAGGCAGATGGTTGGAGTCTTACAATATTTATTAATCCAATAAGGGATGGCAAGAGAATGGTCGTGGACAGGCAAAAAGATCAAAACCAGATCAGAGTACAAAAGGTACCGAAGGGCAGGCAGAATCAAGGTCCGGGCAGGAAGGATGACCAGACAGGCAGGAAAGTAGTCTAGAGTCAGGCAGAGGTCAAAACCAGGAAGACTATCAAAATGGGAATAGCAAAAGGAGTACGGAAAAAACAAGCTGGTTGACTTGACTAACATACAAGACGAATTGGAACAGAGACAGGAAACACAGAGATAAATACACTGGGGAAAATAAGCGACACCTGGAGGGGGTGGAGACAATCACAGGAACAGGTAAAACAGATCAGTGCAGCAAAATGCTTGTGCTTCTAGTTCCGACAGTGCAGCAATATCTAACAAGTGATATCTAACAACTCCACAGCAACTACCTAGTACACACAAATCTAAGTAAAGGAATACAAAAACAATATATAAATATATGGACGAGCAATGTTAGACTAAGATACAGTAGATAGTATAGAATACAGTATATACATATGAGATGAGTGATGCAAGATATTTAAACGTTATTAAAGTAGCGTTATTAAAGTGACTAGTGATCCATTTATTATAGTGGCCAATGATATAAAGTCTGTATGTAGGCAGCAGCCTCTGTGTTAGTGATGACTGTTTAAGAGTCTGAACTCCTTGAGATACAAGCTGTTTTTCAGTCTCTGTTCAAGCTTTGATGCACCTGTACTGACCTCACCTTCTGGATGGTAGCGGGGTGAACTGGCAGTGGCTCAGGTGGTTGTTTTCCTTGATGATTTTTTTGGCCTTCCTGTGACATCGGGTGCTGTATGTGTCCTGGAGGGCAGGTAGTTTGCCCCCGGTGATGCGTTGTGTAGATCGCACCACCCTCTGGAGTGCCCTGCATAGAGCCCATCTGTGTTTGCATGTGTGGGTTTGTGTGCATGATCGTGTGTGTGTGTGTGTGTGTGTGTGTGTGTGTGTGTGTGTGTGTGTGTGTGTGTGTGTGTTGTGTGTGTGTGTGTGTGTGTTTGCATGCCCCTGTGTCCTTGGCAGAGCAGTGCTAGAGTACAGACTGCTGTGACAGCCCCAGTGAGTCAGTTTGGAGTTGGATAGGGTTTCAGACACACTGGGCACTGATTTGAGATCAGTCAGTGAGTTTCAGATCACCTACAGGGTGTTAGCAGCTCTGCGCTGTAGGGTGGAGAGTGCTGACTTTAGATCAGTCATTATGCAATTCTGTGCTCCAGGATTTAGGCAGGGCCTTGAGACATGGCTGCTGCTGTCAGTGCTTAGACAGCACTGATCCCTGCCAAGTCTCTGTCAGTGGCTGTCTCAGAGATTTATTCATATGAGGATGAGGTCTGTTTGGGTTGAGTCCCTAGTTGCCTTTTCAATAGTCAGAGTGGAGGATTAGTTGAGTTTGTGCTTAACAGGTGAAGGTCTGTCCTTCAAACACAGATACCTTTTTCCATGCTTTTACCTATGTTCTTGTAAGTCATACATACGCAGGCAGATTGACACTCCATTGATCTGTAATCTAAATTAGTTGTTGTATAAAGGGTTAAGGCTTAGAGGATGAAAACCAGCTGCATTTTCAGATGTAAGCAATACGGCAGAAACTTATCATTGGGCTGGTTTTAACCTAAAATCTACCACTGCAGATGAACCAGAGGAGATGAGAACATTGAGACTAAAGCTTTAACATTGTTGAGACCTGTATATGTTTACTTCTATCAGCAAACAATATGAACTATTTTCAGGACAAGTTAAAGTCAAGATTGGAAGGATTACACATTGCCCTTTTCCTCTCCTCCTCTCCTCCTCTCAGTACCAGAGACGAGCTAAGTGAAGTGGAGTGCTAACCACTATCAGAATCCCCATATCCAATTAGCAAGAAAGAAGAAGTGTTTATGCAGGCTTACCCTCCAGGCTCCATTGCATACCGTTGAATTAGAAACAATTATTTTACATGGTAGTATACCTACATTGTGTTTGTTTTTAATTTCCCACTGACTGTCTCATTAAAGGTAAAGGGTTAGAAAGTCTCTGTGGTTGTAAATAAGGACGTTGGTGATGGGCAATCACCCTTGTCTCTCTTCAGAGGGAGATGGCTCATGGCTGTTCTCATTCACAGGCACAAACACCAATGAGTGGGAAATGACTGTTTAATTACTTTAATTACAGTGCTTTATCTAACGAGGAACTTGTGCAGAGGAATGTCTGGGTGGTGGACCTGTGATCCCACTGCATTAGATAACTTTCAGAAGAGGGTGTGTTTGTGTTTAAAGGTAGGGGGATCACAGTATGCAAGTATGCACATTTATCTGAAATAAAGGGAATTAGTAGATCATAAATAAGAGAGCCATAAGTCTATTTTTATCAGAAATGTTTCTCTTTTATTTTCTACTCCCTCAGATATCAGTAAAAAAATATACACAGTACCAGTCAAATGTTTGTACACCTACTCATTCCAGGGTTTTTCTGTATTTTTACTATTGTCTACATTGTATAACAATAGTGAAGACATCAAAACTATGAAATAACACATATGGAATCATATAACCAAAAAAGTGTTAAACAAATCAAAATACATTTTAGATTTTAGATTCTTCAAAGTAGCCACCCTTTGCGTTGATGACAGCTTTGCACACTCTTGGCATTCTCTCAATTCTCTCTTATTGCTATTATAAACTGATATAATTAACAATTAACAACATAATTATAGCAGTAAAAATAAATGTTTTGTTATACCCGTGGTATACGGTCTGATATACCACGACTATCAGCCAATCAGCATTCAGGGCTCGAATCACCCAGTTTGTAATGAGCATTTTAAAATGAAGCGATTTGTTCTCGGTTAGGAGGAAAACAGCAATACTTGACCTCATGATATTAAAATACCTGACCTCGTTATTATCCTTTAACGATTGAATTGGGTCTTTGAATATATTTTCAAAGTCTCAGAAGAATTCAGTACTGGAGAAAGTGAACATTGTAGTGTGTCAAGCCCTACCCAACTTCCCACCAGGTTTATAGCACATTTAATTTCTGGCTATTTAATGGTGTATCATTTAAGACCTTAGGTCTTTATACCACTATGAAATCACGTTAAATTAAAGGTAGTCTCAGCGGTAGCACTTTATAGCAACTCCTATAATAAAGCATGTATAATGGATTAGTAAATAGTTTATTTATCATTTATTAATCATGACTCTATTATTCATAAGATGTTAGGTACAGGTCCTTAAAGTATAAACCATTTACTAACCATTAGTTAAGTCTTGTTGTGTGGCCTCATCTGAAGTGTGGGCTATTTTACTTTAGAGATGTTTGAGTGACCGGTGTAATTTCTCACAAAAGATGGTAGACATTCCAGCAGTACTTGATGCCCCTCTCTGGGATATGTGGGACGATAGCGTCCCACCTCGCCAAACAGCATGTGAAAGTGCAGGGCGCCGAATTCAAAACAACAAAAATTTCATGATTAAAATTCCTCAAGCATACAAGTATTTTACACCATTGTAAAGATAAAATTCTCGTTAATCCAGCCACAGTGTCTGATTTCAAAAATGCTTTACAGCGAAAGCTCCACAAATGATTATGTTAGGACTTCATGTTACACAATACATGTATGTTTTGTTTGCTAAAGTGCATATTTATATTGAAAAAATCTCATTTTACATTGGCGCATTACGTTCAGTAGTTCTAAAACATCCAGTGATTTTGTAGAGAGCCACATCAATTTACAGAAATACTCATCATAAATGTTGATGAAAATACAAGTGTTATACATGGAATTAGAGATATAGTTCTCCTTAATGCAACCGCGGTGTCCGATTTCAAAAAACTTTACAGAAAAAAGAAAACTATGGAATAATCTGAGTACAGCATTCAGACAACAAAGCAGCCAAAAAGATATCCGTCATATTGTGTAGTCAACATTAGTCAGAAATAGCGTATATATAAATATAAATATTCACTTACCTTTGATGATCTTCATCAGAATGCACTCCCAGGAATCCCAGTTCCACAATAAATGTTTGATTTGTTCGATAAAGTTCCTCATTTATGTCCAAATGGCTTCTTTTGTTAGGGCCTTTGGTGAACAAATCCAAACTTGCGTTCTGGTCCAGCCAGACCAGAACCTGACAGAGCTGGTGTAACTGTGTCAGGTTTGTAGGCCTCCTTGCTCGCACACGCTTTTTCAGGTCTGCCCACAAATTTTCAAACTTTAACTTCCTGACTGATGTCTTGAGATGTTGCTTTAATATATCCACATAATTTTCCTCCCTCATGATGCCATCTATTTTGTGAAGTGCACCAGTCCCTCCTGCAGCAAAGCACCCCCACAACATGATGCTGCCACCCCCATGCTTCATGGTTGGGATGGTGTTCTTCGATTTGCAAGCGTCCCCCTTTTTCCTCCTATCATAACGGTGGTCATCAGACCAGAGGACATTTCTCTAAAAAGTATGATCTTTGTCCCCATGTGCAGTTGCAAACTGTAGTCTGGCTTTTTTATGGCTGTTTTGGAGCAGTGGCTTCTTCCATGCTGAGCAGCCTTTCAAGTTATGTCGATAAAGGACTTGTTTTACTGTGGATATAGATACTTTTGTACCTGTTTCCTCCAGCATCTTCACAAGGTCCTTTGCTGTTGTTCTGGGATTGATTTGCACTTTTCACACCAAATTACATTCATCCCTAGGAGACAGAATGCGCCTCCTTCCTGAGTGGTATGACGGCTGCATGGTCCCATGGCCTTTGTACAGATGAACGTGGTACCTTCAGGCATTTGGAAATTGCTCCCAAGGATGAACCAGACTTATGGAGGTCTACAATTCTTTTTGGTTGATTTCTTTTGATTTTCCCATGATGACAATCAAAGAGGCACTGAGTTTGAAGTTAGGCCTTGAAATACATCCACAGGTACACCTCCGATTTACTCAAATTATGTCAATAAGCCTATCAGAAGCTTCTAAAGCCATGACATCATTTTCTGGAAGCATTTTAAAGGCACAGTCAATTTAGTGTATGTAAACTTCTGACCCACTGGAATTGGGATACAGTGAATTATAAGTGAAATAATCTGTCTGTTAACAATTGTTGGAAAAATTAATTGTGTCATGCACAAAGTAGATGTCCTAACCGACTTGCCAAAACTATAGTTTGTTAACAAGAAATTTGTGGGGTGGTTGAAAAGCGAGTTTTAATGACTCAAACCTAAGTGTATGTCAACTTCCGACTTCAACTGTACGTCTATTGGATTAGTGACAGGAAGTCTGAGGAAAGCCAGCTACATTATCAGAGTTGGTCAACTTGATTTCTCTGAGGAAATATGAGAAGTATTATTAAAATGAGTGAATTTATTGACTGTATTGCATCCTTGAAATCTTCCCTAAAGTTTTGATTACAGTAATGTAGAAAACATTCACAGAGATTTTTCAGAGCTTCCCAGATATGAGAAGTGCTTCTCTGAGGTCAGTTAGAGAGGATTAATGCTAGCCTATTAGCGGTTTTAGGGTCATTAACACAGATTTGGTACTATTAATTTCAAGTCAAGACTCCCAGTAGCCATGGGTTAGAGAGGAGGAGTAGGAAATTAGCGCATTAGGGCTCTAGCTTTATGTCAACGGTTTAATATGGTTTAGGGTTGTGTCATGGAGAAATTAGCATAGCCCTATTAGGAAAACAAGGGCTTAGATCTGACATATTGTACTAGTGTACAGAATTGTATCCAATTCCCTGTTGCTGGGATTAGAGGGTGTGTGTCAACGGTCTCATCAGTTTCTCAGTAACATAAGAAAACATGAAAGAACAAAGAAGACAGTGGCTTTACATCGCCTTGCACCAACCTAAAGAGAACCACGTATTGTATTTGCAAAAGCGTCAATATCCAGTCCCTCCAGGAATCCGCGATTGCCATTTTTTTGGCAAAATCAACAATTCCCTGCATATTATGAGGGCTTGCAAATTTGAACAATCACAGCACTATTTCCACATAATATGGTTGAATCAAGCCACATGTCAACAAACTTTTTCCCTCATCTGTGCATTTTAGCAAAAAATTTGACAAAATCATTGCATATTACCATGCGCATTGCCAGAATTGCTGCAGCAAAATATCACAAAAAATATCACAAAAAACCTTCATATACACGAACCACTGCTTTTAATCAGGGCAAGGTGTCTGGTAACATGACTGAATACAAACAGTGCAGCTATTCCCTCCGCAAGGCTATCAAACAAGCTAAGCGCCAGTACAGAGACAAAGTAGAATCTCAATTCAACGGCTCAGACACAAGAGGTATGTGGCAGGGTCTACAGTCAATCACGGACTACAGGAAGAAACCCAGCCCAGTCACGGACCAGGATGTCTTGCTCCCAGGCAGACTAAATAACTTTTTTGCCCGCTTTGAGGACAATACAGTGCCACTGACACGGCCTGCAACGGAATCATGCGGTCTCTCCTTCACTGCAGCCGAAGTGAGTAAGACATTTAAACGTGTTAACCCTCGCAAGGCTGCAGGCCCAGACGGCATCCCCAGCCGCGCCCTCAGAGCATGCGCAGACCAGCTGGCCGGTGTGTTTACGGACATATTCAACCAATCCCTATACCAGTCTGCTGTTCCCACATGCTTCAAGAGGGCCACCATTGTTCCTGTTCCCAAGAAAGCTAAGGTAACTGAGCTAAACGACTACCGCCCGTAGCACTCACATCCGTCATCATGAAGTGCTTTGAGAGACTAGTCAAGGACCATATCACCTCCACCCTACCTGACACCCTTGACCCACTCCAATTTGCTTACCGCCCAAATAGGTCCACAGACGATGCAATCTCAACCACACTGCACACTGCCCTAACCCATCTGGACAAGAGGAATACCTATGTGAGAATGCTGTTCATCGACTACAGCTCGGCATTCAACACCATAGTACCCTCCAAGCTCGTCATCAAGCTCGAGACCCTGGGTCTCGACCCCGCCCTGTGCAACTGGGTACTGGACTTCCTGACGGGCCGCCCCCAGGTGGTGAGGGTAGGCAACAACATCTCCTCCCCGCTGATCCTCAACACTGGGGCCCCACAAGGGTGCGTTCTGAGCCCCCTCCTGTACTCCCTGTTCACCCACGACTGCGTGGCCATGCACGCCTCCAACTCAATCATCAAGTTTGCGGACGACACAACAGTGGTAGGCTTGATCACCAACAACGACGAGACGGCCTACAGGGAGGAGGTGAGGGCCCTCGGAGTGTGGTGTCAGGAAAATAACCTCACACTTCCTCGGCATACACATCACAGACAAACTGAATTGGTCCACTCACACAGACAGCATCGTGAGGAAGGCGCAGCAGCGCCTCTTCAACCTCAGGAGGCTGAAGAAATTCGGCTTGTCACCAAAAGCACTCACAAACTTCTACAGATGCACAATCGAGAGCATCCTGGCGGGCTGTATCACCGCCTGGTATGGCAACTGCACCGCCCTCAACCGTAAGGCTCTCCAGAGGGTAGTGAGGTCTGCACAACGCATCACCGGGGACAAACTACCTGCCCTCCAGGACACCTACACCACCCGATGCTACAGGAAGGCCATAAAGATCATCAAGGACATCAACCACCCGAGCCACTGCCTGTTCACCCCGCTGTCATCCAGAAGGCGAGGTCAGTACAGGTGCATCAAAGCTGGGACCGAGAGACTGAAAAACAGCTTCTATCTCAAGGCCATCAGACTGTTAAACAGCCACCACTAACATTGAGTGGCTACTGCCAACACACTGTCAATGACACTGACTCTACTCCAGCCACTTTAATCATGGGAATTGATGGGAAATTATGTAAATATATCACTAGCCACTTTAAACAATGCTACCTTATATAATGTTACTTACCCTACATTGTTCATCTCATATGCATACGTTGATACTGTACTCTATATCATCGACTGCATCCTTATGTAATACATGTATCACTAGCCACTTTAACTATGCCACTTGGTTTACATACTTATCTCATATGTATATACTGTACTCGATATCATCTACTGTATCTTGCCTATGCTGCTCTGTACCATCACTCATTCATATATCCTTATGTACATATTCTTTATCCCCTTACACTGTGTATAAGACAGTAGTTTTTTTTTGGAATTGTTAGTTAGATTACTTGCTCGTTATTACTGCATTGTCGGAACTAGAAGCACAAGCATTTCGCTACACTCGCATTAACATCTGCTAACCATGTGTATGTGACAAATAAAATTTGATTTGATTTGATTTGATATACTGCACCTCCTTTCTTATATCAAAATGTTTTTATTTATTTGTACACACTGTATAAAATGATCTAAAGCAGCCATTCCAACCTCTGCAGCCCCATCATCATGTATCTATCTACCTGTCAATAGAGGATCCATAGAGAATGTGTTTCCCTGTAGAGCCTAACAACTTTTTGACTGGCCTGCATCAACTATTAAGCTGTTAATCATCATTCTCCCCTGCAACCTGGCCCTGTCAACATACATGCACACACTGTTGACAACGACACACATGCTGTGCACTTGCAAGATGACACACACACATACACGCTATCAGATTACTGCAGTAACCTCAGAGTAGAGGTATCACTTTAGCTGTTTTGTCTATGTGTGCTTGGCTCCAAAAAGGAATATCTATTTCTCACAGGGTGAGATAGAGGGGGAGGAGGACTTCTCTAAGTGAACAAGGTGATGGGAGAGGTTGGGAGGAGCTGCGAGAGAAGGGTAAGAGAGGGAGAGAGATGGAAAAAAAGAGATGGTGGGGAGAGGGAGGGAGGGGAGTGGAAGGAAGAGATACGGGGGAAGAGCGAGAGTAGTGTGAACACAGCAGGACAGGGTGTTCGCTCATCAGATTGACTGCATACCAGCAGGCTGGTTATAGTAAGAGATCCTCATGAAGAACACCTCACACACACTTCATGTGCAGGGGCAGTAGGGGCCACCAATCTTCCTAGAGGTGATGTACATGTAGCTGATGTGTTCCATGAGACTGCTAGCCGTGCATCACCTCTGTTGGAATCCTTGAGCTGCTTACTGGTCGGCTGTCTGAGAGACACAGGCACACACTGTATGATGGATAGATTACATGCTGGTATCCTATGTCCATGTAATAATGGCAGCAGGTGAGGTGAAGTGAGAGATTTGACGCTTTTAATGAGGATAGATAGATCTAATGAAGTACGGGGGGCGTGTGATAGGCTAGCCATTATGGGGTAAAGCTCATTGTTCTTTATTTTCTCTCTCTCAGGCGGAGATTGGCCCCTCGCAAGACAACAACAAACGGTAACTGTGGTTTTCCCTTGGCAACGGTTGCCAGGTACACTCCTCTGAACTGTCCAGTCCTCCTGTGTGTGAGGTGCAGCTTGTGTGTGTGTGTGTGTGTGTGTGTGTGTGTGTGAGTGGTGTGTGTGTGAGTGGATGACCTTGGTGCCTGACCCTGCCTGCTACACAGACATAAGAGGCTTTGGTGTGTGTGTGTTTAGACGTGGATCACTGTAGCAGAGCTCACAGAGTGGGAAACAGTTACATGCAAGAGGGAGCTAGGTTGGCAAGATACACTACTGGTCACTACTGGTTTGGACACACCTACTCATTCAAGGGTTTTTCTTTATTTTTACTATTTTCTACATTGTAGAATAATAGTGAAGACATCAAAACAATGAAATAACACATATGGAATCATGTAGTAACCAAAAAAGTGTTAAAAAATTCTAAATATATTTCAGTTTTGAGAATCTTCAAATAGCCACCCTTTGCCTTTTAGACTTTTACTGAAGTAGTATTTTACTTGAGTAATTTTCTATTAACCTCTTGAACCTCTGGGGGCAGTATTTCATTTTTGGATGAAAAACGTTCCCATTTTAAACAAGATATTTTGTCACGAAAAGATGCTCGACTATGCATATAATTGACAGCTTTGGAAAGAAAACACTGACGTTTCCAAAACGGCAAAGATATTGTCTGTGACTGCCACAGAACTAATGCTACAGGCGAAACCAAGATGAAATTTCATACAGGAAGTGAGCCAGATTTTTGAGGCGCTGTGTTCCAATGTCTCCTTATATGGCTGTGAATACGCAAGGAGAGAGCCTACACTTTCTGTCGTTTCCCCAAGGTGTTTGCAGCATTGTGACGTATTTGTAGGCATATCATTGGAAAATTGACCATAAGAGACTACATTTACCAGGTGTCCGCTCGGTGTCCTCCGTCGAAACTATTGCGTAATCTCCAGGTGCGTTCATTTTTCCATTTTGAACAGAGGAGAAACCAAACTGCCACGAGTGACTTATCATCGAATAGATATGTGAAAAACACCTTGAGGATTGATTCTAAACAACGTTTGCCATGTTTCTGTCGATATTATGGAGATAATTTGGAAAAAAGTTTGCGTTGTAATGACTGAATTTTCTGTGTTTTTTTCTCAGCCAAACGTGATGAACAAAACGGAGCGATTTCTCCTACACAAATAATCTTTTTGGAAAAACTGAACATTTGCTATCTAACTGAGAGTCTCCTCATTGAAAACATCCGAAGTTCTTCAAAGGTAAATGCTTTTATTTGAATGCTTTTCTTGTTTTTGTGAAAATGTTGCCTGCTGAATGCTAGGCTTAATGCTATGCTAGCTATCAATACTCTTACACAAATGCTTGTGTAGCTGTGGTTGAAAAGCATTTTTTGAAAATCTGAGATGACAGTGTTGTTAACAAAAGGCTAAGCTTGTGAGCCAATATATTTATTTCATTTCATTTGTGATTTTCATCAATAGTTAACGTTGCGTTATGGTAATGAGCTTGAGGCTATAATTACGCTCCCGGATACGGGATTGCTCGTCGCAACCGGTTAAGGTATCTATACTTTTACTCAAGTATGACAGTTGGCTACTTTTTCCACCACTATAGTTAGGAATAGGTTAGAGTTCTATTAAGACACGAGGTGAATGCTGGTGTGACAGGTTATATCAGGGGTTAGTGTTTTACTAAGCAAATGTATTAACACTAGAAGAGCAGAGGGAGTCATTTTGACTCAATATGAATAAGATATTTTTTAAATCATGCCCCCCTCCTTCTTTGACTAAGTACGACTATTTAACACACGGGTGTAAGAATTTGTGTTATTAGCAGTTTTAAAGAATATGCTCCGATATTTCCTGGTTGCAAAAATATAGCGTAGAGCAAGTATAGTGTAGAGAATCATTGTACCATCTAAATGGCTGTGAAATATATTTTCCATAACCAAAAATATTGTATTTTCAGCTGTTTGAAGTTGGTGTACAAAACTGAAAGTAAAAGAAAAAACAAAACTTTACGATTTGGAGGTTTCCAAAAACCTTATAATTGACAAATTACTTTCTAAATGGAAGAGATGAGCTCTATTTCAAAATATAACTTTTCCAAAAATAAACACAATTCCATGAACTCAACACCTCAGCATGCGGCAACAGATAGCCTACAGTAACAAACTGATGAAAATGCTATTGTGTTCTTTGAATATTTTTTTGGGGGGGAATTACTCTGATTTTACCCAAGACCTTCATAAACACAACCAAATAATGAGCATATATGAATTCAACTGTTACATAACCCAGCCATGTCGGTTGTCAGTCTTAGTGAAGGCTGAGACAGAGACGTTCATTCCCCCTGTGCACAGGACATGTCATGCTGGCTCACCTCTGGCCCCCAGCCCTGACCCCAAGCCCTACAAAGGGTCATGATCTCTGTCCATCTCTACTTCTGACTCTTTTTCATCCTCCCCTCTCTCCTTCTGGGACACTTGTTCTGTACCACCCCCTCCTCTCTTCTTTATGTCTGACTGCCCCCATGGCTCACTGTGACTTACCTCCTGGATTTTGAGCTGGGCTTTGACATTGGTTCCCTATGACAGCTTCTACCAGGCTACCAGGCCTTAGTGGACTGACTAATAGGCAGCTGTGTGTGTCTCCCTCTCAAAGCTGGTATTAGCAGAGCAAACCTGGGTAGATGCATGCACACACACACACACACTATATAAATACTGTTTATGGAGGCTTTCACGTGCCATCCAGGTGGTAGTGCCCATTCCCATGCCCAAGGCCTTGTCACATTGTCCACCCTTATACACCCACATCCTATTGCGGAACCCCTCGACAACATTCCGCTGAAAGGTAGCTCGCAAAATTCAAAAATATTTTTTTGAAATATGTCATTTTCACACATTAACAAGTCCAATACAGCAAATGAAAGATTTCTTCCTGGTTGGATTTTTCTCAGGTTTTCGCCTGCCATATGAGTTCTGTTATACTCACAGACATCATTCAAACAGTTTTAGGAACTTCAGAGTGTTTTCTATAATATTCTACTACTACTTCTACTTCTATAATATTCTACTAATATTCTACTACTAATAATATTCATATATTAGCATCTGGGACAGAGTAGGAGGCAGTTCACTCATTGGATGCAATTCATCCAAAAGTGAAAATGCTGCCCCCTATCCCAAAAAGGTTAATAATCCAAAGGGGTAGGCCAGAGAATAGTCTTGGACAGGCAAAAAGGTCAAAACCAGAACAGAGCCCAGGAGGTACAGAGTGGCAGACAGGCTCATGGTCAAAGCAGGAGGAAGGGTCAGGCAGGCGGGTAAAATGTCCAGAAATAGGCAAGGGTCAAAACCAGGAGGACTAGAAAAAGGAGAACGGGAAAAAAACGCTGCTTGACTTGACTAAACATACAAGACAAACTGGCACGGAGAGACAGTAAACACAGAGATAAATACACTGGGAAAAATAAGTGACACCTGGAGGGGGTGGAGACTATCACAGGAACAGGTGAAACAGATCAGGGCGTGGCAGAGAGAGAATGCATTTTGATCGTTTTATTGTTTCTGTATCACAGTGAAGCTAAATCACTGTCAACCCTAATTCTCACAAAGAAATCAAATCCCTGCGGTTTAATCCCTGGTTCTTAATTCTGAACAGAGTGGAGCACAGCCAGTGTGGAGTGGAGTGGAGTGCCTCAACTTTTAATGTCAGTCTACTACTATTGTGAATGGTTGGTTTAAGGGTTTCAACCCTATAGCTGGCATAGCAGGTTACTGCTACTCTGGACTCCATTGGGGAGGGGATAGTTCTCTCAGACCCTCTCCTCCATGCGCTGAAACTGCTTGTTGTGCATTCATGTAAAAGCTATTGATTTATTTTCTCATAATTTCTCCAAAGATCAATACATGTCCAGGACAATGTATGTGTTACACACAGCGGAAAAGAGAGTAACAAGGCTCTTGATGTCTTCTTTTTGGTATTTTTCCTTCGAAAACACCACTAATTAGTGGTTTAAATTCAGAACATAAACTGGGGTTGTGAGCCTGATTTTCCCACCAGCAGAGCTATTGTTGGGCCAGCATTACATACCTTTACATAAAGCAGAAAGACTTGATTGTTTCCATGACATATTTATATTCAACTTCGTTTTCATAACACACGTTTATTGAGCGCTTACACAGCGGATTAAAAATCCAATTACACACAGGTTTATAGATTAAATCAAATCAAATCAAATCAAATTTTATTTGTCACATACACATGGTTAGCAGATGTTAATGCGAGTGTAGCGAAATGCTTGTGCTTCTAGTTCCGACAATGCAGTAATAACGAGCAAGTAATCTAACTAACAATTCCAAAAAAAACTACTGTCATACACAGTGTAAGGGGATAAAGAATATGTACATAAGGATATATGAATGAGTGATGGTACAGAGCAGCATAGGCAAGATACAGTAGATGATATCGAGTACAGTATATACATATGAGATAAGTATGTAAACCAAGTGGCATAGTTAAAGTGGCTAGTGATACATGTATTACATAAGGATGCAGTCGATGATATAGAGTACAGTATCAACGTATGCATATGAGATGAACAATGTAGGGTAAGTAACATTATATAAGGTAGCATTGTTTAAAGTGGCTAGTGATATATTTACATCATTTCCCATCAATTCCCATGATTAAAGTGGCTGGAGTAGAGTCAGTGTCATTGACAGTGTGTTGGCAGTAGCCACTCAATGTTAGTGGTGGCTGTTTAACAGTCTGATGGCCTTGAGTTAGAAGCTGTTTTTCAGTCTCTCGGTCCCAGCTTTGATGCACCTGTACTGACCTCGCCTTCTGGATGGCAGCGGGGTGAACAGGCAGTGGCTCGGGTGGTTGATGTCCTTGATGATCTTTATGGCCTTCCTGTAGCATCGGGTGGTGTAGGTGTCCTGGAGGGCAGGTAGTTTGCCCCCGGTGATGCGTTGTGCAGACCTCACTACCCTCTGGAGAGCCTTACGGTTGAGGGCGGTGCAGTTGCCATACCAGGCGGTGATACAGCCCGCCAGGATGCTCTCGATTGTGCATCTGTAGAAGTTTGTGAGTGCTTTAGGTGACAAGCCGAATTTCTTCAGCCTCCTGAGGTTGAAGAGGCGCTGCTGCGCCTTCCTCACGATGCTGTCTGTGTGAGTGGACCAATTCAGTTTGTCTGTGATGTGTATGCCGAGGAACTTAAAACTTGCTACCCTCTCCACTACTGTTCCATCGATGTGGATGGGGGTGTTCCCTCTGCTGTTTCCTGAAGTCCACAATCATCTCCTTAGTTTTGTTGACGTTCAAATAAAAAAACAACACATCTATAAACACATATTATATAGAGTGTGAGGTTATTTTCCTGACACCACACTCCGAGGGCCCTCACCTCCTCCCTGTAGGCCGTCTCGTCGTTGTTGGTAATCAAGCCTACCACTGTTGTGTCGTCCGCAAACTTGATGATTGAGTTGGAGGCGTGCATGGCCACGCAGTCGTGGGTGAACAGGGAGTACAGGAGAGGGCTCAGAACGCACCCTTGTGGGGCCCCAGTGTTGAGGATCAGCGGGGAGGAGATGTTGTTGCCTACCCTCACCACCTGGGGGCGGCCCGTCAGGAAGTCCAGTACCCAGTTGCACAGGGCGGGGTCGAGACCCAGGGTCTCGAGCTTGATGACGAGCTTGGAGGGTACTATGGTGTTGAATGCCGAGCTGTAGTCGATGAACAGCATTCTCACATAGGTATTCCTCTTGTCCAGATGGGTTAGGGCAGTGTGCAGTGTGGTTGAGATTGCATCGTCTGTGGACCTATTTGGGCGGTAAGCAAATTGGAGTGGGTCAAGGGTGTCAGGTAGGGTGGAGGTGATGTGGTCCTTGACTAGTCTCTCAAAGCACTTCATGATGACGGATGTGAGTGCTACGGGCGGTAGTCGTTTAGCTCAGTTACCTTAGCTTTCTTGGGAACAGGAACAATGGTGGCCCTCTTGAAGCATGTGGGAACAGCAGACTGGTATAGGGATTGATTGAATATGTCCGTAAACACACCGGCCAGCTGGTCTGCGCATGCTCTGAGGGCGCGGCTGGGGATGCCGTCTGGGCCTGCAGCCTTGCGAGGGTTAACACGTTTAAATGTCTTACTCACTTCGGCTGCAGTGAAGGAGAGACCGCATGTTTCCATTGCAGGCCGTGTCAGTGGCACTGTATTGTCCTCAAAGCGGGCAAAAAAGTTATTTAGTCTGCCTGGGAGCAAGACATCCTGGTCCGTGACTGGGCTGGGTTTCTTCCTGTAGTCCGTGATTGACTGTAGACCCTGCCACATGCCTCTTGTGTCTGAGCCGTTGAATTGAGATTCTACTTTGTCTCTGTACTGGCGCTTAGCTTGTTTGATAGCCTTGCGGAGGGAATAGCTGCACTGTTTGTATTCAGTCATGTTACCAGACACCTTGCCCTGATTAAAAGCAGTGGTTCGTGCCTTCAGTTTCACACGAATGCTGCCATCAATCCACGGTTTCTGGTTAGGGAATGTTTTAATCGTTGCTATGGGAACGACATCTTCAACGCACGTTCTAATGAACTCGCACACCGAATCAGCGTATTCGTCAATGTTGTTGTCTGACGCAATACGAAACATCTCCCAGTCCACGTGATGGAAGCAGTCTTGGAGTGTGGAGTCAGCTTGGTCTGACCAGCGTTGGACAGACCTCAGCGTGGGAGCTTCTTGTTTTAGTTTCTGTCTGTAGGCAGGGATCAACAAAATGGAGTCGTGGTCAGCTTTTCCGAAAGGGGGCGGGGCAGGGCCTTATATGCGTCGCGGAAGTTAGAGTAACAATGATCCAGGGTCTTTCCACCCCTGGTTGCGCAATCGATATGCTGATAAAATTTAGGGAGTCTTGTTTTCAGATTAGCCTTGTTAAAATCCCCAGCTACAATGAATGCAGCCTCCGGATAAATCGTTTCCAGTTTGCAGAGAGTTAAATAAAGTTCGTTCAGAGCCATCGATGTGTCTGCTTGGTTCTCTTGGTAGATAATGCGGTCTACATTTGATTGTGAGGAATTCTAAATCAGGTGAACAGAAGGATTTGAGTTCCTGTATGTTTCTTTCATCACACCATGTCACGTTAGTCATAAGGCATACGCCCCCGCCCGTCTTCTTACCAGAAAGATGTTTGTTTCTGTCGGCGCGATGCGTGGAGAAACCCGCTGGCTGCACCGCTTCGGATTGCGTCTCTCCAGTTAGCCATGTTTCCGTGAAGCAGAGAACGTTACAGTCTCTGATGTCCCTCTGGAATGCTACCCTTGCTCGGATTTCATCAACCTTGTTGTCAAGAGACTGGACATTGGCAACAAGAATGCTAGGGAGTGGTGCACGATGTGCCCGTCTCCGGAGTCTGACCAGAAGACCGCTTCGTTTCCCTCTTTTTCTGAGTCGTTTTTTTTTTTTGGGTCGCTGCATGTGATCCACTCGGTTACACTGGTTGTAAGGCAGAACACAGGATCCGCATCGCGAAAAACATATTCTTGGTCGTACTGATGGTGAGTTGACGCTGATCTTATATTCAGTAGTTCTTCTCGGCTGTATGTAATGAAACCTAAGATGACCTGGGGTACTAGTGTAAGAAATAACACGTAAAAAAACAAAAAACTGCATAGTTTCCTAGGAACGCGAAGCGAAGGGGCCATCTCTGTCGGCGCCGGAACCAGTAAGAATTCCGCCTCTCACAGACCTGTTAAATTTTCTTTAAGAAGCCCTCGTGTTCTACACTCATTACCTGTATTAACTGCACCTGTTTGAACTCGTTACCTGTATAAACGTCACCTGTCCACACACTCAATCAAACAGACTCCAACCTCTCCACAATGGCCAAGACCAGAGAGCTGTGTAAGGACATCAGGGATAAAATGGTAGACCTGCACAAGGCTGGGATGGGCTACAGGACAATAGGCAAGCAGCTTGGTGAGAAAGCATTTCATGGCTAACAGATGTGAGTGCTACGGAGCGGTAGTCATTTAGGCAGATTACCTTAGTGTTCTTGGGCACAGGGACTATGGTGGTCTGCTTGAAACATGTTGGTATTACAGACTTGGACAGGGAGAGGTTGAAAATGTCAGTGAAGACACTTGCCAGTTGGTCAACGTGTGCCCGGAGTACACGTCCTGGTAATCCGTCTGGTCCTGCGGCCTTGTGAATGTTGACCTGTTTAAAGGTCTTACTCACATGGGCTTCGGAGAGTGTGATCACACGGTTGTCCAGAACAGTTGATGCTCTCATGCATATTTCAGTGTTAATTGCCTCGAAGCGAGCATAGAAGTTATTTAGCTCGTCTGGTAGGCTCGTGTCACTGGGCAGCTCGTGGCTGTGCTTCCCTTTGTAGTCTGTAATAGTTTCCAAGCCCTGCCACATCCGACAAGCATTGGATCCTGTGTAGTACAATGTGGTCCTAGTCCTGTATTGATGCTTTGCCTGTTTGATGGTTTGTCGGAGGGCATAGCAGGATTTCTTATCAGCTTTTGGGTTAGAGACCCACTCCTTGAAAGCAGCAGCTCTGCCCTTTAGCTCAGTGTGAATGTTGCCTGTAATCCATGGCTTCTGGTTGGGGTATGTACGTACAGTCACTGTGGGAACGATGTCCTCAATGAACTTATTGATAAAGCCAGTTACGGATGTGGTGTGCTCCTCAATACCATGGGAAGAATCCCGGAACATATTCCAGTCTGTGCTAGAAAAACAGTCCTGTAGTTTAGACTCTGCTTCATCTGACCACTTTTTTATAGACCGAGTCACTGGTGCTTCCTGCTTTAATTTTTGTTTGTAAGCAGGAATCAGGAGGATAGAGTTATGGTCAGATTTGCCAAATAGAGGGCGAGGGAGAGCTTTGGTTGCATATTTAACCTCCCTGGTACCAGATGGTAGCGTCCCACCTCGACAACAGCCAATGAAATTGCAGGGTGCCAAATTCAAAACAACAGAATTCCTCAAATGTACAAGTATTATACACCATTTTAAAGATAAACTTCTTGTAAATCCAACCATAGTGACTGATTTCAAAAAGGCTTTACAGCGAAAGCACACCATGCAATTATGTTAGGTCAGCGCCTAGTCACAGAAAATCAGAGTCAAAAATAGCGATTAAATGAATCACTAACCTTTGATGATCTTCATCAGATGGCACCCACAGGACTTCATGTTACAAAATAAATGTGTGTTTTGTTTGATAAAGTTAACCTTTATGTCCAAAAACCTCAGTTGAAATTGGCGCGTTATGTACAGTAATTATTGCCTCAAACAAACATCCGGTGAAATTTCAGAGAGCCAAATCAAATTACAGAGATATTCATTATAAACATTGATGAAAAATACAAGTTTTATACGTAGGATTAAAGATAAACGTCTTGTTAATCCAGCCGCTGTGTCAGATTTCAAAAAGGCTTTACGGCGAAAGCACACCATGCGATTATGTTAGGTCAGCGCCTAGCCACAGAAAACCATACAGCCATTTTCCAACCAAGGAGAGGTGTCACAAAAGTCAGAAATAGCGTTACAATTAATCACTTACCTTTGATGATCTTCATCTGGTGGCACTACCAGGTCTCCATGTTAGACAATACATGTTCAATAATGTCCCTCTTTATGTCCAAAACCTCAGTTTTGTTGGTGCGTTTAGTTCAGTAATCCAAAGGCACAAAGAGCTCTCTCAACATCCAGACGAAAAATCAAAAAAGTACAATAAAAGTTCATAGAAACATGTCAAACGATGTTTAAAATCAATCCTCAGGTTGTTTTTGTCAAAAATAATAAATAATATTTCAACCAGACAAAAGCTTCGTCAATAGAAAAGGAGAAACAAGAACTGCGCGCTCCTGATCACACGCTGGACTCATTGTCTGGAAATTTCCACTGTCCACTAATTGAAAGTGCTGTATCTCCCTCATTTTTCAGAGTAAAAGCCTGAAACAATGCCTAAATACTGGCCACACGTAGAAGAAGCCATAGAGTGTGAATTGGGTCCTAAGTCTTTGTATGGTGGATAGGCTTTCAATGGAAAAACACCCTTTAAAAATAATAGTACTTCCTGGATGGACTTTCCTCAGGTTTTCACCTGGCATATCAGTTCTGTTATACTCACAGACATTATTTGAACAGTTTTGGAAACTGGACAGTGTTTATATCCAAATTATATGCATCACCTAGCTTCTGGGTCCGAGTAGCAGGCAGTTTAATTTGGACATGCTTTTCATCCACAATTCCGAATACTGCCCCCTACCCTAGTGAAGTTAAAATGCTGATAGAAATGAGGTAAAAGTGATTTAACGTTCCCTGCATTAATGTCCCCGGCCACTAGGTACTCCGCCTCTGGATGAGCATTTACGGTATACAGCTCAATGGGTGCGGTTTTAGTGCCAGCAACGGTCTGTGGGGGTTTGTAGACAGCTACGAAAATACATATGACAACACTAAGTAGATAGTGTGTTCTACAGCTTATCATGAGATACTCTACCTCAGGTGAGCAAAACCTTGAGACTTGCTTCGATATTGTGCACCAGCTGTTGTTTACAACTGGTGCACCCGCCCCGTGTCTTACCAGGCTTACCAGGCTGCTGTTCTAACCCGCCGATAGTGTATAACCCACCAGCTGTATGTTCTTAATGTCGTCGTTCAGCCACGACGTGGTGAAACATAAGATATTACAGTTTTTATGTCCTGTTGGTAGGATATACCTGCTTTCAGTTCGTCCCATTTATTTTCCAGCGATTGAATGTTAGCTAGCAGGACGGAGGCAAAGGCAGATTAGCCACTTGTCGCCTGATCCTTACAAGGCAACCTGATCTTTTTCAGCGAAATCTCTGTTTCCTTCTCCAGTGAATGACGGGGATCTGGGCCTGGTCGGGTGTCTGTAGTATATCTCTCACGTCCGACTCATTGAAGAAAAAATCTTTGTCTAATCTGAAGTGACTAATTACAGTTCTGATGTCCAGAAGCTCGTTTCGGTCATAAGAGACGATAGCAGAAACATTATGCACAAAACAAGATACGAACAACACACACACAATCATGATGGGTGTGTGCACTGTGCACAGATTCATACACACACACACACACACACACACACACACACACACACACACACACACACACACACACACACACACACACACACACACACACACACACACACACACACACACACACACACACACACACACAAGCATGATGTTAAAAGCTGACAAACTCTGCAAGGCAATACAGCAAAACCCTCCCTCCCTCCCTCCCTCACTTCATTATTTAATCACCAACACAGCAAGCTGTGACCACCACATCCTATACAGCAAACATTTATTCTCAGCACTCTTCAATTTCCCCCCACAAAGCTTTTTCCAACCTCTGTGAACGGCCCTTTACACAACACAACAGTCATTTTGGTCCCAGAAGCCAATTCTGTGGTTTGCACTTTGTGATTCAGTCCAATAGTGCTGAATGAGGGAGACCTGGATGGACACTGTATCTGACATTATCATATGTACAGTGTATGGATGCACAGTATCAGAGGGGGATGGGGGAGGGAAGGTTATAGGGAAACTACCGACCTGTAAAGACCTTGAGGCACTAGAGGCCAGTTGTGGCTATTTGGCTGTGAATCATTTAAAAAGAAACTTAGGATTCATATTTTTACCGAAAATCGACCAAGTTTCAATACTTGGAATAATTCAAATTTATCCCAAGAGTCCCGGGAAATACCGACAAAATCGGAAGTGCTCATTTAAAGACCAAGATATGGTCACTATGCCAAGGTTCTCCCCAAATAAAATTTGCACTGCTGCGCCACTTTGTAAAGATTTCAGAGCAATGACGATAGAATACCTTTGATCGCCGATTACATTGTTGCGAAACAGGCCATTCATAAATTCTGGGCGTTATCATGTTCTTCAATTAATTCAGCGCATTTCAGCAGTAGGCCTACGCTATCTTGACACAGGAGTAGGCCATAGCATTGTCAAATCATACAAACTTTGTATTGGAGGTCAAACCAAAGCCAAATGACCCAAGATGCTAAGCTTGCTAGATAACCTCAAACGAATGACAGTGTATCTCCAGTTTGGCAAAATGGAGTTGATGGTTGTACAGAGAGCAGATCAACTCATGAATAACGGGGAGATGAAGAGCAGAAATTGTTTAAATATCAAGGTATCTTATCAGGGAGCAACTCTGTTTAAAAAAAAATTAAAAATCCATATTTACTCTTATACCGTTTGTTGATCTACACATTCTCTACAGAAGATCTCATATGGGCAGCATGTACGAGACATCTCAGAGGAGCAGGGGAGATGTTCTAGCACTATTTTGACATGCAGGCGAGAGACGTGCTTTGATAATGCAACCTATGGATTACATAATAAAGTTAGGAATTTTCATGCGAGACAAGAGTCAGGATTTTGGGTTTCAGTGGGATTTGGACGATAGAAAAATTGCCTAGGCTCTCTCTCTCTATATATATATATATATATATATATATATATATAAGGCTACTATGTAAGTCAATAGATAAATAATACACTTAGTTTAGGCTACATTATTACATAATGTTTCTAACCAGGATTCAATGAGCAAACTAATAAACGAGCTACCACTTCCACTTGTCCAGTCAGAGATTACTTAGCCAAATATACAGACATTCAAGTTAAACAAAATCACATTGATTGATTATCAGACAAGTCACAGGCTGGTCGATAGTAGGACAGGCTACTATGCCATTGAAGAGCAAAATACACTTGTATAACTTGCTATTAAAATGTTCTGATCAGCTAATCTATGAACAAACTAAAAGAAAGATGATCATTAGCACTCACCTCAACTTAGCTAATATTTCCCCAGCATAAAAGTTACCAAATATCCAAATGGATATTCAGTGAAAACAAAGTTCTGACATTGATTGATTTTTTAAGTCCCCAGCAGTTGTCTCAAAATAGTGCTATGGAGCTGTCTCAATCAAAACGATGCTGAAATGATAATCTAGGTGAAAACACATGACTAATGCTTTAAATTAGGCTAGTATAACAGTTGTATATGACTTCATTGCCTTCAATTGTATATGACTTCAATGCCTTCAATTGCATTAGCCCACTATATTCCAATATTTTAATTATTCAGTTGACCATAACTAAGGTGAGTTTCCTCTCTGCGCTTTTTCTAGGCCCATTGGCTGTTTCCTCCTTTCCTTATTCCACTGCCTCCCACCTCCGCCACATGGTTCTCAACACCAGTTTAAATCAAAATAGCCTAATGTTTTCTAGAAATCTTGCGTTTCTTGGGGTCCAGGATCATTTAATTTCTGTGATATCAGACCAGACCAGGCCTGGGCTCAGGCTTTAGCTCACCGGGCTTGGGTTGGACTGGAATCAAATGTTCAGTTCTGATTAGAACTCTAAACTGCATTCAGGTCTTGTGTGCACTCTGGCAGAGTCAATTATGCGTGTGCTTTGAATTTATTTACTTTGTGTACACTAGGCTAAAAGCTTCCACGCAAAAACCTGTTTCGATAATGTGCTATTCAATTTTTTGTCAATTTACTGCTGCACATGTTGTATACTTTGTGGAACTATATTCGTGCAACATTAGAGAAAAATGTTGTAATTTCCCGTGTCTTGTCATTTTATATTTTCGTGAAATGTGAAGAATGGTCCTACGACAGTCACGGGATCCCTGTTACCCAACAATATAATGGAGCTCCTTCCCATCAGTGCAGAGTGTTTATTGAAGATGCGACCAAGGGACCAACCTGCAGAGGAAGCATAATCCAAGCCTGATGCATAGAGAACAAAGTGCCTTAGAGTAGGCTTCATAATAGCACTGTCACTGTCAGTGATAGCCCTTATAGAAGATTCAATTGCGCGTCAACAGACTAAATTTAACTGAATGCAGATCTGGTTACGGTAAGTTAGACTCACCACACACACACACATGCACGCATGCACACACTCACACACACAAACCCCCGACCCATTCTTCTGGCGTAAAGAGTTTCCCATGACATAGCCGTTCATACACTCTTTCTTCACCACTTTATATTTAAGCATTTAGGCATTTAGGCTCAAGGAGGTGTGGTATATGGCCCATATACCATGGATAAAGGGCTGTTCTTATGCACGATGCAAAGCGGAGTGCCTGGATACAGCCCATAGCCGTGGTATATTGGCCATGTATCACAAACCTCCGAGGTGCCTTATTACTATTATACAACTGGTTACCAGAGTAATTAGAACAGTAAAAATAAATGTTTTGTGATACCCGTGGTATCGGTCTGATATACCACAGCTTTCAGCCAATCAGCATTCAAGACTCAAACCACCCGGTTTATAATTAGTGGCAATCTTCTTCACATTAAATTCTCTCCAAATTGATATCTTCTTTTTATACTGAGTTGTAGTCACGAAAAATAATGGGATTCATGTGTGGCCTGGTAGATGGTTTTCCAAATGTAAAAAAGTATTCATAATTAGCATTCAATTGATGTTAATAGATGACGCTGAGGCATTTCATTGGGCCATTACAGGTGTTGTATCAGACCAGGAGAATGGAGAGTATGTCAAGGTTTAGGATCTTATGTTCTCACATTGTTGTTGAAGTTGTGGCGTGCTTTGGAGAATGTTTTTTTCTCCATATTACGCATTGTGAAATGCAATTTGTTTGTATGACATCCGTTTAATTAGGGAGATGTAATTATGGAAGTGTTAAATATGTATGGGAACAAGGCTCTCCATGGCAACCCAAGTCAGAATAGAAAAACTTTGTTTAAAGCATCTAGAACATTTTCATGTTTCAAGATAAGACGTGCTATGCTATTTCTAGACAAGTGTAGTATTGTGAGAGGCATTTGATTCTGTGTGATATTTGGAATATCTGCGTTTCATAAGCACTTTTTTAGCTTTGCGTTTACAGTATTCAGCATTTCCGTGCTACAGAGGAATCCTCATCATTATACAAATCAAATGTTATTAGTCACACAACAGGTGTAGACCTTACAGTGAAATGCTTACTTACGAGCCTCTAACCAACAATGCCGTTTCAAAAAAATACGGATAAGAATAAGAGTTAAAAGTAACAAGTAATTAAAGAGCAGCATTAAAATAACAATAGTGAGACTATAAACAGGGGGGTACCAATACAGAGTCAATGTGCAGGGGCACCGGTTATTTGAGGTAGTATGTACATGTAGGTAGAGTTATTAAAGTGTCTATGCATAGATGACAACAGAGAGTAGCAGTGGTGTAAAGAGGGGTGGGGGAGGGGCAATGCAAATAGTCTGGGTAGCCATTTGACGAGATGTTCAGGAGTCTTATGGCTTGGGGGTAGAAGCTGTTTAGAAGCCTCATGGACCTAGACTTGGCGCTCCTGTACTGCTTGCCATGCGGTAGCAGAGAGACCAGTCTATTACTAGGCTGGCTGGAGTCTTTGACACATTTTTGGACTTTATCAAATTTAATTTGTCACATGCACCGAATACAACAGTGAAATGCTTACTTACAAGCCCTTCACTAACAATGCAGTTTTAAGAAAATACAAAAAAGAGAGAAGATTAACCTCTTCGATATAGGGGGCGCTATTTTCATTTTTGGATGAAAAACGTTCCCGTTTTAAACAAGATATTTTGTCACGAAAAGATGCTCGACTATGCATATAATTGACAGCTTTGGAAAGAAAACACTCTGACGTTTCCAAAACTGCAAAGATATTGTCTGTGAGTGCCACAGAACTGATGTTACAGGCGAAACCCAGATAAAAATCCAATCAGGAAGTGACGCATTTTTTAAAACGGCCTCATGCCAATGACTCCTTATATGACTGTGAATTAGCTACGAATGAGCTTACATTTTCCACTTTTTCCCCAAGGTGTCTACGGCATTGTGACATCTTTTTAGGCATTTCCCTTGAACAATGGCTGTAAGGGACCATATATGGCATGTGGTCACATGTTGTCTCCCGCAGAAAACCTTGCGTAAAATACTGAGGTAGCCATTTTTCCAATCGCTTCTTATGAGAAACCAACTGCCTCGATGGATATGTTATCGAATACATATGTTAAAAACACCTTGAGGATGGATCCTAAACAACGTTTGCCGTGTTTCTGTCGATATTATGGAGCAAAGTTTGAAAAACGTTTGGTGTTATAGTTGAAGTATTTTTCGGTCGATTTCTCAGCCAAAACTGATGAACAAACGGGAGCTATGTCGCCTACAAAAATAATCTTTTTGGAAAAAAGGAACATTTGCTATCTAACTGGGAATCTCCTGAGTGAAAGCATCTGAAGTTCTTCAAAGGTAAATTATTTAATTTGGTTGCTTTTCTTATTTTCGTGAAAATGTTGCCTGCTGCCAGCAGAGCCTAGCATTGCATTATGCCATGATAAACTTACACAAATGCTTGTCTAGCGTTGGCTGTAACGCATATTTTGAAAATCTGAGATGACAGTGTTGTTAGCAAAAGGCTAAGCTTGTGTTTGAATATATTTATTTAATTTCATTTGCGATTTTCATGAATAGGAAAAGTTGCGTTATAATGCGCTTGAGGCTATGATTACGCTCCTGGATACGGGATTGCTAGTTGCTAGAGGTTAACAAATAAATCAAGAGCAGCAGTAAATAACAGTAGTCTCCCGGGGAGGAATTGGTTTTGTCGTGCCCTCTTCACGACTGTCTTGGTGTGCTTGGACCATGTTAGTTTGTTGGTGATGTGGACACCAAGGAACTTGAAGCTCTCAATTTGCTCCACTGCAGTCCCATCGATGAGAATGGGGGCATGCTCGGTCCTCTTTTTCCCTTAGTACACAATCATCTCCTATGTCTTGATCACTTTGAGGGAGAGGTTGATGTCCTGGCACCACCCGGCCAGGTCTCTGACATCCTACCTATAGGCTGTCTTGTCGTTGTCGGTGATCAGGCCTGGTGTGTCATCGGCAAATGTAATGATGGTGTTGGAGTTGTGCTTGGCCGTGCAGTCATGAGTGAACAGGGAGTACAGGAGGGGATTGAGCACGCACCCCTGAGGGGCCCCTGTGTTGAAGATCAGTGTGGCGGATGTGTTGTTACCTACCCTTAACACCTGGGGGGCGGCCGTCAGGAATTTCAGGATCCAGATGCAGAGGGAGGTGTTTAGTCACAGGGTCCTTAGCTTATTGATGAGCTTTGAGGAAACTATGGTGCCAGCCCTACAATACAAAACAGTACCAGCAGGCCACGACCCAGATACAGTCAGAAAGCATCAGAGGTACTGAACAGCACAAAGGCCCCCACAGCCGATCCAAGAATAATGACCTGATCTACAGCTTCATATTGAAGAGGATAATTCATTCGAGTGGAATGCGTGGCAAATCAGAAGAAGGTGTAACTTAATGAAAATATAGGAAACAGCAACTACATGTTAAGTGATGAATAAAGCACAGGGCCAAGAAAGAAAGAAAGAAAGAAATGGGAGGTGATGAGGGAATAGTACATGTAGCTGGGCTTGACGGTAAATTGCTATACTACTATTCTGTGAGTGTTTTCCTTAGCTACGGTAAGTTGGCCAATTTTATTGCATCATTCATGATACTAAGTGTTACTACTGTCATAGAGAGAACTTAATGTGAGGAGCTTTAATGTTTAAGGGTGACCTTCTTATTACCTTTAATGGTTAAAAGTCCCATGGGAGGGATGACACTCTTCAGGAAAGTCACCAGGGACTGAAATAAAATATATTTTTGGGAAGCTGTAGTTGGGAGGATGGGGGTAAGATAAGTCAGAGGCAGGGGATGTTTTCAAAAAGACATGACCCTCAGAAGATTACTAAGACCCTCAGGATTGACTCCTCTATCCTGTGTGGCCTCTGCCCAGGTGATGTGTCTCCTTGCCTGGTTAGAAACACAGTCCCTCCTGTCTTATTTTCCCACATCCTCTAACCCCTGACATTGGCTGGTCATTTGTGCAAGAGGGGTCTAAAGTTTGTCTCATAGATTGATGGTATTTTTGTCCTCCAGTTCATAGTGTACCAAGCTAACATGTGACAAACAGTATGTGAATGTCTAAGGAAGTAATTTGCATTGTGGCAGGATGTCTCAGATCAAGGGGCCAGTGTACCATATAGGAACTAAATTAGTGAGAGGCAGAGCAGAGAAAGGCAGGTCATGGTTGGGAGTAAAATGGGACAATCCAGCCTCCCATCTCAATACAATGATAAAAACAGGCGGAGGAGAATCTGCACCAGAAAAAAAGTCGTAAGGAGAAAATCTGCACCAGAAAGAGGTCAGAAGGAAGAGACTCTGCACCAGAAAGATGTCAGAAGTAGGAGAATCTGCACCAGAAAGAGGTCAGGAGAGAATCTGCACCAGAAAGAAGTCAGAAGAAGGATAATCTACACCAGAAAGAGGTCAGAAGGATACGAATGTTCACCAGAAAGACATCAGAAGGAGGAGAATCTGCACCAGAAAGAAGTTAAGAGGATAATCTGCACCAGAAAGAGGTCAGAAGGAGGACCATCTGCACCAGAAAGAGGTTAGAAGGAGGAGACTCTGCACCAGAAACATGTCAGGAGCAGGAGAATCTGCACCAGAAAGAGGTTAGGAGGAGAATCTGCACCAGAAAGGGGAATCTGCACCAGAAAGAGGTCAGAAGGAAGAAAACCTGAACCAGAAAGAAGTCAGAAAGAGGATAATATGCCCCAGAAAGACTTCAGGAGGAGAATCTGAAACAGAAAGAGGTCACAAGGAGAGAATCTGCACCAGAAAGAGGTCAGAAGGAAGGAAACCTGAACCAGAAAGAGGTCAGAAGGAGAGAATCAGCACCAGAAGGAGGAGAATCTGAACCAGAAAGAAGTCAGAAAGAGGATAATATGCACCAGAAAGACTTCAGGAGGAGAATCTGAACCAGAAAGAGGTCACAAGGAGAGAAGCTGCACCAGAAAGTGGTCAGAAGGAAGGAAACCTGAACCAGAAAGAGGTCAGAAGGAGAGAATCAGCACCAGAAGGAGGAGAATCTGAACCAGAAAGAAGTCAGAAAGAGGATAATATGCACCAGACAGTCTTCAGGAGGAGAATCTGAACCAGAAAGAGGTCACAAGGAGAGAATCTGCACCAGAAAGAGGTCAGAAGGAGGATAATCTGCACCGGAAAGACGTCAGGAGAATCTGCACCAGAAAGACATCTGAAGGAGAACAATTGCACCAGAAAGACGTCAGAAGCAGGAGAATCTGTACCAGAAAGAGGTTAGGAGGGGAATCTGCACCAGAAGGAGGTCAGAAGGAAGATAATCTGCACCGGAAAGAGGTCAGAAGGACGGGATTCTGCACCAGAAAGATGTCAGAAGAAGGAGAATCTGCACCATAAAGAGGTCAGAAAGAGAGAATCTGCACCAGAAAGCAGTCAGAAGGAGGATAGTCTGCACCAGAAAGATGTCAGGGGGAGGATAATCTGCACCAGAAAGATGTCAGGGGGAGGAGAATCTGCACAAGAAAGAGGTTAGAAGGAGATAATCTGCACCAGAAAGAGGTCAGAGGGAGACTATCTGCACTAGAAAGAAGTCAGAAGAAGGAGAATCTGCACCAGAACGAGGTCATATGCATAAATCTGCACCAGAAAGTGGTCAGAAGGAAGACCATTTGAACCAGGAAGAGGTCAGAAGCAGGTGATTCTGCACCAGAAAGAGGTAAAATGGAGAGATCAGCACCAGAAAGAGGAGAATCTGCACCAGAAAGACATTAGGAGGAGAATTGAATCTGCAACAGAAAGAAGAGAATCTGCCTCAGAAAGAGGTCAGGAGGAGTATCTGCACCAGAAAGAGGTTAGGAGGAGAATCTGCAACAGAAAGAGGATCATCTGCCTCAGAAAGAGGTCAGGAGGAGGAGATTCTGCACCAGAAAGAGTTCAAAAGGAAGAGAATTTTCACGAAAAAGAGGTCAGAAGGGGAAATCTTCACCAGAAAGAAGTCAGAAGGATGGTAATATGCACCAGAAAGACTTTAGAAGGAGGAGACACTGCACCAGAAAGAGTTTGGGAGGAGAATCTGCATCAGAAAGAGGTCAGAAGGAGATAATATGCACCAGAAAGACATCAGAAGGATGAAAATTGCACCAGAATGAAATCAGACGGAGCAGAATCTATACCAGAAAGAGGTTAGGAGGAGAATCTACACCTGGAAGGGGTCAGAAGGAAGAGAATCTGCACCAGAAAGAGGTCAGAAGGAAGAGAATCTGCACCAGAAAGAGGTCAGAGGGAGAAAATCTGCACCAGAACGAGGTCATACGCAGAAAATCTGCACCAGAAAGAGGTTAGGAGGAGAATCTGCACCAGAAAGACATTAGGAGGATAATATGCACCAGAAAGAAGTCAGAAGGAGGATAATATGCAACAGAAAGACGTCAGAAGAATCTGCACCAGTGAGAGGTCTGAAAGAGAGATTCTATAGCAGAAAGAGGTTTGGAGGAGAATCTGCACCAGAAAGAGATCAGAACTAGGGGAATCTGCACCAGAAAGTGTACAGAGAGAGATCATTTGCACCAGAAAGAGGTTAGAAAAAGGAGAAACAGCACCAGAAAGAAGTCAGGAGGAGAAACTGCACCAGAAAGAGGTTAGGAGGAGAAGCTGCACCAGAACGAGTTCAGAAGGAGGAGAATCTGCACCAGAAAGAGGTTAGAAGGAGGAGAATCTGAACCAGAAAGCAGTCAGAAAGAGAGTATTTGCACCAGAAAGAGGTTAGGAGGAGAATCTTTACCAGAAAGAGGTCAGAAGGAGAAAATCTGCACCTGAAAGAAGTCAGAAGTAGGAGAATCTGCACCAGAAAGAGTTCAGAAGGAGAAGAATATGCACCAGAAAGAGGTTAGAAATAGATCATCTGCACCAGAAAGATGTAGAAGGAGGAGAATCTGCACCAGAAATAGGTCAGAAGGAAGAGAATCTGAACCAGAAAGAGGTAAGGAGAATCTTTACCAGAAAGAGGTCAGAAGGAGAAGAATATGCACCAGAAAGACATCAGAAGGATGACAATTGCACCAGAATGAAATCAGATGGAGGAGAATCTGTACCAGAAAGAGGTTAGGAGGAGAATCTGCACCTGAAAGAGGTCAGAAGGAAGAGAATCTGCACCAGAAAGAGTCTCCCTCTGACCTATCTGCACCAGAAAGAGGTCAGAAGAAGGAGAATCTGCACCAGAAAGTTCAGCAGGAGAATCTGCACCAGAAAAAGGATAGAAAGAGAGAATCTGCACCAGAAAGATGTTAGAAGGAAGAGAATCTGAACCAGAAAGAGGTCAGAAGGAAGAGAATCTGAACCAGAAAGAGATGAGGAGAATCTGCACCAGAAGAGGTCAAATGGAGAGAATAAGCACCAGAAAGAGGAGAATCTGCACCAGAAAGAGGTCAGAAGGAGGAGAATCTGCACCAGAAAGAGGTTAGGAGGAGAATCTGCACCAGAAAGAGGAGAGTCTGCCTCAGAAAGAGTTCAGAAGGAGGAGAATCTGCACCAGAAAGAGGTTGGAAGGAAGAGAATCTGCACCAACCGCCCAGGCAGAAGTTCACTCCAGGCAGGGTGTATCTCTGTGCCTCTGCAGCCTGCGGGGAAAGGCTCGTCCTGGACTTGATCTGCCATATGCCACATGCCCCCACCATGAGTTGTCACCCTTAGTGGACAGAAATAAGTCACGGCACCCCCCTCAACCTGGCACCTAGCAGGTCCATCCCCCTCCCATCCCCCTTTCCCGTATGCTCATGCATACAGTACTGTACACACAAACGACAGCAGCACAGCTCGTCTTCGACCTTGAGGGATCGATGTGGTTGCGGTAGTGCTGGAAGAGTGTCCGATTGGATGCTCATAAATAAGAATAAAGGACGATCCCAGGAGCTTTGAGCAGGGGTTGGTGGAGTGGAGGTGGTGGAGAGGGGGGGGAGATTAAATACGTTGTGTGTCCACATTACCATCCAACAACCCTCCAGGAAACCTTGACCTCCAGCATCCCTCCACCCACCCCTATACAAACAACCCCACCCATCCATCCACCCTACGAGCACCCACCCAACCTCCCATATAAGGCCACCACTACAAAGAAAGGGCAGGTTACTGCACGTGTGTAACTCAATCTTCTGCTTTTTATGGCTACATGAAAACCTCACCAAAGCCGCTCTTATTGAGATAAATGGTATTGATATTTACCCCGAGCCAGACTTTATATTCTTGTTATCAAGTCCTCTATAAAATAACCTATGTCTTCATACATAATGTATCTGTAATCATATGTGCAATGCAGTAGCAGGCGCTGGAACTTTTTCTCCATTAGCGTCTCTCTCACCGTGATGCCAGTACTGCATTCATGAGTCACCACTCTTCCCTCACAGCTTATAGTCATTAGATATTGATAGAGCCCATTGGAAAATGACCCCATAGAAAGCAAAACACAACTTATAAAGTCTGGGCTGTGACCCATATATTGGTTTGGTGGTGTTTAATGTTGGCGGCATGCACCCATATCAACCATCAATTACGGCTGGTAATTGTGGTATTTAGGAACAATATAGACTAATCTATAAACAAAGCTTTGCATGCTATTATGTCTGCTCCAACTAGATTTGCCCCAGGATAAAGAAAAGGCATGTTTTTTTTTTACTGTGGTGGGGGGAGACATTTTCAGTCCAAGCTGAGATGTAGTCATAAAACTGTGTGCTGTGAGATTAAAGCTGACATTTCAGGATAACCTTGTAATATAGTAGGATGTGATACAACTCTTGACGGAGGATCCATCTTTGTGTTTCCGGCATGATTGTGTCCAGAGGAAAGGGGGATATTCCTTAAACGGTGGGGTGGTGGGCCCTGTAGCCATTCCCTTTGTCATGACCTCATGTGAGGTCATCAGGAGATGCCCAGTGATACAGGACCCGTGAAGGCCCCGCAGGTTCCACAGGGAAATGTCATCCCACACAAGGATCTTTCCTGTCAGAGAGATTACATAGATTCCTGAGATACATCTTCTGAGATATATTCACCAGTCTGATATCATCAACTGTATCTTCACTGTTTATATTCACCTGCTGCTTAAAAACTGTCTGGATAAGAAAAGGTGCAGTATGTTCAGTAGAGATGCAAATTCACAGCACTATTGCTCTGATTTGCTATTTAATTACATTGCTTAATTTTAAAAAAGACACGTTGGATACTATGCCATACGAATGACCTCGAAACTGATCATGAACGTTATTGTCATTGATTTGTAACAGCGGACTAATCCAACGACTGTACTGTATCTTTCTCAGTCTATAGATATGTATCTTCATCTTTAATCATGTCAAACCTTCATCTTTACTTGGATTACCTCTTATCAACAGATCTCTTATCTTTGCAGGTGTCCACCTCAAGATGCCAGGCAGCATATGAAAACAACACAATTAGACTCAGGCAGGCTCCCCTGGTAATTGCGTTACGGTCTAAAGCAGAGTTTAAACCAGGTGTAGACAAAATGCGTTTTCTTTGCTCGGGTATTATTTTTCATGTCCCAGATCTGAAATGAAAATACATTTTTCAGGCTATCAGACAGAGAATCAATGTAGAGGAGTGACCATTGTCCATCCTCTTAAGGCAATTAAGGTCACAGTTATGAAAACTTAGGACACTAAAGAGGCCTTTCTACTGACTCTGAAAACACCAAAAGAAAGACGCCCAGGGTCCCTGCTCATCTGCGTGAACGTGCCTTAGACATGCTGCAAGGAGGCATGAGGACTTCAGATGTGGCCTGGGCAATAATTGTAATGTCCGTACTGTGAGACAGGACGGACAGCTAATCATCCTCACAGTAGCAGACCACGTGTAACAACACCTGCACAGGATCGGTACATCCGAACATCACACATGCAGAACAGGTACAGGATGGCAACAACAACTGCCCAAGTTACATCAGGAACACACAATCCCTCCATCAGTGCACAGACTATCCGCAATAGGCTGAGAGAGGCTGGACTGAGGGCTTGGAGGCCTGTTGTAAAGCAGGTCCTCACCAGACATCACCGTCAACAACGTCACCTATGGGCACAAACCCACCGTAGCTGGACCAGACAGGACTGGCAAAAAGTGCTCTTCACTGACAAGTCGCGGTTTTGTCTCACCAGGGGTGATGGTCGGATTTGCATTTATCGTCGAAGGAATGAGCGTTACACCAAGGCCTGTACTCTGGAGTGGGATCGGTTTGGAGGTGGAGGGTCCATCATGGTCTGGGGCGGTGCAGCACAACATCATCGGACTGAGCTTGTTGTCATTGCAGGCAATCTCAATGCAGAGCGTTACAGGGAAGACATCCTCCTCCCTCATGTTGTACCCTTCCTGCAGGCTCATCCTGACATGACCCTCCAGCATGACAATGCCACCAGCCATACTGCTCGTTCTGTGCATGATTTCCTACAAGACAGGAATGTCTGTGTTCTACAATGGCCAGCGTGGGGTGAGGACTAGGGCCATTCCCCCCAGAAATGTCCGGGAACTTGCAGGTGCCTTGGTGGAAGAGTGGGGAAACATCTCACAGCAAGAACTGGCAAATCTGGTGCAATCCATGAGGAGATGCACTGCACTACTTAATGCAGCTGGTGGCCACACCAGATACTGACTGTTACTTTAGATTTTGACCCCCCCCCCCTTTGTACAGGGGCACATTATTAGATCTGTGGAACTTGTTCAGTTTATGTCTCAGTTGTTGAATCTTATGTTCGTACAAATATTTACACGTTACGTTTGCTGAAAATAAACGCAGTTGACAGTGAGAGGACGTTTTTTTTTTGCTGAGTTTATAAGTACATTCAGAG
Source organism: Oncorhynchus tshawytscha (assembly GCF_018296145.1). Taxonomy (NCBI): domain Eukaryota; kingdom Metazoa; phylum Chordata; class Actinopteri; order Salmoniformes; family Salmonidae; genus Oncorhynchus; species Oncorhynchus tshawytscha. The sequence goes on along the minus strand of NC_056436.1, from coordinate 23,676,176 downwards.
GCCTTGCACATCACATTATGCTGTCTGACTCATAGCCTTTTAGCGTTCTCTCTCTCTCTCGGTCTCTCCTCCTGTCCTCTGTAGCTGCACCTGCACTGTGCTCTGCTATAAGCCTTAGAGCAGGCAAAATCAGAGCGGGCAGCCTCAGAGTCTGTGTGCTGATCTTAGCTGACAGCGCCAGCAAGCTTATCTGTGAGTGCATGAGTGACACTGCTGTCAATGCTAGCTCTGAGAAGACACTGTTGTGGAAAACATTTGATGACTGATCCGTTAAAAAAAAATCCACTCTCTCTTCAGCTACACTTAGGATGTTCGATGTGTGCTTTTCTATAGCCTCCCCCATGTTTGGGAGTCTAGAGGCTTCTATGGCATATCTGTCAACATCACTCTTACTGAGATGAGGGAGTGAGCGAGGGAGGGAGATAGGGATAGATAGAGGGATAATGGTGGAGGGAGGGGGGGCATAGTGAGCTCTCATATATTTAGCTCTGAATCATATTCCTGCTGCATGACTCGCCCATCTCTCTCCACCAGAAATCCTTTTCTTTTTTTCTAAAACAACACTGTTCTAAAAAGACAAAGGGAAGTTTGTGTCCCTCTCATTTCTCCGCACTGCAGCAGGGTGGGGAGGCTGATGCTGAATGTGAGGCTCTATGTTCGCTTTGGGTATATTGATCTGGCTGAGGCAGCTCCTCGCTGAGCCGCACCTGAAATAGCACTGTCAGAGAGAAGAAGAGAGCTGCTGCCGGGGGGAAAGAGAGAGACACGAGGGGGGACATGTCCTTTCCAGGGGACTAATGGAAAACAATGGTACGCTAAGTTGGTCTTGAAACTGCACTCCTGTCCTGTCCTGTCCTGTCTCTCACTCTCTCTCTCGCTCACTCTTTCCCCCTCTCTCTCCCCTGTATCTCTACTTACCGAGACCCACGTGAGGAGGAAAGGAAAGAAGAGGCATCTCCTGGGCCAGTACAGAGAGAAAGGAGAACATGATGACCTTTCTGTAGAAATAAACCTTCACCTTTCATCTCCTCTAGGGACCGAGCTTTACGTATTGCTGCTGCCTGGGCTTTGACGTAAAACTCTGGGTCTTCTCATTAAATACACAGAGAGTGTGCCCTTCACAGAGAGTGTGCCCTTCCCAGTATTTAAGACACTAGATAATCCTGGACAGCTCTTCGCAGTCACAGCTATAGAGCTACAGCAGTGGTGTGCGTGTAGTATAAGTTTGTGTACGTGCACTTGTTTTCCTTTGTTCAAATGCTATTTTTACGCTTAAGGGTTAGGTTTAGGGTTACAATTAGGGTTTTGTTGTTAAGGTTAGGTTAAGGGTTAGGTTTAGCGTTAGGGAAATAGTTTTTTTAATGGTGAAACATTTTTACACTTCAAGAATTCCAGAAATGTCATGCAAACACAGGTATGTGTGTGTGTCACTGGAGGCAGACCAAGGGGAGGACCATCCTCCTCAGTGTAATTTCCTAAAAATAGTGAAACATTAAAAAAGTTTGCCTTTTTAGATCAAACTATATTAAATAAATACATATGTCACCAAGTAGTTGATTAAATGTTTTACAATAAAGGTCTACAGCAACTTCAACAGCACTGTCTGGTGTAGCGCCATGGTGCAGCCGGAGGACAGCTAGCTTCCGTCCTGTCGTGGTAATTTCCTGTATTACTAAATGAGGAGAGTTTACAAACCACACACAAGTCAGAGTTCTATTTTAAAGTCCATCTTTAATCATATGAGCTTCACCATAGCCCTTTAACTCTCAGATCAATTCAGTGTCTATAAATGAAGTCTCTGAGAGTCCTTACAAAATAATTATAGTATCTTTTATAGCCAAGATACACCCCTCTCAACTCACATGACGAACCACAGCTCTCAGGAACTCTTCACAAAAGGCCTTTTACTTAAAAAAGGAGTATCCCATAGCCAGATAGCATTAGCTATAAATTATCATTCAGTTTGGTCTCTAAAATGAGATTCTAATCTTGTTCCTTGTACTTCATAGTACCAAAACATTACCTCACTATCTGGAATGCTCTTTAGTTTTTATTGGCCAAAGACATCATAAATCTCCTCTGTCAGTGCTATCTCATAGAGGCCCATCCTCAGTGGAACACACACACACAATATTTGACAGATTCTATTCTGTCGAATAAAACAACCATTCTAATGCAATACAAAGATTATAAAATAATCTTACAAGCACTATAACATAATCTTGCAATTTTCCACGACTTCTCCCCATCACATGGTTTAATAGGATGTCGGTGGGCGGAGCCGGGAAGGTCCTCAGCGAAATGGAACACCTGGGCTCGTGGGTGTCCCGGGGATAACTACACCTTTCCTCCATACATTGAGGAGACTCTCTCCACTCAGACAGGCTGTTTTTGTGGTTGTGGCATTTTGGGGCTACTTTGTGTTAATTTGTTTTGGCACCTCTCAATACCCCTCATTATCACCACCTATCCACACATCCACTCAGTTACACTACTGACTACACACCATTGTTACTTGGATATAGTTTAAAAAAATAAATATGCTTGTTATTTCTTTATCTCCGCGTTGTCTCCCTCTTTGTTACGGGCTACGAGCCGGTTGGTAACAAAAGTTATGAGCTGCAAAAAGTGAGAGAGAGGTAGAGAGAAGGGGTATTGAGAAAGGCAGAGAAGGGATGGAAAGAAGACATGTAAAGAATGTAGAGCGGCTGAGAGAAGCTAGAGTGGAATTATGAAAAGGGAGATGTAGTGTATAAGGAGGAAGGGAAAGAGGCATACAGAGAGAGAGGGTGGAGTGATAAGGATAAAGAGAAAGTTGGGTAGCCCTAATGCCTATAGCCAGACCCGGTCCTGGCCGATATCGCGCCCTAGACAGGACAAAAAAATTGCTGCCCTCCTCCTATCTCCACTTTATTTGGATAGTCCCTCTGAAGATGCTCTACAGACTATCAGTAACATTTCAACTATCTACTAACCCTAACCTTAACCCTTGCCCTAACCCTTATTCTAAACTTAACCCTAGGTGCTTATCAACAGATAGTTTGTTGATATTATAACAATCAGTAGAGCATCTACAGATGGAAAATCCGGACTATCCAAATAAACCTTTGGCAAAGTGGGCACTGCTTATCATGGGGTGGCATCAGCACTCACCTTAAAAACTTCTTAGGGCTGCAATCCCGTTAACAGGATGATAAAAAGTGCAGGGTGCCAAATTCAAAACAACAGAAATCGCATAATTAAAATTCTTTAAACATACAAGTATTATACACCATTTTAAAGATAAACTTGTCGTTAATCCCACCACAGTGTCCAATTTCAAAAAGGCTTTACAGCGAAAGCACCACAAACAATTATGTTAGGTGACCAGCCATTTTTCCAGCCAAAGAGAGGAGTCACAAAAAGCACAAATAGAGATCAAATGAATCACTAACCTTTGATGATCTTCATCAGATGACACTCATAGGACTTCTTGTTACACAATACATGTATGTTTTCTTTGATAAAGTTCATATTTATATAAAAAAATCTGAGTTTACATTGGCACGTTACGTTCACTAGTTCCAAAAACATCCAGTGATTTTGCATAGCCACAACAATTCAACAGAAATACTCATCATAAATGTAGATGAAAATACAAGTTATACACATGGAATTATAGATATACCTCTCCTTAATCCAACCGCTGTGTCAGATTTTTTTTTTACTTTCCGGAAAAAGCAAACCATACAATAATCTGAGACGGCGCTCAGAAAATAAATAAAATGATCTGCCATATTGGAGTCAACAGTAATCAGAAATCACATTATAAATATTCCCTTACCTTTGATGATCTTCATAAGAATGCACTCCCAGGAATCCTAGTTCCACAATAAATGCTTGATTTGTTCAATAATGTCCATTATTTATGTCCAAGTAGCTACTTTTGTTAGCGTGTTTAGTACACAAATCCAAACGCTCATGCGAGTCCATCCGAACGTCGGACGAAAACTTCAAAAAGTTATCTTACAGTTCGAAGAAACTTGTCAAACAAAGTATAGAATCAATCTTTAGGGTGTTGTTATCATAAATCTTCAATAAAGTTCCAACTGGAGAAATCCTTTGTCTGTAGAGAAGCCATGGAACGCAGGTCGCTATCATGTGAATTGCGCATTATCAGTCCTTTGCTCTCTGCCAGACACCTGGCTCATTCAGCTCCCATTCAGCCCCACATCACAGTAGAAGCCTCATTCAAGTTTCTAAAGACGATTGACTTCAAGTGGAAGCCCTAGGAAGTGCAACTTCATCCATATCCCACTGTGAATTCAATAGGAGCTGGGTTGAAAATCGACCAACCTCAGATTTCTCACTTCCTGTTCCTGGATTTCTTCTCAGGTTTTAGCCTGCCATATGAGTTCTGTTATACTCACAGACATCATTCAAACAGTTTTAGAGACTTCAGAGTGTTTTCTATCCAATACTAATAATAATATTCATATATTAGCAACTTGGACTGAGGAGCAGGCTGTTTACTCTGGGCACCTTTCATCCAAGCTACTCAATACAGCCCCTGCAGCCATAAGAAGTTTCAATAGCCCATATGCCGCTGGGTGAGATATGTTTAAATTGTTTTGTAGCAGAATTATTTGAGGGGTTATGTTTTGTTGGAGGTGCATCTTGGTCAGTTTAGCTCGGAAAATTACGCTCTCTTCAATCTGCTGACCCTAGGTGGCTGCCTAATCCTGCCTAATGGGCTTGCCGGCCCTGCCTATAGGAGCCTAGGCAATGTAGTAAAAGACAGCTCAATACTGGCTGGTTCACTGTGGTGTTTGATACAGTGCCTGAGCTTGTCAACACCAGGCACACCACACAATCCGTAGAGGAGGGAAAATGCCATCTAAATATAAAGCGTCTGTTGTATTAGCTTATCCCTGCAGCGCTCCACTGAGCATGCCATTTTAAACACTGTAAATATCCTTTGCTATACTTTTCTCATTGGCCCTCAAGGTTGAATTAATGAGTGTTTGTGATATTTATGTATGAAACCTTCTAACCATGTGACATTCACTGTAATCTTGTCAATGTGGACACACAGACAAGCACAGACCACACCTGCATTCATCTAGAGGAACTAAGTACAGTAGGCACACACTCTCACAGACATGCACGCAATGGCACACAAACAGATCCTTGTTATACCTTTCGCACTGCAGATTCCCTCTCTACATTTTCCTGTCTAACAGTGTTTTTTTTACATGTCAATAATTCAGGAGTTTAATGAGTACTAAGGATGGATAGGTGCAGCATCGTGATAACCCACACTACCCCCCCCCCCTTCGAACTCTAACCCAGGATAGGTGAAGATAATGGCCCCTCTGAGTGTTGTATCCACCCCCTCCTTGGTGTCTGGTCAGGAAGAGAATCTTTCAAGGCCTCGCTGAGACTAATATCACAGACGATCCTGTTTCATATGTTGTGTTGGATCTTCTCGCTGTGGTTTCACATTAGAATTTCATTTGTCTCACTATCCTAGTGGTCAGTGGCAAAAATACAGGATCTGTAAAGCTAGTGGAATAAAAGCATGGCCTCTCACATTGACTCTGTCGGTAAGACCAGGGACGTCGTAATTATTGACTAGAACGGTTGTGTAGCCAAGACAGTATCTCATCTTAATAATGAAATATATTTATGATATGTGTTATTGGTGATGGTGAAATACAGTATCTGTACCTCTTTTTTTACATTTGAATATGCAAAGTGCACATATATTTTTGGGGTTTCATCAAGAATAATTTACGAGGTTTAAATCACACTGGATCTGTCTTATATATTGCGTCAGGCATGTACAGTGCATTCTGAATGTATTCAGACGTCTGAAAGTATTCAAAGGTAAAGGGACTTTTTTCACAGTTTGTTACGTTACAGTCTTAGCATTTATTAGATAGAAACATTTCCCCATCAATCTGCACACAATACCCCATAATGACAAAGCTAATTTTTTTTTTTTTTTTTTTTACATTTTTGCACATTTACTAAAAATAAAAAACAGAAATAACTTATTTACATAACTATTCAGACACTATGAGACTTGGAATTGAGCTCAGGTGCATCCTGTTTCCATTGATCCTCCTTGAGATGTTTTTCTACAATTTGATTGGAGTCCACCTGTAGTAAATTCAATTGATTGGTCATGATTTGGAATAGCACACATCTGTCTATACAATTGACAGCGCATGTCAGAGCAAAAACCAAGCCATGAAGTCGAAGGAATTGTTTGTAGAGTTCCAAGACAGGATTGTGCCGAGGAAGAGATCTGGGGAAGGGTACAAAAACATTTCTGCAACATTGAAGGTCTCCAAGAACACAGTGGCCTCCATCATTCTTAAATGGAAGAAGTTTGGAACCACCAAGTCTGTACCTAGAGCTGGCCGCCCGGCCAAACTAAGTAATCGGGGGAGAAGGGCCTTTGTCAGGGAGGTGACCAAGAACCCGATGGTCACTCTGACAGAGCTCCAGAGTTCCTCTGTAGAGATGGGAGAACCTTCCAGAAGGACAACCATCTCTGAAGCACTTCACCAAATCAAATGTATTTCTCACATGCGCCGAAAACAACAGATGTAATAGACCTTACCAATCAGGCCTTTATGGTAGAGTGGCCAGACGGAAGCCACTCCTCAGTAAAAGCCACATGATAGCCCACTTGGAGTTTGCCAAAAGGCACCTAAAGAACTCAGACCATGAGAAAGAAGATTCTCTGGTCTGATGAAACCAAGATTGAACTCTGGCCTGAATGCCAAGCATCACGTCTGGAGGAAACCTGGCACCTCCCTACGGTGAAGAATGGTGGTGGCAGCTTCATGCTGTGGGAATGTTTTTCAGTGGCAGGGACTGAGAGACTAGTCAGGGAAAGATGAACGAAGCAAAGTACAGAGAGATCCTTGATGAAAACCTGCTCCAGAGCGCTCAGGACCTTAGACTGGAGAGAAGGTTCACCTTCCAACAGGACAATGACCCTAAGCACCCAGCCAAGACAACGCAGGAGTCTCTTTGGGACAGGTTTCTGAATGTCCTTGAGTGGCCCAGCCAGTGCCCGGACCTGAACCCGATCAAACATCTCTGGAGAGACCTGAAAATAGCTGTGCAGCAACGCTCCCCATCCAAACTGACAGAGCTTGAGAGGATCTGCAGAGAAGAATGGGAAAAACTCACCAAATACAGGTGTGCCAAGCTTGTAGCATCATACCCAAGAAGACTCAAGGATGTAATCACTGCCAAAGGTGCTTCAACAAAGTACTGAGTAAAGGGTCTGAATACTTATATAAATATTATATTTCGAGTTTTTATATTTAATAAATGAGAAAACATTTATAAAAACCTGTTTTTGCTTTGTCATTATGGGGTATTGTGTGTAGATTGATGAGGGAAAAAAACAATATAATCCATTTTAGAATAAGGCTGTAACGTAACAAAATGTGGAATAAATCAAGGGGTCTGAATACTTTTCGAATGCACTGTAAATCAGTCAGTGTGTGTGTATATATATATATATATATATATATATATGTATATTTTCACATGGAGATATATGCATCCCCATGACAATCATACAGAAAAATGGGTGTTTGTTAATCTGGTGTTCTATAATTGCTATAGTAGCAATCATATTGTTTAACTATATGGAAGCAAAGAAGTATGCTCCCCCAAAAAACATGATGAATACATAAACTTGCTTTTATCTGTTATTATTTTTTGTTTAATAAATAGTTTTGTTATGTTTCATTTCTTTTGCTATTAGTGACCCCATGCACAGACAATCTGAAAAAAAGAGATACATATATAAATGTTTCAGTCACTCAGGGATTAGAGACATAGATGGACATGTTTCAATCCTACAGAGTGCAATCACAGCAGCAAAATGTGTGGTTCATTACTATGAGAAAAGGGCAACCAGTGGAGCAAAAACAACATTGTAAATACCACCAATATTTATCTGCATATTTTTTTCCCCTTTCATACTTCAACTAGCAGCAAGCCAGCAGCATACCACCCTGCATATCACTGCTAGCTTGTTTGTGAAGCTAAGCAGGGTTGGTCCTGGTCAGTCCCTGGATGGGAGACCAGATGCTGCTGGAAGTGGTGTTAGAGGGCCAGTAGGAGGCACTCTTTCCTCTGGTCTAAAAAATATCCCAATCCCCCAGGGCAGTGATTTGGGACACTGCCCTGTGTAGGGTCCTGTCTTTCGGGTTGGGACGTTAAATGGTTGTCCTGACTCTCTGAGGTCATTAAAGATCCCATGGCACTTATTGTAACAGTAGGGGTGTTAACCCTGGTGTCCTGGCTAAATTCCCAGTCAGGCCCTCAAACCATCACGGTCACCTAATAATCCCCAGTTTACGATTGGCTCCTTCACCCCTGTAACTATTCCGCAGGTTGTTGCTGTAAATGAGAATGTGTTCTCAGTCAACTTACCTTGTAAAATAAAAAAAACTATGGCACATTATTACAATGCTGTACATAGCCAATAGTATGACATTTGAAATGTTTTTCTAAACGTTTGGTAGTGTAATGTTTACTGTTAATTTCTAATTGTTTATTTCCCTTTTGTTTATTGTCTATTCCACTTGCTTTGGCTATGTAAACATATGTTTCCTATGCCAAGAAAGCCCATTGAATAGAGAGATGGGGCGGCAGGGTAGCCTAGTGGTTAGAGTGTTGGACTAGTAATTGGAAGGTTGCAAGTTCAAATCCCTGAGCTGACAAGGTACAAATCTGTTGTTCTGCCCCTGAACAGGCAGTTAACCCACTGTTCCTCCATTGAAAATAAGCATTTGTTCTTAACTGACTTGCCTAGTTAAATAAAGGTAAAATAAAAAAATTAAATGGAGAGAGAGAGGATATCAAAGCCCTGGATGTAGGGAGACTTCCAAATGAAGACGTCTGTCCTGATGGATGCTGGTTTAAAGAGGTGGATGTTTCTCAGGTGTCAGCAGACTTTTTTATGAAATCCACCTCTGTGGGATGTCACAGCAGATATTTCAAGTCCTGTCACGCCCTAACCTCTAAAAACTCCTACTTCAGCGGGATAGCCTGTCACCCCACATGGCTAGTGCATTCAGAATTAGGACTGAGTCAACCCCATCCAGTTCCAAACAGCTGAGAGATGGTCCCTGCAGAGATACAAACACATTATCAGCTTCGCCAGCCACTTTGAACTGGCTATATGGATGGCTATATTATACCTATACCATATTATATCCCAATGAGGTGTCACAATACAAGTTACATTTATATAATTCATATCCTTTCAGCTCTGGCTATATTCTATTTGTCTCAAATATTGATATCTGTATTAGGTAGCGAAATAGGTCGGTATGAGAATAGTGACAGTATAGGGGATGGTGTGTGATTCTAATAATCAAATCAAATTCTTAAATTGTCACATGCTTTCGTAAACAACAGGTGTAGACTAACAGTGAAATGCTTACTTACGGGCCCTTCCCAACAATGCAGAGAGAGAAAAAAAGACAAAAATAATTACAAACGAGAACGATAACTTGGCTTAATACACAGGGTACCTGTACCAAGTCGATGTGCAGTGGTACGAAGTAATTGGGGCAGATACAGTTCTGGATCATTGTTACTCTAACTCCCGCGACGCATACAAAGCCCTCCCTCGCCATCCTTTCGGCAAATCTGACCACGACTCCATTTTGTTGCTCCCAAACAAGCTAACCAACTTCTTTGATCGCTTTGAGGACAATACAGTGCCACTGACACGGCCATGCTACCAAATCCTGCGGGCTCTACATTCACCGCAGCCTACGTGAGTAAAACATTTAAACGTGTTAACCCTCGCAGGGCTGCCGGCCCAGACGGCATCCCTAGCCGTGTCCTCAGAGCATGGGCAGACCAGCTGGCTAGTGTGTTTACGGACATATTCAATCAATCCTTATCCCAGTCTGCTGTTCCCACATGCTTCAAGAGGGCCACCATTGTTCCTGTTCCCAAGAAAGCTAAGGTAACTGAGCTAAATGACTATCGCCCCGTAGCACTCACTTCCGTCATCAGGAAGTTCTTTGAGAGACTAGTCAAGGATCATACCACCTCCACCCTACCTAACACCCTCCAATTTGCATTCCTACCCTCCAATTTGCATATTAAGCTCGAGAACCTGGGTCTCGACCCAGCCCTGTGCAACTGGGTCCTGGACTTTCTGACGGGCTTCCCCCAGGTGGTGAGGGTAGGAAACAACATCTCCACCCCACTGATCCTCAACACTGGGGCCCCATAGGGGTGCGTTCTCAGCCCTCTCCTGTACTCCCTGTTCACCCATGACTGCGTGGCCATGCACGCCTCCAACTCAATCATCAAGTTTGCAGACAACACTACAGTGGTAGGCTTGATTACCAACAATGACGAGACAGCCTACAGGGAGGAGGTGAGGGCCCTTGGAGTGTGGTGTCAGGAAAATAACCTCACACTCAACGTCAACAAAACAAAGGAGATGATCGTGGACTTCAGGAAACAGCAAAAAAAAAAACACCCACAAACTTTTACAGATGCACAATCGAGAGCATCCTGTCAGGCTGTATCACCACCTGGTATGGCAATTGCTCCGCCCACAACTGTAAGGCTCTCCAGAGGGTAGTGAGGTCTGCACAACGCATCACCGGGGGCAAACTACCTGCCCTCCAGGACACCTACACTACCCGATCTCACAGGAAGGACAAAAAGATCATCGAGGACAACAACCACCCGAGCCATTGCTTGTTCACCCCGCTATCATCCAGAAGGCGAGGTCAGTACAGGTGCATCAAAGCGGGGACCGAGAGACTGAAAAACAGCTTGTATCTCAAGGCCATCAGACTGTTAATAAACAGCCATCACTAACATTGAGCGGCTGCTGCCAAGCCACTTGACAATTAAAAATTGGATGTAATAAATGTATCACTAGTCACTTTAAACAATGCCACTTTATATAATTTTTACACACCCTACATTACTCATCTCATTTGTATATACTGTACTCTATACCATCTACTGCATCTTGCCTATGCCATTCTGCCATCGCTCATCCATATATTTCTATGTACATATTCTTATTAATTCCTTTACACTTGTGTGTATAAGGTAGTTGTTGTGAAATTGTCAGATTACTTGTTAAATATTACTGCATAGTCTGAACTAGAAGCACAAGCATTTCGCTACACTCGCATTAACATCTGCTAACCATGTGTATGTGACCAATAAAATTTGATTTGATTTGAGTATAAGTCGGAAATTTACATAGACCTTAGCCAAATACATTTAAACTCAGTTTTTCACAATTCCTGACATTTAATCTAAGTAGAAATTCCCTGTCTTAGGTCAGTTTGGATCACCACTTTATTTTAAGAATGTGAAACGTCAGAATAATAGTAGAGAGAATGATTTATTTCAGCTTTTATTTCTTTAATCACATTCCCAGTGGGTCAGAAGTGTCCATACACTCAATTAGTATTTGGTAGCATTGCCTTTAAATTGTTTAACTTGGGTCAAATGTTTTGGGTAGCTTTCCACAAACTTTCAACAATACGTTGGGTGAATTTTGTCCAATTCATCCTGACAGAGCTGGTGTAACTGAGTCAGGTTTGTAGGCCTCTTTGCTTGCACATGCTTTTTCAGTTCTGCCCACATATTTTCTATAGGATTGAGGTCAGGGCTTTGTGATGGCCACTCCAATACCTTGACTTTTCAGTCCTTAAACCATTTTGCCACAACTTTGGAAGTATGCTTGAGGTCATTGTCCCTTTGGAAGACCCATTTGCGACCAAGCTTTAACTTCCTGTCTGATGTCTTGAGATGTCGCTTCAATATATCCATATAATTACCCTTCCTCATGATGCCATCTATTTTTTGAAGTGCACCAGTCCCTCCTGCAGCAATGCACCTCCACAACATGATGCTGCCACCCACGTGCTTCACAGTTGGGATGACGTTCTTCGGCTTGCAAGCCTCCCCCTTGTTCCTCCAAACAGAATGATGGTCTTTATGGCCAAAAAGTTATATTTTTGTTTCATCAGACCAGAGAACATTTCTTTGTCCCCATGTGCAGATGCAAACCGTAGTCTGGCTTTCTTAATGGTGCTTTGGAGCAGTGGCTTCTTCCTTGCTGAGCCACCTTTCAGGTTATGTTGATATTGGACTCATTTTACTGTGGATATAGATACTTTTGTACCTGTTTCCTCAAGCATCTTCAAAAGGACCTTTGCTGTTGTTCTGGGATTGATTTGCACTTTTTGCACCAAAGTATGTTCATCTCTAGGAGACAGAATGTGTCTCCTTCCTAAGCGGCGGTATGGCGGCTGCGTGTTCCCATGGTGTTTATACTTTGTACTATGTTTGTACAGATGAACGTGGTACCTTAGAAATTGCTCCCAAGGATGAACCAGACTTGTGGAGGTCTAAAAAACATTTCTGGGGTCTTGGCTGATTTCTTTAGATTTTCCCATGATGTCACACAAAGAGGCACTGAGTTCAAAGGTTGGCCTTGAAATACATCCACAGGTACACCTCCAATTGACTCAAATGATGTCAATTAGCCTATCAGAAGCTTCTAAAGCCATGAAATCATTTGCTGGATTTTTCCAAGTTGTTTAAAGGCACAGTCATCTTAGTGTAGGTACACTTTTGTCCCACTGGAATTGTGATACAGTGAATTATAAGTGAAATAATCTGTCTGTAAACAATTGTGTAATCTTCTCGTTGGTGGAAGGGGAGGAGGCCCAAAATGCAGCGTGGTAAGTGTTCGTCATATTTTAATTTAACAAACTGAACACTACACAAAATAATAACGAAGAGAAAACGAAACAGTTCTGCCAGGTGAACAGACACTAAACAGAAATTAAACACCCACAACCAAAATGGGGAAAACAGGCTACCTAAGTATGATTCTCAATCAGAGACAACGAACGACACCTGCCTCTGATTGAGAACAATACTAGGCCAAACACATAGAAATATAACAACCTAGAAAAAGGAACATAGACTACCCACCCAAACTCACGCCCTGACCAACATAAAACAAAGACAATAAAAAGGAACCAATGTCAGAACGTGACAAATTGTTGGAAAAATTACTTGTGTCATGCATACAGTAGATGTCAAAACCGACTTGCCAAAACTATAGTTTGTTAAGTTAACAAGAAATTTGTGGAGTGGTTGAAAAACAAGTTTTAATGACTCCAGTGTATGTAAACTTCCGACTTCAACTGTATGTGCATATCGGTAGGGATAAAGAGACTAGGCAACAGGATAGATTAACAGTAACAGCAGCATATGTGATGAGTCAAAAGAGTTAGTACAAAAAGGGTCAATGCAGATAACCAATAGTTAAAACCTCTTAGTGATCCCTTCGCGCGCCAATCCCGTTAACGTAATAATAATTCATAAATCATACAAGTGTTATACACCCGTTTAAAGATGAACTTCTTGTTAATCCGGCCACAGTATCAGATTTTTAAAAAGACCCCATCAAACATACACATGAAAATCATAATTCAACCCGCCAGGCACGACACAAAAGTCAGAAATAACATATAATTCAGGCCTTACCTTTGAAGATCTTTTTCTGTTGGCACTCCAATATGTCCATTAAACATCACAAATGGTCCTCTTGTTTGATTAATTCTGTCGTTATATCCCCAAAATGTCCATTTATTTGGCGTGTTTGATTCTGAAAATACACCGGTTCCAACTCGTGAAATATGACTACAAAGTATCTAATAAGTTACCTGTAAACTTGGTCCAGACATTTCAAACAACTTTCCTAATACAACTTGAGGTATTTTTTTAAAGTAAATAATCTATCAAATTTAAGACAGAATAAACTGTGTTCAATAGTGGATAAAAACAAAGTGGAGCGAGCTTTCAGGTCACACTCCCCAACCACAATAGTACACTTCACTTGACCCTCGTTCTGAACTGCCCTACTTCTTCATTTCTCAAAGGAAAAACATCAACCAATTTCTAAAGACAGTTGACATCCTGTGGAAGCGATAGGAACTGCAAGCAAGTGCCTTAGAACTCTAGATCACTATGGGAAGCCCATTGAAAAGAGAGTGACCTCAAGATAAAAATTTCCCGGATGGGTTGTCCTCAGGGTTTCGCCTGCCAAATAAGTTATGTTATACTCACATACATAATTTTAACAGTTTTAGAAACTTTAGAGTGTTTTCTATCCAAATCTACCAATATGCATATCCTGAGTAGCAGGCAGTTTACTTTGGGCACACTTTTCATCCGGACGTGAAAATAGTGCCCCCTAGCGTTAAGAAGTTTTAACCGGACTAACTATTTAACAAACTATTTAGCAGTCTTATGGCTTGGGGGTAGAAGCTGTTCAGGGTCTTGTTGGTTCCAGACTTGCATCGGTACAGCTTGCGGTGCGGTAGCAGAGAGAACAGTCTATGACTTGGGTGGCTGGAGTCTTTGACAACTTTTAGGGCCTTTCTCTGACTCAGCCTGGTATAGAGGTCATGGATGGCAGGGCGCTCTGCCCCAGTGATATACTGGGCTGTCCACACCAACCTCTGTAACGCTTTGCTGTTAAGGGCGTTTTCCATACCAAGCGGTGATTCAGCCAGTCAGTGGTGTAGCTGAATAACTTTTTGAGGATCTTAGGGCCCATGCTGAATCTTTTCAGTCTCTTGACGAGGACCATGATAATTTCTTAGTGATGTGGACACCGAGGAACTTGAAACGCTCAGCCTGTTCCCTTACAGCTCCTTTGTCTTGCTGACTTTGTGGCAGAGGTTGTTGTACAAGCATCACACTGCCAGATCTCTGACCGCCTCCCTCTAGACTGTTTCATCATTGTCAGTGATCAGGCCAGTGTCCAGGTGGGAAAGGGCAGTGTGGAGTGCAATAGAGATCAGGCCAGGTGCGTAAGGGAAGGTCTGCTACATTCTAAAAGCTTCTTCTATCTGAACTCCTTCCCCTTTGTCCTCTCTTTTCCTCTCCGGCACCCCTTGGTGAATCATTCCTGTGCATGATGTGTTGGCTTTGATCTTTCACTGACTAGTTCCTTGTGTGAAGGATGGTTAAGCTCATTAGGTTAAGCTCAACAAAACTGTTGGCGCTGTTATTATTATTCCGGTACCCCCGACATTTTGTGAAAATATGCAAATTCCTGTGTGACGGTAAGGCCGAGGAGGGTGCAGCCATGATGGTGAAAGGCCACACCCTCGCATGCAATGCCATGCCAATTGGCCACCCGGACTATTTCACTTTACAAATGACCCTTTTGACTAACCTGCACATTGACTTGGTACCGGTACCCCCTGTATATAGCCTCGTTATTGTTATGTAATTTGATTGTGTTACTTTATGACTTGATTTTTTTACTTTAGTTTATTTAGTAAATATTTTCTTAAGTCTATTTCTTCAACTGCATTGTTGGTTAAGGCCTTGCAAGTAAGCATTTCACTTTAAGGTCTACCTGTTGTTTTTTAATTTGTAATTTTATTTCACTCTTATTTAACCAGGTAGGCTAGTAGAGAACAAGTTCTCATTTACAGCTGCAACCTGGCCAAGATAAAGCAAAGCAGTTCGACACATACAACAACACAGAGTTACACATGGAATAAACAAACATACAGTCAATAATACAGTAGATAAAAAGTAAATATACAGTTTGTGAAAATGAGGTAAGATAAGGGAGGAAAGGAAATAAAATAGGCCATAGTGGTGAGGTAATTAGAATATAGCAATTAACACTGGAGTGATAGATGTGCAGAAGATGAATGTGCAAGTAGAGATACTGGTGTGCAAAGGAGCAAAATAAATACAGTATGGGGATGGGGTAGTTGGATGGGCTATTTACAGATGAGCTATGCACAGGTGCAATGATCTGTGAGCTGCTCTGACAGCTGGTGCTTGTAGTTAGTGAGGGAAATAAGAGACTCCAGCTTCAGCGATTTTTGCAGTTCGTTCCAGGCATTGGCAGCAGAGAACTGGAAGGAAAGGCGGCCAAATGAGGAATTGGCTTTGGGGGTGACCAGTGAAATATACCTGCTGGAGCGCGTGCTGCGGGTGGGTGCTGCTATGGTGACCAGTAAACTGAGATAAGGCGGGGCATTACTTAGCAAAGACTTGTAGATGACCTGGAGCTAGTGGGTTTGGCGAGGAGTATGAAGCGAGGGCCAGCCAAGGAGAGCGTACAGGTCGCAGTGGTGGGTAGTATATGGGGCTTTGGTGAAAAAATGTATGGCACTGTGATAGACTGCATCCAATTTGTTGAGTAGAGTGTTGGAGACTATTTTGTAAATGACATCACCGAAGTCGAGGATTGGTAGGATGGTCAGTTTTACGAGGGTATGTTTGGCAGCATGAGTGAAGGATGCTTTGTTGCGAAATAGGAAGCCGATTCTAGATTTAATTTTTGATTGGAGATGCTTAATGTGAGTCTGGAAGGAGAGTTTACAGTCTAACCAGACACCTAGGTATTTGTAGTTGTCCACATATTCTAAGTCAGAACCGTCCAGAGTAGTGACGCTGGACGTGCGGGCAGGTGCGAGCACCGATCGGTTGAAGAGCATGCATTTAGTTTTACTTGCGTTTAAGAGCAGTCGGAGGCCACGGAAGGAGAGTTGTATGGCGTTGAAGCTCGACTGGAGGTTAGCACAGTGTCCAAAGAAGGGCCAGAAGTATACAGAATGGTGTCGTCTGCGTAGAGGTGGATCAGAGAATCACCAGCAGCAAGAGCGACATCATTGATGTAACAGAGAAGAGAGTTGGCCCGAGAATTGAACCCTGTGGCACCCCGATAGAGACTGCCAGAGGGTCCGGACAACAGGCCCTCCGATTTGACACACTGAACTCTATCAGAGAAGTAGTTGGTGAACCAGACGAGGAAGTCATTTGAGAAACCAAGGCTGTTGAGTCTGCTGATAAGAATGTGGTGATTGACAGAGTCTAAAGCCTTGGCTATGTTGATGAACATGGCTGCACAATATTGTCTCTTATCGATGCCAGTTATGATTTTGATTAGGACCTTGAGCGTGGCGGAGGTAAACCCATGACCAGCTCGGAAGCCAGATTGCATAGTGGAGAAGGCACGGTGGGATTCGAAATGGTCTGTAATCTGTTTGTTAACTTGGCTTTCGAAGACCTAAGAAAGGCAGGGTAGGATAGACATAGGTCTGTAGCAGTTTGGGTCTAGGGTGTCTCCCCCTTTGAAGAGGGGGATGACTGTGGCAGCTTTCCAATCTTTGTGGATCTCAGACGATACGAAAGAGAGCTTAAATAGGCTAGTAATAGGGGTTGCAACAATTTCAGCAGATCACTTTAGAAAGAGAGGGTCCAGATATTCTAGCCCGGCTGATGTGTAGGGGTCCAGATTTTGCAGCTCTTTCAGAACATCAGCTATCTGGATTTGGGTGAAGGAGAAATGGGGAGGCTTGGGTGAGTTACTGTGGAGGGTGCAGGGCAGTTGACCGGGGTAGGGGTAGCCAGGTGGAAAGCATGGTCAGTCGTAGAAAAATGGTTATTGACATTCTCAATTATCGTGGATTTATCGGTGGTGACTGTGTTTCCTAGCCTAAGTGCAGTGGGCAGCTGGGAGGAGGTGCTCTTATTCTATGTGGACTTTACAGTGTGACATAATTGTTTTGGTTTGTGCAACAGAATGCAAATTTCTGTTCGAAAAAGCTAGCCTTAGCTTTCCTAAATGCTTGTGTTGTATTCGGCGCATGTGACAAATGACATTTGATTAGATTTGATATGATTTAAAGGGGTCCTAAAATTAAAAATCAAAATAACTAAATGATCCATTGCATGATCGTCTTAAAACAATTCCATATGTTAGCTCAGCAACCCCCCCACCCCCCTTTGTGTTTGTCTTGTCTTTGGATGACAGGAATAGACCCCAAATTGACTTACAATCGTTACCATGGTCTGTTGTGGAAGTGAGTACCATGGTGTCCCAGCAGCTCTACATACAGACAACGGAATGGTGATCACTATTCACATATGCGGGTTTAAGAATTTTGCTGAATTAGGGACATTTTCAGATTGTTGTGTTTCTTCAGATTGCAGTACTGTAGTCTCTCCCTTTGGGCTGGTGTTTTGTTTCAGGGCTGTGTAGGACACTACCTGCAGAACTGTGATGTGTGGAAGGGCGTAAGAGAGGCTCTAAGGATACATCTCCCAGTGGTGACTTCCTGCTGTTTCTATCACTTTTGTCCATCCACCTCCATCGGTCCCAGTGGTGACATCCTGCTGTTTCTATCATATGTTTGTCCATCCACCTCCATCAGTCCCAGGGGTGACATCCTGCTGTTTCTATCACATGTTTGTCCATCCACCTCCATCGGTCCCAGTGGTGACATCCTGCTGTTTCTATCACATGTTTGTCCATCCACCTCCATCGGTCCCAGGGGTGACATTCTGCTGTTTCTATCACATGTTTGTCCATCCACCTCCATCAGTCCCAGTGGTGACATCCTGCTGTTTCTATCACATGTTTGTCCATCTACCTCCATCGGTCCCAGTGGTGACATCCTGCTGTTTCTATCACGCTTGTCCATCTACCTCCATCGGTCCCAGTGGTGACATCCTGCTGTTTCTATCACGTTTGTCCATCTACCTCCATCGGTCCCAGTAGTGACATCCTGCTGTTTCTATCACGTTTGTCCATCCACCTCCATCGGTCCCAGTAGTGACATCCTGCTGTTTCTATCACGTTTGTCCATCCACCTCCATCGGTCCCAGTAGTGACATCCTGCTGTTTCTATCACGTTTGTCCATCCACCTCCATCGGTCCCAGTAGTGACATCCTGCTGTTTCTATCACGCTTGTCCATCCACCTCCATCGGTCCCAGTAGTGACATCCTGCTGTTTCTATCACGTTTGTCCATCCACCTCCATCAGTCCCAGTGGTGACATCCTGCTGTTTCTATCACGTTTGTCCATCCACTTCCATCGGTCCCAGGGGTGACATCCTGCCGATTTTATCACCTGCTCGTCCATCCACCTCCATCGGTCTCATGGAGCTAGGTGAGTGACTTACCTAGGTGGAGGGAACACAGCCATATCCCCGCTACTCTCTTATCTCTTCTCCTCCTTGGAGAAGTGTCAGTGCCTGAAGGATGTGCTGGGTTTGGGAGGCACTCAGTGAAAGAGATGAGTGCACTTTCAGATGTGTCTCCAATCCCCCAGGGTGTAGGAATGGAAGCCTAGAGAGAGAGAGAGAGGGAGGGAGGACAGAAAACAGAAGGAGAGAGAAAGAGAGATACCCAGGGCCTACTAGACCTTTATCTCGTCATGTAGGCCATGCTGTTCACCCTCACTATATCAGCCCCTCCGCTTCCCTCGTAACAAAGACTCTCAGATAAACTTTATCTCGTCATGTAGGCCATGCTGTTCACCCTCACTATATCAGCCCCTCCGCTTCCCTCGGAACAAAGACTCTCAGATAACAATTCACTTATTCCTTTGAAGTAAAGAGCATCATTTTTGTCTTATAATATTTTTTTTACCCCAAAACTTTCTTAGTCTTCAAAAATATATGATAGTTAGTTACAATGCTTTTATTGCGGCCGGATCTGAAAGAAACCTTCCTGCGATTAACCTTATTCACACTCACATGAACTTTTTGGTATAGTTCTACAGGATCAGGGAAGGGGAAGTACCTGAAAGAGAGCTCTTGTTGCTTCTCGCAGAAGGGAGGGAGAGGAATACATGAGTGATGCATTTCTCCAGCTTTAATGTGAGGATCTCCCGGAAGCAGCACATTAGTTAATAGCATAACGAGAACTGATAGCGGGCCTGAATTCCCCACACCCGTCACTCTCAGGGACACAATCCTGTCACAGTTTGTTTTACTTTTAATTAATCCCCCACCCCCACCCAACCAATAAAATGGTGAGGACTCTGGAGCTTTCAGTCTTTCAGTTCATTCCAATTAGTATTCTGGTGTTATTTTTAGGGCTCTTTCATAGGAGCTGGTCTGAACACACACATACACAAACACACACACACACACACAGCCAGTTTGTGAATTAATCAGTGGATCTAGTGTTTTTGTTCAAATGTTTTCCTCTGTTATGTTAAGATGGTTTTATATTAATGGGACTTAATAGGTGGTGTGGAAGCAAGCCGCTGCCTGATATTCCCCCGGCTTCAGTAACACAATGCCTGTTTAGATGCATACAAATCCCTCCTTCTTATCATGTGCCAATTTGCATTTTCACAAGTATATATTTGCGGTTTTTCATGCTGCGCCTGGGTGAACAAAAACAGAATCCCCCCTGCAGTGGGAAAAGGGGTTTAGAGCAGGGCACGTATTTAAAAGATCAAACCAATATGTCACATCAAAACAGTTAAGATCTTATCTCTCTCTGAGTGTGCGTCAATCATACACTGTAGCACAGCATTTACATCCTTTAGCAAATGCTCTTTATACTGGTGCCCCGTGGAACCCACAACCCTGGCATTGCAAGTGCCATACTCTACCTACCAACTGAGCCACACGGCACATTGGCGCTACTCCCTCCTTCGTTTCAGAGAGTGAGCAGATAGTGATTTCCTGTGATGGATCAGGCCAATGCCTGTATATGAATCTTTTACCCCACACTGATTTAGGAACCATGATTCCAGCATCTGTCTGCTGGTAGAAATTGGTTGTTTTAATCAATGTTGTCCCTATAGACAAGGGGTAGAATCTTTTCTGTTTGATATTCATTCCTTCTAGGAAATGTATAAGGAAGGTAAAATGCAATTAAGGTAAAATTACAATAGGTATACAAAAGTATGTGGACACCTCTTCAAATTTGTGGATTCGACTATGTCAGCCACACCCGTTGCTGACAGGTGCATACAATCGAGCACACAACCATGCAATCGCCATAGACTAACATTGGCAGTAGAATGGCCTTACTGAAGAGCTCAGTGACATTCAAGGTGGCACCGTTATTGGATGCCACCTTTCCAACAAGTCAGTTTGTCAAATTTCTGCCCTGCTAGAGCGGCCCGGTCAACTGTCAAGTGCTGTTATTGTGAGGTGGAAATGTCTAGGAGCAACAACGGCTCAGCGTGGTAAAGTGGTAGGCCACACAAGCTCACCGAACGGGACCACTGAGTGCTGAAGCGTGTAGAGCATAAAAATGATCTGTGCTCGGCTGCAAATGTCATTCGCGAGTTTCAAACAGCCTCTGGAAGCAACGTTAACACAAGGTGTTTGTCGGGAGCTTCATGAAATGGGTTTCCATGCCCGAGCAGCCGCACACAAGCCTAGGATTACCATACGTAATGCCAATCATCGGCTGGAGTGGTGTAAGGCTCACCGCCATTGGATTCCAGAGCAGTGGAAATGCGTTCTCTTGAGTGATGAATCACCCTTAACCATCTGGCAGTCCGAAGGACAAATCTGGGTTTGGCGGATGCCAGGAGAACGCTACCTGCCCCAATGCATAGTGCCAACTGTAAAGATTGGTGGAGGAGGAATAATAGTCTGGGGCTGTATTTCATGGTTCTGGCTAGGCCCCTTAGTTCCAGTGAAGAGAAATCTTAACGCTACACCATACAATGACATTCTAGACGATTCTGTGCTTGGGAAGGTTCGTTTCTGTGCTGGGAAAGGCCCTTTCCTGTTTCAGCATGACAATGCCCCCGTGCACAATCGAGGTCTATACAGAAATAGTTTGATGAGATTGGTTTGGAAGAACTTGACTGGCCTGCACAGAGCACTGACCTCAACCCCATCAAACACCTTTGGGATGAATTGGAATGACGACTGTGAGCCAGGCCTAATCGCCCAACATCAGTGCTCACTAATGCAAGTCCCCTCAGCAATTTTCCAACGTCTAGTGAAAAGCTTTCCCAGAAGAGTGGAGGCTATTATAGCAGCAAAGAGGGAACCAAATCCATATTAATTTCCCTTGGTTTGGGAATGAGATTTTCAATGAGCAGGTGTCCACATACTTTTGGTCATGTAGTGTATTTGGGCTTGAAATCTGTAGTGGGAAATTCATGGAAATCTGTGTCAATGCCGTGTGTTTCCCCTATGAGATGAAGTGTAAATACTTTTCAGACTACATTTCCTTCCAGGGGTAGCATTGTTTATTAATCAGAACCACCTGCACCTACCGAGCTGCGACTGAGCTTGAGCCATGGTGTAAATTAAAATAGGGGGTGCAAAATTATGGTTTTCTGCCTCCACTTTTTTACCAGATAATTATCATAATCTATTGGATAATTTGGTAATTTTCACTAGTCTGTATAAAAACTGTATATATGACCACTTTATAAATGACATAATTGAAGTGTTTCGGAAACTACTCTGAAAATGTTGTTTACCAAGCTACCAACGGAAGAAGTTAAGCTACACTTAAGCTACCCTTAAGAAAAATATACCTTTTTTCAATTTTCACCTGAAATTACATACCCAAATTTAACTGCCTGTAGCTCATGACCTGAAGCAAGGATATGCATATTCTTGATACCATTTGAAAGGGAACACTTTGAAGTTTGTGGAAAAGTGAAATTAATGTAGGAGAATATAACACATTAAATCTGGTAAAAGATAATACATAAAAATATACTTTTTAAAATGTATTTTTCATCATCTTTGATATGCATAAGAAAGGCCAATATATGACTTAGGAATCTAGAGGCAATTTAGATTTTGCCCACTAGATGGAAGCTGTGTATGTGCAAAGTTTTAGACTGATTCAATGAACCATTGTATTTCTGTTCAAAATGTTGTATCATGACTGCCCAAATGTGCACAATCGGTTTATTAATACATTTTCAAGTTCTTAACTGTGCACTCTCCTCAAACAATAACATGGTATTATTTCACTGTTAATAGCTACTGTAAATTGGACAGTGCAGTTAGATTAACAAGAATTTAAGCTTTCGGCTCATATCAGATATGTCTATATCCTGGGAAATTTCTTGTTACTTACAACCTCATGCTAATCATATTAGCCTACGTTAGCTTAACTGTCCCGCGGGGGGGGGACACCGATCCCGTAGAGGTTTAACTAAAGTTAGTTTGAAAAAGTAGTTCACTACATCCAAACTACTTATTGAAAAATTATTATATGTAAACCTGTAATGTCATAGACTATACATTGCAAGAACAGATCACTTTGGGGTCATATGTTAACAGAATGTGTAATTTAGCTTACACAAAAACAATGTTTCAAATGAGAATTAGGTGTGTCTGATGCTGAAAAAGAATGGAAATTACTGCGTACCTCACCCAAATTGTATAAAATGTTTGTAAAAAAAGTAGTAAGTAGTTAGCTACAGTACATTGCTACATGGTCAAAAAAAGTAATTAACTACCACCAAGGTATAATGTGTCGGCCTCATTTTCCACCTGTTCCTTTAGATTTAGCCAGAGTGGACTTTCCTAACATTTCCATTGAATGAATGTTGTTTCTACATCATTTCAACCCCAAAAATCTAGGTGATGACATTGAATCAACGTAGAAAACTAATTGAATTAGCAAAAAGTCATCAACATAAGGGCATTTCATATTTTTTTCACCAAACTTTTAACCTAAAATCCAATGACATGGTAATTTTTTGTTGTTGATTTCACGTTGAATTCAGATTAGGTGACAACTCAACCAAATGTAAAGCAAAACTAGATATTGAACTGACCTCTGTGCCCAGTGGGATAATACCAATGTATTATTTTCATATTGGATATAGCAACTGAATTACACTATTCACATTACAAAAAAAGTTGATAAAGCGCTCAGCAGCTTTCCCTCAATATTGCCACAGCACTGTCCAGAATGGACGGTGGGTGGGATGGTGGGATGGTTTGTTTTCAAGATCTGTGTACACTTGAAGGATATCCGTACAAAGATGCTTCTTCGACTACCTCCGGAAGTGGTCAGGAAGTTCTTATCGCAATCAGATCGCAACGCGACTTTTGATTGTCTACACTCGTCGGCAAACGTGGGCACAATCTGAATGTGGACACGATCAGGACAACAGACGCATGTTAGAACCACGTATAAACAGGTCTACTGACAGTTGTCAGTGCATTCCCTATTTGTTGTTGTTTATCTCCACTCCACGTGGAGGTGGAACTAAATTAGAGTTTCCACTCTAGGACAGGAATCTCAAAATAGGGATAGAATTGCACTCTGGGCAAATGGTGTTTAAGTTTTAGGGGTGGGACTTTGAGGCATTAATGAGATGTCAGAATAATTGACAAAATACATCATACTGGCTGTATTTTGAAAGTTAGATATCTTTAAAACTTGATTGTTGATATGCAAAACATTTTGGGACTATTTCAACAATGGACTAATAAAACAAATAACAAAATATAGTTATGGGGTGAAATTTTCCTTGAAGTTTAGTGCAGGATTAGTTGTTTTAGGGTGGTCAAGCTGCTATGCTACGGTCAGTTGGTCTGCAGCTCTGACAACAGGAGGCCAGTTGGACACTAGGATTAGTGTAACACTCAGATGTAGATTTTCACACCGCACAATTTATCGCTCGCACGTCAATAGATTAAGACCCAGTCCCACTCTTTTAGTTGCTATTTGCTTATTGATCGCAGATTTTCATCAGGCCCAGTTATTGAAGAGTCCAAGGGAAGGAAGCATGAATCTTATGCCAAATAGCATCAAGGCAAGGCCATAAGTCAGCCACCATAGGGGCCCATCTTTGGCCTGCATCCCAGCCTTAACATGCCAGGCTGGGGCTAGCATCATAAATCCAGGCCCATGATGGATATGTGGGGGATTGGAGTGATGACCTTAATACTGCCAGACTGACAAGGTAATCAGGCTGCGCTGTTTAAACAACCTGGGAGCTATCACGCCCACCCACCCGTCAGGGGCACCGTGAGAGTTATTTAAAGGGAAATGTCACCGCTAGACACATTTTGGGTGGTTTTCCAGTCTCCCCACATAATTATGAGTGACGAAGAGGTGCTATGCACTATAGCGATATGTTTCTATTTTCACACCGGGAGAGTTCAACCAATGTTTGATTACTTGTTAGATATTACTGCATGGTCGGAACTAGAAGCACAAGCATTTCGCTACGCTTGCATTAACATCTGCTAGCCATGTGTATGTGACAAATAAAAATTTATTTGATAACATCATTGGTTGATTGAGCCTGCTGTCTGATCTAAATATGAATTAAGTTTTTTAGCAATTATTGTGGCCTTTGTGTTTTAATGATTGCACGATGACGCTAGCAGCAGGTAGATATGGTTATTCTTGTTCAATAGAGCCTTTGAACAGCTAAGAATGATCCTATCTGCCACAACATTACAGGATATCTAGGTTGACTGATTTTCCCTGGCTTTGTAAACACTATATCCTGACGGCAGCCCTACTTCCTTGTACAATTGTGTCCCCAACCTCGAAGGCGGGGTTTTCGGGGATGGTACGGGGATGGTACTGCTTTCCACCTGTTCACGGCAGCATTTTACTGTGCACTGTCAATCAGAGATTGCTAAATAATTGCAAAGGCTGCTTCTGATGATTCCTCTTTCTAAGATGAACTGGACGACGACAACCCTTTTTTATGTTATTTAAACCAAGGTTATTGATGTTATTACTAGGGACATACAGACCTAGTAATTTGAGCCGGAATACACTGAAGAAGAGTTGAGACAGCGAGAACAGGAATTGCGAGAAAAGCAAGCCACTGTCAGACTCCAACTGGGGAGCCACTGTCAAACTCCAACTGGTGGCGCCTATGCTGGCGCTGGTGCAGTCCAGCCATGCCGACAGAAAAGTAACATCTGTGCTGCAAGGAATTCGGTCACAGACAGTTCTTACTGGAGAGGACCACTGCAGACCCCATGGGTTGTGTGTGTGTGTGACAGGCCATCAAAGTTTCAACACACATAAGGATAGATTGGTGGTGAAGATGTTCTTTAGAACCTCCAAGATCAACTGGCGGTGGCAGCCTAGACCAGCTGGACCAGGGTGGCAAATGACAAACGAGTAAGTTGTTTTGCACTCGGTAGCTAGCTAGCAATCTAAGTTATATTTTTACACAAGGCAGAGTTGTTAAGTACAGTGTAATTTCGGGATCCATTTGGCCATAACAGGGCTTGCTAGTGCTACTACAAGTCAAGTTAGCCAAGTTGAGCTATCTTTGTTTGCTATGCCCAAAATGTACTGTAGCCTAACGTTATAGCTAGCTTGCTAATGTTAACTAGCTAGCCTAGCTAGCCTCAGTGCATCTCATTAGGAGCAAAACTAGATAAATGTTTTGATGATGACGAAGAGTAAAGGAATAACTTTGCCTTTATGACCCATATTAGTCTTTGAGTAACTATACCTGTGTGTTGTATCCAGTGGTGTAAAGTACTTAATTAAAAATACTTTACTTACTACTTAAGTAGTTTTTTGGGGGTATCTGTACTTTACTATTTATATTTTTTGACAACTTTTACTTTTACTTCAAAACATTCCTAAAGAAAATAATGTAGTTTTTACATTTTTTTACATTTTCCCTGACACCCAAAAGTTACATTGCTTAGAAGGACAGGAAAATGGTCCAGTTCACACACTTATCAAGATCTGGCGGACTAACTAAAGCAAATCCTTCATTTGTAAATGATGTCTTCTCCTGTCTTTCAGTAAATAGAATACAAAACAAAATAGTGTCGTCTGGTTTTCTTAATATAAGGAAATTCAAATGATGAGATTTCTACTTTTGGTACTTAAGTATATTTTAGCAATTACTTTACTTTTGGGAGTATATTTAAGCCTCAAAACAAATTACTCAAGTAGTATTTTACTGGGTGACTTTCACTTTTACTTGAGTCATTTTCTATTAAGGTATTTTTACTTTTACTCAAGTATGAAAATGTGGTATTTTTTTCACCACTGGTTGTAGCTAGAACGCTAGTTAATGTGTGTCTGTGATATGTGTAATATTCTGCATCGTGCTGCTACAGTAGGAATAAAGACAGTACACATCAATTGTCCATGAAAATCTAACAGCATTTTTGTCCTTCTCGTACAGACAATACCGTTTGGTGTCCTACAGATTATTTGTCAGTTTGTTCTACGTAGGGAGAAGTTAATGTACACCAAATCCCCTGCCTGTGTGTGGTGTTGGGGCCATTCGAGCAATTTATCCCTCACTCAATGGACAGTATGTTCGATTCAAAGAAGTTGGGTCGAGGAGATGTGAAAGGTCCCATAACAACAATCTCCCCTTATATCAAACGAACACCTCACTGCACCCTACAAATACCCCATATGCAAGTATTCCTTTTGTAGAACTTCAATACTTATTATAGGCGTTGTTAGTATATTTTTCTTCTACTATATGTCATACATTTCCATTACTGTTCCTGCATACTGCTGTGTAAACACCGCAGTCTCAAGAGCAAATAAACCTTGTGCCACGGCTTCTAGGAGTAGTGGGTGGAGGAGTCAGCCTCAGAGAGCAGGGTTAGTTCAAACGTGGGTCTTTATTCCAGGAACAGAGTAACGGTCACGCCAAACACAAGGGCGCATAAAATACCAAGTCCAACAAACAGGACGAAACTGTCCGGTTAAAGGAATCCACTTAAATCCACACACCATGAACAGAAAAACAAGCCCGCACAAAAGCAGGCTGGCTTACCGGGTTTAAATAGCCCAATATAAAACCCAAACAAGAAACAGGTGAAACTAATCAGACAAAACTAACTGAAACAGAAAAGGGGATCGGTGGCAGCTAGTAGGCCGGTGACCACCGAGCGCCGCCCGAACAGGAAGAGGCACCATCTTCGGCGGGATTCGTGACACCTTGTCTTGACTACAAGCCATGTCTACTTCTTTGCTACATTGACAGACTAATCTACTATTTTATTGAAACAGGTTTACTTGCCAACAAATTAGTTAATAATACACCAACTCCCTGCATACCTTTTTTAGCAGTAAGATTGTAGCTACAGTATTTACTTCCAAACACATTTCATGAATATCACAATGAATTGATCCAGGAGTTGAAGTCAACACTTGATTGCTTTCTGATTCAGCTGGAGTCATTTAGTCACTTGTCAGTACACTTGTACAAAAGATTCTAAACATTTTTTATCAAACTCCATTAAATACACATGTACAAGAGCTAGACATATCAATACCATCTCAATCGGATTCGAGTCCGGACTTTGACTAGGCCACTTCAAAACCTTAATTTTGTTATGCCATTCAGAGGTGGACTTGCTGGTGTGTTTTGGATCATTGTCCTGCTGCAGAACCCAAGTGCGCTTCAGCTTGAGGTCACAAACTGATGGCCGGACATTCTCCTTCAGGATTTTTCGGTAGAGAGCAGAATTCATGGTTCCATCAAGCACAGCAAGTCGTCCAGGTCCTGAAGCAGCAAAGCAGTCCCAGACCATCACACTACCACCACCACATTTGACTGTTGGTATGATGTTCTTTGTCTGAAATGCTGCGTTACTTTTACGCCAGATGTAACGGGACGCACACCTTCCAAAAAGTTCAACTTTTGTCTCGTCAGTCCACAGAATATTTTCCCAAAAGTCTTGGGGATCATCAAGATGTTTTTTTTGCCGAAAGTGAGACGAGCCTTTATGTTCTTTTTGGCCAGCAGTGGTTTTCGTCTTGGAACTCTGCCATGGATGCCATTTTTGCCCAGACTCTTTCTTATGGTTGAGTCATGAACACTGACCTTAACTGAGGCAAGTGAGGCCTGCAGTTCTTTAGATGTTGTTGTTGGTTCTTTTGTGACCTCGTCGCTGCGCTCTTGGGGTAATTTTGGTAGGCCGGCCACTCCTGGGAAGGTTCACCACGGTTCCAAATGTTCTCCATTTGTGGATAATGGTTCTCACCGTGGTTCGCTGGAGTCCCAAAGCTTTAGAACTGGCTTTGTAACCCTTTCCAGACTGATAGATGTCAATTACTTTGTTTCTCATCTGTTCCTGAATTTCTTTGGATCGTGGCATGATGTCTTGCTTTTTGAGATCTTTTAGCCTACCTCACTTTGTCAGACAGGTTCTATTTAACCAGAGTAAATTCATGATTTAACAAGGGGGGGACAATTACTTTGTCACATAGGGCCATGAAGGTTCGGTTAGCTTTTTTCCCTTAATAAATAAAAGTATCACTTAAAAACTGCATTTTGTGTTTACTTGGGTTATCTTTGTGTAATATTAAAATTTGTTTGATCTGTAACATTTAAGTGTGGCAAATGTGCAAAAAAATAAGAAATCAGGAAGGTGCAAATACTTTTTCACAGCACTGTACACTAGTCAGTGATTAGCCAACATTTTACTACTTTGTCCCCATCAATACACACTCAAAAAATTTACTATATCCACTCATCCCCCTCGTGTCAATAGATCATGCATATTAACCTTTACACACTATACCCCACCCACAACCGACACGAGTTAGTCACCCATACCATCCCAGCCTTACTAATAACTCAGATTTTCTCCAATTTAGACTTCAAGCTTTGCATAAACAACTCAGCCTCCATAACACAGAGAAAACTACAGTAGCCTACTAAGTTGTAGCCTACTTATAAACACACCAACTATGACAAGATATTCATGTCTAGCTCCAGTATATTTATTTGCTCCTCATGGAGTCATGGAAAATTTAGCAAAGGTGACAATCACTAGTTCCTGGTGCTGAGCTTGATGTTGATACCGCTGCGAATGTTGACGGGATCGGACTCTGTAATAGAACACATCCTTAACAATGAGCTAATGAGGCGCGATTTCACCTGGCATAGAAAATGTGCTCACTCATCAGGACACTGTGTTATTCAGAGGAGCTAGCCAATAACACAGATAACACAATCACTTCAAACTGAAGCTGGAAAGACTGCAAACTAGCTGAACTTTGTTTCATTTGACCTTTTTTCAATTGACGGGTCAGAGTAAATAGGCATTTTAACTTCATAGATTTAGCCAGTGGTAACTTGTAGATTATAAACTGGGTGGTTCGAGCCCTGAATGCTAATTGGCTGACAGGCATGGTATATCAGACCGTATACCACGGATATGATGAAACATTTATTTTTACTGCTCTAATTACGTAGGTAACCAGTTTAGCGTTGCGTCATGCCTAAGAACAGCCCTTAGCCGTGGTATATTGGCCATATACCACAACCCTCGTACATTATTGCTTAAATAAACACAGGCTGGAATGCGGTTTTAACCCATCAGCATTCACGATTAGAACCACCCGTTGTATAATTAAGCAATAATGCCCAAGGGGGTGTGGTATATGGTCAATATACCTACGGCTGAGGGCTGTTCTTACGCACGATGCAATACAGAGTGCCTGGATACAGACCTTAGCTGTGGTATATTGGTCACATGTGGCATACTTCACTGTTGTTAGGCCCTGATTTAGATCGGAGACAAAAGCATTTAATTGGACAGTGTATACCTTGTGTATCCAGTACATACGACTAATAAAACTTGACCCTTAAAACATTGCATGTGTGTTTTAATGGCCAACCATCCTTGAGACTTTGAATTACTGTCTTCTGTGGAAGATGTCATTTCTCAGATGGAAATGTTCCGTCTTTTCTCAAATCAGTGCAAGCTTGTGTTGTGAGTCTTTTTAGACATGACACTGAGTATAATCTCTTAAATGACATTAGCTGCACATGCAATCAGTGCTTCCAAGTGAGTGGGCTGCCTTAAGTAACTGCCTCAGCTCATGCCCCATTATCTAACCTGAATATGCTGAATCGGCATACATTATACATGAGAAAATGTATGTTCTTGTAATGTTTTCCAGCACAGGGCTCAGTGACACTCTTTAATTCTGCCTCTCCACATAGTCAAAACAGACACTTAAATGAACTAAAAGGGACATTACACCATGGAGCACCCTGATGAAATGGCACAAGACTGCAGAGAGGAGGAAAAAAGAAAAAAGAGACGTATTTTCGCACTGAGGCCCAGAAGCAGTAGCTAGCTCATTATCTTCATCAGAATGGATGTAGTTTGTCTCTCAGCCTTTTGCCCCCTCAGCAGTGTCTCCCAGTCCCTGTGAAAACCAGTGAGAGAGAGAGGGTCCACCCTGGACATTGGCTCTAGCACTAATTACTTCATCTATCCTGCCACAGTGGAAAGGAAGGCCAAAGATATCATACACTCTGATTCACCATCTCTAAACCCAGGGAACAGGGGACACTTCAGTGGATATTGGCCTCTGGTGACCAACTGCAGAAAGTAGGCCAAAGATGCTATTGGATGATGTAAAAGCTAAAACAATGGAGAAGAATCATGGGAGAAGGATAAAAGGATACAAGGAGATCATGAATTGCAAACTAAGTGCTTAAAGTCTGTACATGGTACTGTAACGTGATAGTATGGATGTGTAGACATTAATAACAGGAAAAGGTATAAGGCCAGGCTACCGAGAGTTTGGATAACAAAGCAGAATGTGATTAGTCGCCCTTGCATGCATGTGCTCACATCCCATGCCTGCTAACCTCTACTGTACTATAGTGTACTGTGTGTTGCATATCCCTGGCAACGGTACAGAATAAGTGGTTAAAGGTGAGATGTGAGTAGCCACAGGCCAGGTGTAAACCTGTTAGTGCTGAGCCCATTTAGTCGACTGGTCGATTGTTTGGTCAATTGGCTGTTAGAGGACTCATATTTTGTTTGTCAAGGTGTCGCATTTTAAAAATGTTCATGGCACATCAAACACCGTGGACTAATCCATTGCGGAGGCCGCGGGGATGGCATCGGCAAGGTAAAGCACGTGTGCAGCCACGATATTTAATTTAAAGAAAATAAGTGAAATTAGATTTGTTTTGAAATTGCATTGGTTTTCAATAAATGGCTACTGCTTTGGACCTGACACAGTTTCTGAGAGTATTCCTTAGGCCTACAGTATGTAGGAAGATGATGTTGAGTTTGGCTTAAATGCACAAGGTGTGACTCTCCAGAACGTATTCTCTGCAGCCAATGTATTCACATTCATTGTTTCACTTCATTGTGTGAATTGATTGCCCTTTTATTGTTAGTGTCTACCAATTCACCATGATATACAGTACCAGTCAAAAGTATGGACACACCTACTCACTCAAGGGGTTTTTCTTTATTTGTACTATTTTCTACATTGTAGTGAAGATTAAATGAAATAACGCACATGGAATCATGTAGTAATCAAAAAAGTGTTAAACTAATGTTTTGAGATTCTTCAAAGTAGCCACTCTTTGCCTTGATGACAGCTTTGCACACTCTTGGCATTCTCTCAACCAGCTCCATGAGGAATGCTTTTCCAACAGTCTTGAAGGAGTTCCCACATATGCTGAGCGCTTGTTAGCTGCTTTTCCTTCACTTTGCGGTCCAAGTCATCCCAAACCATCTCAATTTGGTTGAGGTCAGGCGATTGTGGAGGCCAGGTCATCTGATGCAGCACTTCATCACTCTCATTCTTAGTAAAATAGCCCTTACACAGCCTGGAGATGTTTTTTGGGTCATTGTCTTGTTGAAAAATATATGATAGTGCCACTAAGAGCAAACCAGATGGGATGGCGTATCGTTGCAGAATGCTGTGGTAGCCATGCTGGTTAAGTGTGCCTTGAATTCTAAATAAATCCCTGACAGTGTCACCAGCAAAGCACCCCCCACACCATCACACCTCCTCATCCATGCTTCACGTTGGGAACCACACATGCGGAGATCATCCGTTCACCTTGTCTGAGTCTCACAAAGACATGGCGGTTGGAACCAAAAATCTGGAGATTGGAGACTGGAGATTTACACCGGTCTAATGTCCATTTCTTGTGTTTCTTGGCCCAATCAAGTCTCTTCTTATTATTGGTGTCCTTTAGTAGTTGTTTCTTTGCAGCAATTCGACCATGAAGGCCTGATTCTGGGGCTTCCTTTCATGTGGCGGTCCTTATGAGAACCAGTTTCATCACAGAGCTTTACGGTTTTTGCGACTGCACTTAATGTAGGTTCATTTTTCTGGGAGATTCGGGATCTTTCTTCTCGCGGCATCTTTGGTCGAGTTCCATTGACCTCTTTACCTCATTTATAAGCACATTGACTACCAGTGTATTATTGCTCACAATTATTCACAAAATTCCATCATCTCAGCAGGGATATCTAACTAGCTTAATTTGAGCTGATCCCTACAGTATGTTATGTAAAGTGAGTCAAATCCCTCCTCTGTTGCAGCAACTTCACATGTTGCCCACCATGTCTCAGGGAAGAGTGAATTTAAACTCCTTACACATTTTGCCATTAGGCTGACAAATGCAGGGTTTAACTTGAGGAGGGAGCCTTTAAAGTCTGTTTGGGGTGGATGAATAGCGATTAGGCCTTTTGTTCTGCTGCGTGGCAGGTAATACAAGGCGGTGGCTGAAATGGCTGACAGTCAAGCCAATGCAGAGCGTCAAGCCGATGCAGAGCGACAAGCCTCTGATGTACAAAGTCTACAGGTTCATTACCACACATATCATCAGGAGCCATACTGAGGACCCTGAAGCTCTCTCTCTTCTCTCTTTTACCAGCTTCCCTCGCTCCGTCTCTCTCTCGTTCTCTCTCTCTTACCAGCTTCCCTCCTCCCTATCTCTCTCCCTTTCACTTTCTCTTCCTCACTCTTTCTCTACCCTCTCTCTCCTCTCTCTCTCTCCCTCTTTCCCTTTCTCTTCCTCACTCTCTCTCTCTAGCTTCCCTCTCTCTCTCTCTGTATCAATTTGCAGTCAGGCTACAAGTTGATGCAAGACTGGAGAGCATACGGCCATCATTAGATACTCCAATCCCCTTCATGTGTTGAGTTTAGTGCAAGCAGACAGGGAGACAGACAGACAGGCACTGACTGCTAAAGCTACACTAAAGCTGTATGGGAAGGGAAGGATATTGACTTAGTGGCTGTATGTGGAGAATTACGAGACCTGAGGGCTTTCTGTGGCCCACACTTTAAGCCACATATACAAGCCTACACACATACAAGGCTACACCCGATTAGACACACATCTACAAGCCTACACACATACAAGGCTACACCCGATTAGACACACATCTACAAGCCTACACACAATTAGACTCACATCTACAAGCCTACACACAATTAGACACACATCTACAAGCCTACACACAATTAGACGCACATCTACAAGCCTACACAAGTTTAGACACACATACTGTATACAAGCCTACACACGATTAGACACACTTACGAGCCTTCACATGTTCCGACACATATATACAAGCCTACACACGTTTACAAACACATTCACAAGCCTACACATGTTCAGACACACATATACAAGCCTACACACGTTTACAAACACATTCACAAGCCTACACATGTTCAGACACACATATACAAGCCTACACACGTTTACAAACACATACACAAGCCTACACACGTTCAGACACACATATACAAGCCTACACATGTTTAGAAACACGTATAAAAGCCTACACGTGTTTCGACAAACACATACACAAGCCTACACGTGTTTCAACAAACACATACACAAGCCTACATACGTTTAGAGACACATATACAAGCCTACACATGTTTAGAAACACGTATAAAAGCCTACACGTGTTTCGACACATATATACAAGCATAGACACGTTTAGAGAAATATACTAGCACGTGTGCACCACACATGCACACATAGGGTGGCTATCTGCTACCCATGGTCCAGACTAAACATCTTGCACCAAATTGTAATGAGCTCATCAGTGCTAAGCAGTGCCGACTGGGAGATGTTCTGGTCTCCTCCTGCTCTCCAGTTCACCCACAGTGTAAAACTAATCACATAACAGTCAGTTACTGAGGCCTAGGCACTCCTTATCTATCTAGCTATCCATCAGTCCCCAGATCCCCCTCCTCCCTTGACTTCATCACTTCTTGCCCCTCCACATCCAAACACCTCCACGACATAATGACTCAACACCCCTGGCCCCGGTGTCTCCACAAGGATGCCACTCCGCCCGGCAGGCAACAGGACATCTCGCTCCTTGCCCAAGCCAGGTTTTTAGGGCTGTTGCCATGACGCCCATGATTTCCTCAAATCAAATCAAATTTTATTGGTGACATACACATATTTAGCAGATGTTATTGTGAGTGTAGTGAAATGCTGGTGTTCCTAGCTGCAACAATGCAGTAATATTTAACAATTCACAATACACACAAATCCAAAAGTAAAATAATGGAATTAAGAAATATATAAATATTAGGACGAGCAATGTCGTAGTGCGTTGACTAAAATACAGTAGAATATAATACAGCATATACATAAGAAATTAGTAAAGCATTATGTAAATGTTATTAAGGTGACTAGTGTTCCATTATTAAAGTGACCAGTGATCCCATGTCTATGGATAAAGGGCAGCAGCCTGTAAGTTGCAGGGTTGAGTAACCATGTGGTAGCCGGCTAATGATGGCTATTTAACAGTCTGATGGCCTGGAGATACAAGCTGTTTTTCAGTTTCTCAGTCCCAGCTTTGATGCACATGTACTGACCTTGCCTTCTGGATGACAACGGGGTGAACAGGCCATGGCTCGGGTGGTTGATGTCCTTGATAATCTTTTTGGCCTTCCTGTGACATCGGGTGCTATAGGTGTCCTGGTGGGTAGGCAGTGTGCCCCCGGTGATGCGTTGGGCAGACCGCACCACCCACTTGAGCCACTGTAGTTGCGGGCGGTGCAGTTGTTGTGCCAGGAGGTGAAACAGCCCAACAGGAGACTCTCAAATGTGCATCTGGGAAAGTTTGTGAGGGTCTTAGGTGCCTAACCAAATTTCTTCAGCCTCCTGAGGTTGAAGAGGTACTGTTTTGCCTTCTTCACCACATTGTCTGTGTGGGTGGACCATTTCAGATCGTCAGTGATGTGTACGCCGAGGAACTTGAAGCTTTCCAGCTTCTTCACTGCAGTCCCGTCAATGTGGATAGGGGTGTGCTCCCAGTGCTTTTTCCTGAAGTCCACAATCAGCTCCTTTGTTTGGTTGACATTGAGGGAGAGGTTATTTTCCTGGCACCACTCTGCCAGGGCCCTCACCTCCTCCCTGTAGGCTGTCTCGTCATTGTTGGTAATCAGGCCTACTATGTTTGTGTCGTCTGCAAACTTGATGATTGAGTTGGAGGCATGTGGCCACGCAGTTATGGGTGAACAGGGAGTGCAGGAGGGGGCTAAGTACGCACTCTTGTGGGGCCCCTGAGTTGAGGAACAGTGAAGTGGAGGTGTTGTTTCCTACCTTCACCACCTGGGGGCGGCCCATCAGGAAGTCCAGGACTCAGTTGCACATGGTGGGGTTCAGACCCAGGGCCCCGAGCTTGATGATGAACTTAGAGGGTACCATGGTTTTGAAGGCTAAGCTATAGTCAATGAAGCGCATTCTTACATAGGTATTCCACTTGTCCATGTGGGATAGGGCAGTGCACAGTGCAATGGCGATTAGATCTTTCGTGGCGGTAAGCAAATTGAAGTGGGTCTAGGGTGTCAGGTAAGGTAGAGGTGATATGATCCTTAAAATCCCACTAGGGTATGTGGGACGCTAGCGTCTTTATATCCAAAAATCTCAGTTTTGTTTGTGCGTTTTCTTCTGTAATCCACAGACTCAAAAGCAGTCAGAACAGGCAGACAAAAAAATCCAAATTGTATCTGTAAAGTTCATAGAAACATGTCAAACGATGTTTATATTCAATCCTCAGGTTGTTTTTAGCCAAAAATAATCGATACAATTTCAACCGGACAATAATGTCATATAAAAGGTAAACAAGAAAGGCACTCTCTCGGTCGCGCGCATGAAAAAGCTCTGTTACACTGCAGGGTCCACTCATTCAAACTGCTCTTACTCCCTCGTTTTTCAAAATACAAGCCTGAAACTATTTCTAAAGACTGTTGACATCTAGTGGAAGGCATAGGAATTGCAATTTGAGTCCTACGTCAATGGATACTGTAATGGCATTGAATAGAAAACTGCAAAAAAAAAAATAATCCTACTTCCTGAATGAATTTTTCTCAGGTTTTTGCCTGCCAAATCAGTTCTGTCATTCTCACAGACACTATTTCAACAATTTTGGAAACTTTAGAGTGTATTCTATCCAGATCTACCAATTATATGCATATCCTATCTTCTGGGCCCGAGTAGCAGGCAGTTTAATTTGGGCATGCTTTTCATCAAAAATTCAGAATGCTGCCCCCTACCCTAGAGAAGTTTTAACTGGCCTCTCAAAGCACTTCATGATGACATAAGTGAGTGCTACGGAGTGATACTCGTTTAGTTCAGTTACCTTTGCTTTCTTTGGTACAGGAACAATGGTGGGATAGGGAGAGAATAAATATGTCCGCAAACACTCCAGCCAGCTGTTCTGCTCTAAGGACGAAAGCTAGGAACGCCATCTGGGCCAGCAGCCTTGCAAGGGTTAACACGCTTAACTTCTTGCATCGAGCCATCCCGGATCCAGGATCGTGAATACAGCCTCAAGCTCATTACCATAACGCAACGTTAACTATTCATGAAAATCGCAAATGAAATGAAATTAATATGCTAGCTCTCAAGCTTAGCCTTTTGTTAACAACACTGTCATCTCAGATTTTCAAAATATGCTTCTCAACCATAGCAAAAAAAGCATTTGTGTAACAGCTAGCGCAGCTAGCGTAGCATTTAGCGTTAGCATCGGCAGGCAACATTTTCACAAAAACCAGAAAATCATTCAAATAAAATCATTACCTTTCAAGAACTTCAGATGTTTTCAATGAGGAGACTCTCAGTTAGATAGCAAATGCTCAGTTTTTCCTGAAAGATTATTTGTTTAGGAGAAATTGCTCCGTTTGGTGCGTCACGTTTGGCTACCAAAAAAAAAAGAAAATTCAGCCTTCAAAACGCCAAACTTTTTTCCAAATTAACTCCATAATATCGACTGAAATATGGTAGACGTTGTTTAGAATCAATCCTCAAGGTGTTTTTCACATATCTCTTCATGATATATCGTTCGTTGAAAGCCTCCTCTCTCCTCTCAATCACTGGATGACTGCGTGCAGCTTGTAGATTACGCACCAATTTAGACAAAGGACACCGGGCGGACCCCTGGTAAAGGTAGTCTCTTATGGCCAATCTTCCAATGATATGCCTACAAATACGTCACAATGCTGCAGACACCTTGGAGAAACGATAGAAAGGGCAGGCTCATTCCCGGCGCATTCACAGCCATATAAGGAGACAATGGAAAACAGAGCTTCAAAAATTCTGCCCATTTCCTGGTTGAAGTTTCATCTTGGTTTCGCTTGTAGCATGAGTTCTGTGGCACACACAGATAATATCTTTGCAGTTTTGGAAACCTTAGAGTGTTTTCTTTCCAAAGCTGCCAATTATATGCATAGTCTAGCATCTTTTCGTGACAAAATATTGCGCTTAAAACGGGCACGTTTTTTTATCCATAAATTAAAAGAGCGCCCCCTATATCCAAGAAGTTAAATGTCTTACTCACGTCAGCCACAGAGAAGGAGAGTCCACAGTCCTTGGGAGCGGGTTGCGCCGATGGCACTGTGTTATCCTCAAAGCAGGCGAAGAATGTGTTTAGCTTGTCTGGGAGCAAGATATCGGTGTCCGTGACGTGGCTGGTTTTCCCTGTAATCCATGATTGCCAACAAAGGGTATATAACAAAGTATTGAGATAAGCTTTTGTTATTGACCAAATACTTATTTTCCACCATAATTTGCAAATAAATTCATAAAAAATCCTACAATGTGATTTTCTGGATTTTCTTTTCTAATTTTGTCTGTCATAGTTGAAGTGTACCTATGATGAAAATTACAGGCCTCTCTCATCTTTTTAAGTGGGAGAACTTGCACATTTGGTGGCTGACTAAATACTTTTTTGCCCCACTGTACATCAATGTTATTATCCAAGGCTACTTGGAACACATCCCAGTCCGTGTGATCAAAACAATCTTGAAGTATAGATTCTGA
This sequence comes from Oncorhynchus tshawytscha, assembly GCF_018296145.1. Classification (NCBI taxonomy): domain Eukaryota; kingdom Metazoa; phylum Chordata; class Actinopteri; order Salmoniformes; family Salmonidae; genus Oncorhynchus; species Oncorhynchus tshawytscha. The sequence goes on along the minus strand of NC_056436.1, from coordinate 23,637,290 downwards.
TTGGTCAGACCAACGTTGAATAGACCTTAGCACGGGTACTTCCTGTTTGAGTTTCTGCCTATAGGAAGGGAGGAGCAAAATGGAGTCGTGATCTGATTTCCTGAAGGGACGGCGGGGAAGGGTCTTGTAGGCATCCCAGAAGAGAGGATAGCAATGTTTGAGTGTTTTCCCAGCGCAAGTATTACAGTCAATGTATTGATAGAACTTCGGTAGAGTGTCCTTAAATTTGCTTTGTTAATATCCCCAGCTACAAGAAAAGTGGCCTCAGGATATGTGGTTTCCAATTTGCACAAAGTCCTGTGTTGATCCTTGAGGGCCTTTGTGGTATCAGTGTGAGGGGGAATATACACGGCTGTGACTATAACCGAAGAGAATTCTCTTGGAAGGTAATACGGTCTGCAATTGATAGAGAGGTATTCTAGGTCGGGTGAACAAAATGACTTGAGTTTCTGTACATTATCACAATCACACCATGAGTGGTTAATCATCAAACTTACACCACCTTCTCCTTTCCGGAGAGTTCTTATCATCCAGAGACTGAACATTAGCTAGAGAGTAATTAAACTCTAGAAGTCCACTCCGAATACCTCTCTCTGCCAGCGGCGTCTTGGAGCAGCCTCTGGGATAAGTTAAATTGCCTTGGGTGGTGTGAACAAAGGATTCAATTCGGGAAATGAGTCATCCTGGTCGTAGTGCTGTGAGTTACCACCGCTCTGATATACAAAAAAACGTTCTGGGCTAATAGTGTAAGAAATAACACACAGAAAAATGTTTTTTTTTACAGCAAAGTTGCTTAGGAGCAAGAAGCAGAGCTGCCATGTCTGCCGGCGCCATCTTGCAGGATTACAGTGTGTGAGGGTGTCAGCGCATAATCACACCGCCAGAATCAAAGGGCAGGTCAGCCCTGTGTTGACATGGCTTTGTCAGCAGTGGATCATACTCACACCTCGTGGTTAATTGTAGTTCCCTTAGGGAGGTGAGGCAGGGGTAAGTAAATCAGCGTAGTACACTCCAACGCGCTGGTGTGGCTACAAATGGCTAAACCCGCCTATTTCTCAAACCCTAACCTTATGCCTAACGCTAACCTTAAATTAAAAGCAAAAAGCAAATTTTTGTTTTCGTAAATGTTTACTATATAGCCCGTTTTGATTTTGTGGTTGTGGTAACTAATGACAACCCTGTGAGGGATGTAAAAAGAGGTGCCTGCAGGAAGTAAAGTGGGATTGATTAGTGCAGATTAGATCAGGCCCAGGTTGATGCTGTTCTGATAGCAGATCAGGGGAATGAGAAGGACAGATCTCACATCGGGGGCAGATAAATAGGTAGCTTCACAGCTGGGACACTCTGAACTAGTACATACTACATACTGTGATAATTTACACAAACACTGAAACACACAGGGGGAGTCCTTGAATTATGGGAACTGACAAACTGGAGGAGGATTTTCGGGAAAAAAATAATAGCTTGTTGCATGATTTTGTTTGATTTGTTTGATGAATAGTGGTGGGTGGATATCCATCCATCCAACTAATTGATAGATACACAGGTTGATTTCTATCAATTCAGAGTAGGTACTGTACTGTAAGACATTATAGTTATTATAGCCTGATAGCATAATTTGTTACGAATCCCATAACTAGCCTACGGCTATTGTTGTACTCACTTTTTCTAGGGGTCCTAAGCATAGTTACATTGTCTGTAACCTGAATGAATGTGAATATCTAAAAAGTTTTTAACAATAGTTTTCAAGACTAACAAAAGCTTAAGTTTACCAGCATGGCTCTCAATAGAATGTTCAACAAGGTTAAAGTAACTAATTCCCCTCTAAATGAAGCAATCTCTTTGTCATTTACATAAGGTTCGTCTCCACCCCAGAGGTGACTGTGTTTATTTATTCATTGTCCACAACTTGGCCAATGCACAGCCTGCTCAATAATAGATAATAGAGTAACAGCCATGACTCAATGCAGTATACATGCTATCACAGCCGCTGCTCCAAACCACAGAGATACTGAAGAAGAGAGAGGGAAAACAATTAAGCCATTTATATTCTAACAAGAGGTTAGGACAAGAGATCAGCTTCCTCCACTGTCCTCATTTCAGCCTGACCCCAGCACTTTGAGGTGAGTTAATCGAGCAATCTTACACTATACAGGTGAGTTGTTGGTTACACCTCCTTTCCTTACTCATCCACTACATAAAATTGCACTTCTCACGCAAAAAAATCCCTTTCATTTTGTTTCAAGGAAGGCATTTGGAAACATAAACGTTTTGGATAGACTGTATGTGTGTGAGATGTAGATGGCATAGCAGTCAGGCGTCTTTGTCTTCGTATTGTCGTGTCCTGTGTATATATCTTTTTATGTCTTTTTTCTTCGCATATATTTTTAAATATTTTTCTCAACTTCAACATACTCTCCTGCAACCAGCCTCACCCAATGTGGTATGGATCTGCTATTTTCTTTACTTTAGAACTGGAACCACCAACAGGAGCTAGCCAGCTAACTTGCTACTAGCTAGTAGTCAGCTAGCCACTGCTAGCGGTCATCACCTAACCATTAGCCCAGACAACTCCTGCCAGTCTGCACAACGCGATTCAATCCAGAGCATATCGGACTTCTCCTTCTCCATATCTCTGGATTCCTACCGCAAGCTCTGAACCTTTTCACCTTGATCATCACAGCTAGCTAGCTGCTATCCGAGTGGCTACACCTGGCTACGGTCTCTGTCCCGAAGCAAGCACCAATTAGCCTGGAGCTAGCCTATGCTAGGCCCATCTCCAGGCTAGCTGAAGAGGTCCAACAGCCACTCCTTGGGCTACAAAACCTATTTTTGGCCTGGACCCCTTTTACTGCCGATACGGAGCCCTGCCGATTCATCACGACTGGACTACCGACGTAATCCACCTGAGGTTTTTTTTCCAACAGGCTCCTCCGTCGAGACATCCCCTGAACCCCCATCTGTTAGTCTGCTAGCCACGGCCCGCTAGCTGTCAAGAGCATATGTTAGCTGAAGAGGTCCATCAGAGGTACATCTGTGTCAGGTATGTGTAAATGGCTGTAAGGGAGTCAGGTGCAGGAGAGCAGATATTGGGTAACCAATGGAGCCTTTTATTTAGGCAACCCAAAACCACATGGCAAAGTAAAAATGAATAACAATATGGGTTATCATAACCCAGCGCAACAGACTAACTTGCTCATAACATGAAACAGAATAAACAATACCACACAAAGACATGAGGAAAACAGATGGTTAAATACACAACACATAATGAGAGAAATGAGAACCAGGTGTGTGGGAAAACAAGACAAGGCAAATGGAAAATAAAAAATGGATCAGCGATGGCTAGAAGATCGTCGATGTCGACCGGCGAGCACCGCCCGAACAAGGAGAGGAATCGACTTCGGCAGAAGACGTGACAGTACCCCACCCCTGACGCGCGGCTCCAGCTGCGTGTCGACACCGGCTTCAGGGACGAGGCATAGGGCGATCCGGATGGAGACGATGGAACTCTCGCAGCAGTGAAGGATCTAACATGTCCTCCACCGGAACCCAGCATCTCTCCTCTGGACCATACCCCTCCCAGTCCACGAGGTAATGAAGGCCCATCGCCCGACGTCTCGAATCCACGATGGATCGAACAGAGTACGCCAGGGCCTCCTCGATGTCCAGAGGGGGCGGAGGAACCTCCAGCACCACAGACTCCTGGAGCGGGCCAGCCACCACCGGCCTGAGGAGAGACACATTGAAAGAGGGGTTAATGCGGTAATCGGGGGGAAGCTGTAACCTATAACATACCTCGTTCACTCTCCTCTTTAAATGGCCCCATAAACTGCGGACCCAGCTTCCAGCAAGGCAGGCGGAGGGGCAGGCTTCGGTCTGACTCTGATGCCAAGGAGCCAGAACCGGCTGACACCCCAACACACACTGGAAGGGAGAGAGGTTAGTGGAGGAGTGGTGGAGCGAGTTCTGGGCCATCTCTGCCCAGGGCACGAACGCTGCCCACTCCCCCGGCCGGTCCTGGCAATAAGACCTCAGAAATCTACCCACATCCTGGTTAACTCTCTCCACCTGCCCATTACTCTTGGGGTGAAAACGTGAGGTAGTGGTGGTCAGTCCAGATGAGAAAGGGGTGTTTAGCCCCCTCAAGCCAATGTCTCCACGCCTTCAAAGCCTTGACAACAGCCAACAACTCCTGGTCCCCCACGTCATAGTTTCGTTCCGCCGGGCTGAGCTCCCTCGAGAAGAAAGCACAGGGGCGGAGCTTCGGTGGCGTACCCGAGCGCTGAGAGAGCACAGCTCCTATCGCAGCCTCGGACGCGTCCGCCTCCACTATGAACGCCAAAGTGGGATCCGGATGAGCCAGCACAGGAGCCGAGGTAAACAGAGCCCTCAGGTGACTAAAATCCCTGTCCGCCTCAGCTGTCCACTACAAGCGCACCAGGCCCCCCTTCAGCAGTGAGGTACGGCACCGTCACCGACCGGCAGTGTGACCTCTGCGGCCACAGATGGTACACATGAAAGCCCCTATTCCGGTCTCTCTGTGCGCAGCTCTCTCTGGACATCCGCGGGTGACCAACAGATTATCCAGCGGAATGCACCACCAGCTGGTCGAAGGTAAGAGTGGTATCCCTGCAGGCCAACTCCCGACGGACATCCTCGCGCAGGCTGCAACGGTAGTGGTCGATGAGGGCCCTGTCGCGTTATCCCGCTCCGGCGGCCAAGGTCCGAAATTCCAGTGCGAACTCCTGGGCGCTCCTCGTCCCCTGCATAAGGTGGAACAGTCATTCACCCGCTCTACCCTCGGGCGGGTGGTCGAGGACTGCCCTCGAAGTCATCCAACGCCGGCGTTGGCCCACTCCAGAGCTCTCCATGAGAGGCACAAGACGAGGGCGGACACCCTCTCCCTTCCGAAGGAGCTGGATAGAGGTCCAGCTGTAGTAGGAAGCCTTGGCACCGGGACGCCGTCCCATCATACTCTCCGGGAAGGGTGAGACGCATCCCACTGGAACTGGGTTCAGGAGGGACGGGTAGTGAGGACCACTCTTGTGCTGGAGGAGGTACTGGAGGACCTCCCTGTCTCTCCCAGCGATCCATCGTCTGACAGATGCGGTCCATGGCGGTGCCGAGATGGTCAATTAACTCTGTGTGCTCCTGGACGGGCTCCTCGACTCCGCTACCATAGGTACCTGCTTCTGCTGACTCCATAATAGCTGTGGTATTCTGTCAGGTATGCGTAAATGACTGTAAGGGAGTCAGGTGCAGAAGAGCAGATATTGGGTAGCCAACCAAGCCTTTTATTTAAGCGAACCAAAAGCACACGGCAAAGTGAACACGAAATAACAATACAGGTTAACATAACCCAGTGCAACAGACTAACGTGCACATAACATGAAACAGAATAGACAATACCACACAAAGACATGAGGGAAAAAGAGGGTTAACAGAGGGAAAATCCAACCAGGAAGTGGAGGTTTTTCCTGAAATCTCTGTTCCATTGCATGCCTTCATTCCATTTAAAGGGATATCAACCAGATTCCTTTTCCTATGGCTTCCACATGGTGTGAAGAGTCTTTGGACATAGTTTTAGGCTTTTATTTTTTTAAATGAGCGAGAAAGATCACTTCGCGTCATTGGATGGCTGGGTGCCAGCAGCGTTTTGCATGCGCCAACAGAGTGGAGCAGACATTTTCTCTCTCTCTCCTATTGAAGAAGCTACAGTCCGGTTGAAATATTATTGATTATATATTGTAAAAACAACCTGAGGATTGACTATAAAAAACGTTTGACATGTTTCTACTAACTTTATGGATACTATTTGGAATTTTCATCTGCCCCGTCGTGAACGCTCGAGCCTGTGGATTTCTGAACATAACGCGCCAACCAAATGAAGGTATTTTGGATATAAAATAATCTTTCTGGAACAAAAATAACATTTATTGTGTAACTGGGAGTCTCGTGAGTGCAAACATCTGAAGATCATCAAAGGTAAGCGATTCATTTTATTGCTTTTCTACTTTTCGTGACCAATCTACTTTGCTGCTAGCTGTTTGTAATGTTTTGTCTGCTGAGAGAGATGTCCTTACATAAACGCTTGGTATGCTTTCGCCGAGAAGCTTTTTTGAAATCTGACATGCCAGGTGGATTAACAACAAGCTAAACTGTGTTTTGCGATATTGTACTTGTGATTTCATGAAAATTTAATATTTTTAGTAATTTAATTTGAATTCGGCACTCTGCAATTCAGCGGATGTTGACGAAAATGATCCCGCTAACGGGATGGGTGCATCAAGACATTTTTAACACCCCGGCCATCCTACAATCTAAGCTTGATGCCCTCAATCTCACACAAATTATCAACGAACCTATCAGGTACATTCCCAAATCCGTAAACACGGGCACCCTCATAGATATCATCCTAACCAACCTGACCTGCAAATACACCTCTGCTGTCTTCAAACCCGGATCTCAGCGATCACTGCCTCACTGCCTCAGGAATCACTGCCTTCTGGGAAACTGTAAAGTCCATGGAGAATAAGAGCACCTCCTCCCAGCTGCCCACTGCACTGAGGCTAGGAAACATTGTCACCACCGATAAATCCACGATAATTGAAAATTTCAATAAGCATTTTTATACGGCTGGCCATGCTTTCCACCTGTCTACCCCCGCACCCCCCTCAGCAACTTGCCCAAGCCTCCCCATTTCTCCTTCACCCAAATGCAGATAGCTGATGTCCTGAAAGAGCTGCAAAATCTTGACCCATACATGATCTCTACTTGCACATTCATCTTCTGCACATCTATCACTCCAGTGTTATTTGCTAAATTGTAATTATTTCTCAGCTATGGCCTATTTATTGCTTTACCTCCCTTATCTTACCTCATTTGCACCCACTGTATATAGACTTTTTCCATTGTGTTATTGGCTGTATGTTTGTTTATTCCATGTGTAACTCTGTGTTGTTGTTTGTATCGCACTGCTTTGCTTTATCTTGGCCAGGTTGCAGCTGTAAATGAGAACTTGTTCTCAACTAGCCTACCTGGTTAAATAAAGGTGAAATAAAAATAAAATAAAATACACAGTGTATCCCAGTCTGTCTTTGAGGGGCTTGTTAGAGAAATTGGCCATGTGGTGCCAACCTGACAGACTGAGAGCTTGAAAGCTCTTTGAACTCAAACACCCTGAGAGCCACATACTGTAGTCACAGTAGTGCAACAAACCCAGAGAAATCCTCCCTTGGATAATTCACTCTAGCACTCGTTAAATCTAATCTAGTTCAACCAAATTATAAATGTACCTCATCTTATGGATAACTAGACAGTCTTCGGACTTGGGTTAATGTACTTCATTGGAGTTAGAAATGTATCAGTAGCTACCTAGCTACACCTACTACTTCCATTGTTTTCCACTCAACATTGCTAATGCTAATCTGTACAGTATGTTAACAAACAAAAGTGTGCATCCTAAAACAATCCTCAATGTCTATTCCATCTCTCTCTCCGGAAGTGTTTGTCCTGATGTTGTGCTGGCGACACCACAGAGTGGATTTAGTTTGACGCTGTCTCTTTTAGGTCCATATATATATCTATATATGTAGAGAGAGGGAGAGGGAGAGGGAGAGGGAGAGGGAGAGAGGGAGGGAGGGAGGGAGGGAGGGAGGGAGGGAGGGAGGGAGGGAGGGAGGGAGGGAGGGAGGGAGGGAGGGAGGGAGGGAGGGAGGGAGGGAGGGAGGGAGGGAGAGACAGAGAGACAGAGAGACAGAGAGACAGAGAGACAGAGAGACAGAGAGAGACAGAGAGAGACAGAGAGAGAGACAGAGAGAGAGAGAGAGAGACAGAGAGAGACAGAGAGATCCACACAGAATGACCTGGGAGCTTGTCACTGGCTGGCCTGTCATCTGAGAAGCTGGCTGGGGAGAGAGGATTTATAGCGGGAGGAGGGAAGGATGGAGAGGGAGAGGGATAAAGGATGACAAGATAACACACATGCACCAAGGTTTTAGAATGGTTCCTTCACTGATTGTGAATTTAACAAGTGACCAGAGCTGGTCAGTCTATGTCACGGAAAGAGACATAGTGTTCCTAATGTTTTGTGGCACATTTAATAGGAGATTTACAGATATTTTAAAATGGGGGCTAAAATATGATTTGTCTCTTCAAATTCTGTGGTAATGTCAGTGTTATTAGTGCTTCATGTATGCTGAGCAATTTGTCCTTAGTGTGATGCTATCTTAAAGGAAATGTTTATTAAATGCTACTACAGAAAGCCTTCATAAACACTACATAAATGTGTCACAAATCATCTATAACCGTATTTCATGCTCTATCAATGTGGCATAACTTTGTGACATAACCAGCAATGTCAAATATGACATAAACCTGTGCTTCATAAAGGGTGGCATGTTGTGCTGAAGGATGGCACACACTCAAATGTGAAGTCATGTTCATCACATTACACCTAATCTCGATCATTAAGGATTTATAAATCATATTAAATTCAGTTTCACAAAGCATTTATAACCTTGTTATGCATATTGGTAGGACACTGCAATGCCAGGATAGTGGGTTTGATTCTCAGGACCACCCATACGTAAAAATGTATGCACACATGAATATAAGTCGCTTTGGATATAACTCTAAATAATTTCTAGGATAGCCCAACCTCTTTCCCTCTTAGATGCATAGCCGATATTAGACCTGACCTTAACTTTCCCCAAAATGCTGTGCTGCAGGATGGCACACCCTCTAAAGTACAGTCATGTTCAGCAAAATCTATTTAATTTAAAAAAACATTTTTTTACAAATTCTGTATTCAATTTTCTTGGTTTTGTTTTTCCAGGTTTCAGATTTCCCCCAGTTTTTTCCTGGTTTCCCCCCTGTTTTTTCCACACTTTTTTAAAATAGAAAAACAACAACATTAGATGTTCTGTGTTCTCAACAATGCTTAAACAGCATTGAGGGCTGGAAAAAATCTAAGAAAATCAAATGCCCACTTGTGGTGGCACTGGTCAGCGAAAATTAGTAACTTATAATAATTTATATTAGTTTGTAGGAATTAACCGTTGAGTTGGATTACACAGCTATCTCAATCATTATTTTAAATAATTTCAGTGACTTCACAGCAACTGCTAGCCAGCTAACATTAAATAGCTAGCTAATCCAGGCTGTATCACAACCAGCCGTGATTGGGAGTCCCATAGGGCGGTACACCATTGACCCAGCGTCGTCCGGGTTAGGCCGGTGTAGGCCATCATTGTAAATAAGTATTTGTTCTTAACTGACTTGCCTAGTTAAATTAGTATAGCTAAGTATATCAATATGACATTTTGCTAGCTAGCAGGCTCAACTAAATAAAAATCCCCCTAGAAATAGCCACCTCTCATAGTCACTTCATAAGATTCGTAAATTAATATAATAACACAAATCGAAAAAAGTTCCCCATATGCCCATTTAGAGTATTTCTGGTGCAGAACAGAAATGCCCTTGTCCAAATGGTGGGACAAAGGCATTTCCTAACAAACCTGCTAACTTTCTTTGTTGTTACTTTTAAGGTTGGAACCAACATGCAGTACCTCCAGCAGGTAGAGAGGTAAGAACCATTTGTCAACCAGCTCAGGGACATGCTACACTATTGTCACGACTTCCGCCGAAGTCGGTTCCTCTCCTTGTTCGGGCGGCGTTCGGCGGTCGACGTCACAAGTCTTCTAGCCATCGCCGATCCACCTTTCATTTTCCATTTGTTTTGTCTTGTTTCCCCACACACCTGGTTTACATTTCCCTCATTACTTGTCGTGTATTTAACCCTCTCTTCCGGTGTCCATGTCTGTGTTTGAAATTGTTTGTTGTAAGTGCTTGTGCACATTTTGACTGGTGCACGACAGGTATTGTACCCATATTTTGTATTTCTGGATGTTGTTGGTTTTGGTAATTAAACTGCTCCGGTTATTATCCAGTTCTACTCTCCTGCGTCTGACTTCCCTGCCATCAGTTAAGCACCCCTTACAACTATTCACAGCCCTGTGTAGTGCTCATTGTAATTGCATTGCTTGACTTTTTGAAAATTAATGTATTTGTATTATTTTAAAAAGGTCCAAATAAAAGGAATTGTGCGGTTTGAACTTGTCTTTACTTTTATTTGTTTTAGCTGTTAGTGATTATTCCCTAAGTCTTAACTAATATTTGTTTACATTAAGCATTTATGTATTTGTTATGAATGAACAAAGGTGTCTGACTTCATAGTAAGTACAGTGTCATATGATTTAAGGCATTTATGTATGTGTTACTCTTCAAGCTTTGTCAAGTTGGTTGTTGTTCATTGCTAGTGTCACGCCCTGACCTTAGAGAGACTTTTTATTTCTCTATTTAGTTAGGTCGGGGTGTAATTTGGGTGGGCATTCTAGTTTTTCTATTTCTTTGTTGGCCGGGTATGGTTCCCAATCAGAGGCAGCTGTCTATCGTTGTCTCTGATTGGGGATCATACTTAGGCAGCCTTTTTTCCACCTTTAGTTTGTGGGATCTTGTTTGTGTGTAGTTGCTTTCTGCACTGAAGTCTTGACATATATTTTCAAGCTGATTTAAGTAAAAACTGTAAATAGGCTACTCAGGAACATACAATGTCATCTTGGTATGCAACTCCAGTGTATATTTGGCCTTGTGTTTTAGATTATTGTTCTGCTTTAAAGACACATTTGTCTCCCAGTGTCTGTTTGAAAGCAGACAGAACCAGGTTTCCTCTAGGATTTTTCCTGTGCTTAACTCTACTCTGTTTATTTTCATCCTAAAAACTCCCTAGTTGTTGCTGATGACAAGCATACACATAACATGATGCAGCCACCACCATGCGTGAAAATATTAAGAGTGGTACTCAGTGATGTGTTGTGTTGGATTTCCCCCAAACATAACGCTTTGTATTCAGGACATAAAGTGAATTTTTTTGCCACCTTTTTTAAAAATTGTTACTTTAGTGCCTTATTGCAAACAGTTGTTGATCCATCCTCAGTTTTCTCCTATCACAGCCATTCAACTCTATAACTGTTTTAAAGTCAACATTGGCCTCATGGTGAAATCTCAGACCGGTTTCCTTCCTCTCCAATAACTGAGTTAGGAAGGGATGCCTGTATCTTTGTAGTGATACACCATCCAAAGTGTAATTGATAACTTCACCACGATCAAAGGGATATTCAATGTGTGCTTTTCATTTTTTAAAAATCTACAATAAGGTGCCCTTCTTTGCGAGGCATTGGAAAAAATTCCTGGTCTTTGTGGTTGAATCAGTGCTTGACTGAGGGACCTTACAGATAATTGTATGTTTTTGGTACAGAGATGAGGTAGTCATTCAACAAGTTATTGCACACAGAGTGAGTCCCTGCAACTTAATTTGTGACTTGTTAAGCAAATAGGTACTCCTGAACTTATCTAGGCATGCCATAACAAAGGGGTTGAATATTTATTGACTGAAGACATTTCAGCTTTTCATTTTTAATGAATTTATAAACATGTCTAAAAACATCATTCCACTTCGACAATATGGATGGTATTGTGTGTAGGCCAGTGACACAAAATCTCTATTTAATCCATTTTCAATTCAGACTGTAACACAACAAAATGTGGAAAAAGTCAAGGGGTGTGACTAGTTTCTGAAGGCACTGTACATTGAATTTGTATTATCTCTTAAATGGGAACACTATGGGCTCTGTTCTGTTTTTGAATTGGAGACATTCTTCTGTTCTCTTCTGCCCCCCTTGAGAGAGGAGACTTTGAATTACTGCAGTCTGAATATCGCAATGGTACGCTGCATTTAATAATGTAGCTGCATGTAAAAAGAATGCGTGTCTACCACATTATTCTACATGGCTAAAACACACCTTTTACTTGTCTGTACCTAAACACCTGTGTTTTACAAAATAAACACAGACAAATATAGAGGCGGTATCCGTTTCATAAAATAACACAACATGTTCTGAGACAAAAAAGCAGCATAACCATTCTGCTTGCCAGCAGTATCTGATAATCTGCTAATGCAACACTGTGGGTTATTGGCCTCTGATCTCAGGTGATTTGGGGCCGGTCCAGCAACACTGTAAGCACTGCACCATTTGTTGCCCTATTTACGAGTTCATTGGGCACTAACGATGGGTTTTGGCCCTCATATGCTGCTCCTTCTCCCCTAGTGCAATAATTCAGACCAGAGTGATGGGGCTGTCCGGGCAGGAGACAGCAGGGGGAGTGGGGGAGGAATGGGGGAGTTGGCCGGGCTCCAGCCCCAGCCCGAGCACTGGAAGAAGAGGCAGAGTAAGGTCGGTCTCAGCACTGAGCCAGGGGGCCGCCTCAGCATGCTCCGATAAAAACAGAAGCCACTGTCCGTATCCTGTTATCTACTGTACTGTGTGTATACTGCCAGTCCTCTGGAATGCCAGTGTACCAGAGCAGAGGTTTCCCCTGATGCCACGCTCACACTCACAGTTCCCAAACGCTGACCTCAACATTATTCTCCAGACAGCGGGGACTGTACTTCCCAAGGTGTGCCTGCTGGGAGAACGCCTGTCCCCCCTTCTCGCCGCATAGGGTATTACCTACTTCTAGGTGACAGATCACACAATGACACCAAGGTCAGCACCACTTCATTTAGGACAGACTGGCATTATTTTACTGTACCTTCTCTTAGGGAGATATGTTTTTTAATTTTTTATTTAACTAGGCAAGTCAGTTAAGAACAAATTCTTATTTATATTGACACCTACTGGGCAACAGCCTTGTTCAGGGGCAGAATGACAGATTTCTTACCTTGTCAGCTCGTGGATTCAATCCAGCAACCTTTCAGTTACTGGCCCAATGCTCTAAACACTAGGTTACCTGCCACCCCAAAATATACTGATAGACAGATGAAATTGACCTTATTCAAGGTGCACAGAACACAAGAAAGTCATAGCATGTCAGATATCTGTGTTGGAGGCTGTTGCTAAGCTGTAATGTTAGGTTGTGCTGTCCTCATTCTGTTGAACACACTCCCTGGCTGACCGCTGAGGGGGGAACAGCCATTCCCCTATCCTGGCTTTAAGTTTAAAAGGGATCCCATGTGGGCATGAGTGCTTCATGCATTTATCTTGTCCCTGTTTGCTGATCAGCTCACCTATCAGTGGGAAGGTACAGCTCTATGAGAACTGTCATGGAAATTTCCTCTATTTACCAAATCATGGGAGCAAACCACACACACAAGTCAGAGTTAGTTATCAAAGTCCATCTTTAATTATATCAGCTCTATCACAATCCTGTGACTCTCAGGTAATTGTGAATTCTCTGAGAGCCCCTTCCACATTTCAAATGAGGTCCTTTATAGCAAAGACACACACAGGATAAGACAGCATCGGCATAATTCATCGTTCAGCTTTGTCTCCTTTCTCAAACCCCAGAACCATAAACCAATCCTCCATATCAACAGGCATATATCAAATTGTCATTTAGATACAACCAATTCTAAATACAACCAATCCTATCTTGACAAGATCACAGAGACACACTGACTGGCACACAGACATTGTGGAGCCAAGAGATATGTTTACACATGATGATACTTTGACCTCTCCCCTCTCTGCGGCCCATGCAACTTAGTCTTGACATAGAACAGATACTGCAACCCTGCCACAGTATTATACAAAAATAACATTGTTGATGAGAAGTAATTTACAAACATATGATGAATATAAAACATCTTACATATGTTACCAACAAATTCTGATTATTCCACGACAGAACCCACTTTGCCCCCTGGGGAACTTAAGCATGAAACAAACTGCTCATCACACACTCAAAAAGACACACACACACATAAATAAATAAACACAGTCACACACACTTACACACCAACACACAAATACATAAACACAGTCACACACACATACTCTCACAATTGCATGCATGTACAGTACGCAGGGACATATAGATGTAGGATCTTAATTTGATCACCCTGTTGCAGGAGAACTGTCATGCAATGCATGAAATTTAAAACTAGTGTAGTTGAGGTTTAATTTTATTTTACTATTTAAAATACGTTTAATAAATTAACTCCCTGCAACAGACACACATAATACAAACTGTTGAGGATAAAAGCACAAAGTGGTAAAAAAAACTTGTTTCCATTCTGGTCCTCTTTGTAGGCAAGGGCTGCAGGGCAAAAACAAGTGACATGGGCATTCAGTGCCATACTGTACATTCAATCACAATGTCAAAATACAGCACCATTCAAAGGTTTGGACAGACCTACTCATTCAATGATTTTTCTTTACTTTGACTATTTTCTACATTGTAGAATAATAGTGAAGACATCAAAACTATGAAATAACAGTTAATTTGTGGAATTTCTTTCCTTCTCTATGGGGTCAGTGTCCCTATACCGGGACGGTTGAGCTAAGGTGTGCTAATGTAATTAGCATGACAGTTGTACGTAACAGCAAACTTTCCAGGATATAGACATGTCTTATATTGGCAGAAAGCTTAAATTCGTGTTAATTGAATTGCACTGTCCAATTTACAGTAGCTATTACAGTGAAAAATACCATGCTATTGTTTGAGGAGAGGGCACATCAACAAAAAATGCATCACTGCAACTGGTTTGATACATTCACCTCTGAAGGTAAATAATGTACTTACATTCAGTAATCTTGCTCTGATTTGTGATCCTGAGGGTCCCAGAGATAAATTGTAGCAAAGTTTTGTTTGATAAAATCCCTTTTTATATTCAAGTGCAGGAACTGGGTTCAGGAACCCCTGCTGTCTCTGGCTCCACACCCATCCCGCCCGGCCATCTAGATGTGTGAAAATTAATGTATAAGCTAATGATCCATCATGTATGACATTCCTGGGAGTGTGTGAACTTACCATATAATGTTGTATGTTCCCTATAGTTATGTACTTCAAAATGTATCAATTGACCAATTCAGCACATTTGGGAAGAATTAATACAAAATATTGCAATGCTTTACTGGATCAATCTGAAACTTTGCACACACACTGCTGTCATCTAGTGGCCAAAATCTAAATGGCGCCTACTAAACTGCAATATTATATTATGGTCTTTCTCTTGCATTTCAAAGATGATGGAACAAAAACAAAATAGAAAACGCATGTTTGTTTGTATTGTCTTTCACCAGATATAAAGTGTTATATTCTCCTACATTAATTTCACATTTCCACAAACTTCACATTTTTTCCATTAAAATGGTATCAAGAAAATGCATATCCTTGCTTCAGGTCCAGAGCTACAGGCAGTTACATTTGGGTATGTTATTTCAAGCAAAAATTGAAAAAAAGGTATGATTCTTAAGAGGTTTTATGCTATTTTTAAAGTTTATTTCAAACTATATTGAGGTAAAAAATCAGAGTATAGTTACTGTACCCCAACACATGTTCACGTCATCATCACCAATCAACTGCATTGCAGTTAAAAACTACTTTGACTACCATCACTGATTTCTGTATGCTAGCTATGCTACCAGCTTATACGAATGGGAGTTACTATTAGCAGTCACTTCTTCTAAACCTGAAAAGAGACAACTTCTATGTAGCATAAAACAGCCAATTATGTACAGTCCCAGTCAAAAGTTTGGACACACCTCCTCATTCAAAGGTTTTTCTTTATTTGTACTATTTTCTACAGTGTAGAATAATAGTGAAGACATCAAAGCTTTGAAATAACACATATGGAATAATGTAGGAACCAAAATAGTGTTAAACAACTCAAAATGCATGTTATATTTGAGATTCTTCAAAGTAGCCACCCTTTGCCTTGATGACAGCTTTGCACATTCTTGGCATTCTCTCAACCAGCTTCTTGAGATATTCACCTGGAATGCATTACAATTAACAGGTGGGCCTTGTTAAAAGTTTATTTGTGGAATTTCTTTCCTTCTTAATGCATTTGAGCCAATCAGTTGTGTTGTGACAAGGTATATGGAAGATAGACCTACTTGGTAAAAGACCAAGTCCATATTATGGCAAGAACAGGTCAAATAAACAAAGAGAAACGACAGTCAATCATTACTTTAAGACATGAAGGTCAGTCAATACGGAAAATTTCAAGAACTCTGAACGTTTCTCAAGTGTAGTCGCAAAAACCATCAAGCGCTATGATGAAACTGACTAACATGAGGACCGCCACAGGAAAGGAAGACCCAGAGTTACCTCTGCTGCAGAGGTTAAAACCTGTTTGGGGTTAGGGGGCAGCATTTTCATTTTTGGATAAATAGCGTGCCCAAACTGAACTGCCTCCTACTCTGTCCCAGATCCTAATATATGCATATTATTAAATACCATAGCTCAGAACGAACGTCACTTCATGTGTACCTTTTGATAGAGGCGCGTAACCAGAAAAGTAGCATCAGTTTGTTTTGCTCCTGTATTGAACACAGATCATCCCGTCTTCAATTTGATCGATTATATACGTTTAGAAATACCTAAAGTTCTATTACAAAAGTAGTTTGAAATGTTTTGGCAAAGTTTACAGGTAACTTTTGAGATATTTTGCAGCGACGTTGCGTAAGTTGGAAGCAGTGTTTTTCTGGATCAAAGAGCCAAATAAATGGATATTTTGGATATATATCGACGGAATTAATCGAACAAAAGGAACATTTGTGATGTTTATGGGACGTATAGGAGTGCCAACAAAAGAAGCTCGTCAAAGGTAAGGCATGATTTACATTTTATTTCTGCGTTTTGTGTCACGTCTGCAGAGTTGAAATATGCTACTCCCCTTGTTTACTGTTGTGCTATCATCAGATAATAGCATCTTATGCTTTTGCCAAAAAGCCTTGTTGAAATCTGACATGTTGGCTGGATTCACAACGAGTGTAGCTTTAATTTGCTATCTTGCATGTGTAATTTAATGAAAGTTTGATTTTTATAGAAATGTATTTGAATTTGGCACTCTGCATTTCCCCTGGCTATTGGCCATGTGGGACGCAAGCGTCCCGCCTATCACAGAGAGGTTAAGTTTATTACAGTTACCAGCCTCAGAAATTGCAGCCCAAATAAATGCTTCAAAAGTTCAAGTAAAACACTCATCTCAACATCAACTTTTCAGAGGAGACTGTGTGAATCAGGCCTTCATGGTCGAATTGCTCCAAAACCCCTTTAGGACACCAATAAGAAGAAGACTTGCTTGGGCCAAGAAACCCGAGCAATGGTCATTAGACCAGTGGAAATCTGTTCTTTGGTCTGATGAGTTCAAATTTGAGATTTTTGGTTCTTTGTGAGACGCAGAGTACGTGAACGGATGATCTCCGTATGTGTGGTCCCCTCCGTGAAGCATGGAGGAGGAGGTGTGATGGTGTGGGGGTGCTTTGCTGGTGACACTGTCTGTGATTTATTTAGAATTTGATGCACACTTAACCAGCATGGCTACCACAGCATTTTGCAGCGATACACCATCCCCATCTGGTTTGCGCTTAGTGGCACTATTATTTTTTTTCCAACAGGACAATGACCCAACACACATCCAGGCTGTGTAAGGGCTATTTGACCAAGAAAGAGAGTGATGGAGTGCTGCATCAGATGATCTGGCCTCCACAATCACCCGACCTGGACCGCAGAGTGAAGGAAAAGCAACCAAGAAGTGCTCAGCTTATGTGGGAACTCCTTCAAGACTCTTCGAAAAGCATTTCAGGTGAAGCTGGTTGAGAGAATGCCAAGAGTGTGCAAAGCTGTCATCAAGGCAAAGGGTGGCTACTTTGTAGAATTTAAAATATAAAATATGTTTTGGTTTGTTCAACACTTGTTTGGTTACTACATTATTCTGTATGTTATTTCATAGTTTTGATGTCTTTACTATTATTCTACAAAGTAGTACAAATAAACAAAAACCCTGGAATTAGCATTTGTATTTTTTTACCCCTTTTTCTCCCCAATTTCATGATATCCAATTGGTAGTTACAGTCTTGTCCCATCGCTGCAACTCCCGTACAGACTCGGGAAAGGCGAAGGTTGAGAGCCATGTGTCCTCCGAAACACGACTCCGCCAAGCCGCACTGCTTCTTGACACAATACTCGCTTAACCCGGAAGCCAGCCACACCAATGTATTAGTGGAAATCTTGCGACCGTGTCGGCGTGCATTGCGCCCTGCCCGCCACAGGAGTCGCTAGAGCTATGGGACAAGGGCAACCCGATCAGCCAAACCCTCCCCTAACCCGGATGACATTGGACCAATTGTGCGCCGACTCACGGGTCTCCCGGTTGCGGCCAGCTGCAACACAGCCTGGGATTGAACCAGGATCTGGTTAGATCAGATTTGTGCCAATCCGGCTTCCTTCTTCTATCCCCCACGGTCTGTATTCCATTGACTTCTTTACCGCATCCATACATCTTCAGTGTTATTCATATCAACTTCCTCCTCTGATAGGGACTTGATTGAGGAAAAGTCCCTCACCCTCTCCCTGTTCCATCCAATCAAAATCCTGGATGTGACCTCTGCTCCGGGACCTTTTATCTAGATACTATAACTTTCCAAAACCCCTTTATTAAAGGCCATTATGCACCATGCACCATTCCAACCTTTCACCCAGGGATGCTTTTTCCCTGACTCCACACACTGGAGCCAGCAACTCACTGCAGAGCAGAGCAACCCGCTCACCACACATGAATAATTAATACAGAAATAATTTAATTCCTTTTTTGCAGGGTCAGCGCATAGCCAATGGGAAAGGTTGAGGTACTGTAGGAGTGGGGGTAGAGGAAGAAATGACAGGATAAGGGGGAGGGGGATGGGGGGTGATGGTGTGTTGTGTGGGTGATGGGACAGAAATTGATCACGATCAAGGCTGAAGTCACGAATAAGAGAAAAGGAGGGGTGGATGTGGTCCCATACTGAGATGTTTATTACATAACTAGGATCCACCTGGGTTCTGAGAGCAGTACTGGGGTAAAAAGGTGAGGATGTGTGTCTACATATGCACAGTACATATTTGTGGATGTATGCCTTAAATGCTTCCCTGTGTATAGCATCTCTGAGAATCCTTAATTGTGTGAATGAAAGTGAGATTGTCAATGTGTGCATGCATGTGAATGAAGGTGAGAAAGACAGCGTGTGTGTATGTTTGTGTGCGGGAATGCATCTGTGTGTGTTTTTCTGCGTGTGTCTGCCTATACGTGTGTGCGTGTGTCCATGTGTGAGTGTGCTTGCATGCATATGCGTTTGTGTGTATGTGTTTGTGCCGTGCGTGTGTATGGGTGTGTGAGTTTCAGTGAGTGGTAACTGCTGTCACTTTGGCGATGGAGAAGCAGTCAGTCATCCTGGGGGGATTAACCCATGCCAGGGCTTTCCTGCTATTTTAGGCTCTTGGGAGAGACTATGCCTGAACAACCCTGTGTAAGACACACACACACCACACACATATGCACCTCATGCGCACATGCACACACACACACACACACACACACACACACACACACACCAAGATCTACTAAAGATGCCCTTTCCAAAATCACTAATTGGCCACATGCATTTATTATAATGTTTTAAAACTCAAATTCCATGTCCAATTCGATAACTTACATGAATGTGACCCTTTCTTTGAAGTGAGTAAATGTCTGAGACAGCAGGTGACTATAGCTAGACGGTGGCACCTGTCCATGTGCCCACTTACATCATCAATGGGCAGCATGAATCTCCAGCGAGTGGCTCCTGTCACAATGAAAATGCTGGTCGGATGAGAGGGGGAGCAGAGCAGGCACACTCACAGCATAAGTCACGTTGCCAGGAAGGCCGGAAAATATGTGTGTTTGAATGCGTGTGTGTTTGGACATGTTTATTAACTATTCTTGTGGGGACCAGAAGGGTAAGAGTATGGGAAAATATGATTTTGAATGGGATTGAATTGTGTGTCCCCACAAGGTTAGCTGGACAAGACTGTGTGTGTGTGTGTGTGTGTGTGTGTGTGTGTGTGTGTGTGTGTGTGTGTGTGTGTGTGTGTGTGTGTGTGTGTGTGTGTGTGTGTGTGTGTGTGTGTGTGTGTGTGTGTGTGTGTGTGAAATGTGTCCAGTGCTAACTAACAGGTCAACCTTTAGGCATAATAGGCCCAGCTCGAGTGTGTCTGTAATCACCCATCTCCCCAACCCCAGCACTGTGTCGAGTGGAGCATCACTGTGCATCAGACTCACCCATAGACGACGTCAACCCCCCAAACACACACTCACCCCTCCCACTTCCCCTTCCCCTCATCCAGTTACAAATAATCACTGTCAATGATCAGTGTGAGGGACTTAAAGGAGCAGGCTGTGAGACGACAGGGTCGGGAAGACGTAGGGTTGACTTAAGCCCATTCTCTGAAGTGCTCTCCCCTCCTCTCTTAATGAGGTCCATTCAGACTGCAGATGGCTGCCTGTATGTGTGAGTCGAGCTCAACCACT
Organism: Oncorhynchus tshawytscha; assembly: GCF_018296145.1. Classification (NCBI taxonomy): domain Eukaryota; kingdom Metazoa; phylum Chordata; class Actinopteri; order Salmoniformes; family Salmonidae; genus Oncorhynchus; species Oncorhynchus tshawytscha. Next base: position 23,616,895 of record NC_056436.1, on the reverse strand, counting down.
GCTCTCTCTAGAAAAATATTCATTTACGCGCAGTGCCTGGTGACACTGGCTTTGATTCAACCCAGGGTTGCTTTAAGGATGGCCTCATGCTTTAAATAGCTCACTTGCCCTGGTGATACGACCATATGTTTGATATACACTGAGTATTCAAAACATGATCTTTCCATCACATAGACTGGCAAGGTGAATCCAGGCGAAAGCTATGATCTCTTATTGATGTCACTTGTTAAATCCACTTAAATCAGTATAGCTGAAGGGGAGGAGACAGGTTGGTGGGTTATGTAAAGCTGGTGGGTTATACACACTCAACATTTTTCCGTGTGTATCAACAATGGTCCACCACCCAAAGGACATCCAGCCAACTTGAAACACATTGGAGTCAATATGGGCCAGTATCCCCTTGGAACGCTTTCGACACCTTGTAGAGTCCATGCCTCAACGAATTGAGGAGAGCTCAATGTTCGGAAGGTGTTCCTAATGTTTGGTAGGTATAGTCAGTGTATGTATGCATGTCATCATATTCATCCCATTTATCCTGTAATGATAAAATAGATGTGAAGTTCTACTTGATTTTGTTTTATGCCAGCAATGTCGTGTCTTTGGCTATGCCGGATTAAGTGATATGACATGCTATTCTATAAAATAATTTCTCCACAATTAATATCACCTGATTGAGCTAATCATGTAAATGTAATTAACTAAAGAGTCGGGCACCACTAAATAATATGAATAGAGCTGTTATCTTCCGAATAAACTCTTAAAGACCTAGTAATATTTTATATCAATAACAGTCAACATTATTCTTCATCTTACTTCAGTCTCATCTGAAAGTTATAAATTCTTGGTTATCTGCAAGAACCCTGGCTAACAATTTAAATCAGCAATATAAAATTGGGTTTAATCATGTATTTACTAAATACCTAACTAATCACACATACACATAATTAAATCAGAACTTGATTACAAATTACGTCATAAAGGAAAACGTCCCTAGCGGGCGGAACAGATATGACAGCTTGTTACACAAAGGAAAAGGGCTGGGTTGAGTGAAAGAGCGGGAAGACTGAGGAACAAAGGGAAAAAGCTGTGCTATCGTAAATACAGTATCTTATGCATTCTACATTACTGCCCATTTGGAAAAGGAAAATGCAATAAGCAAGTAAGCAAGCTGTCATGTGCCTTTTACTAAGGAGTGGCTTCCGTCTGGCAACTCTGCCATAAAGGTCTGCTGGTGGAGTGCTGCAGAGATGGTTGTCCTTCTGGAATGTTCTCCCATATCCACAGAGGAACTCTGGAGCTCTGTCAGTGTGACCTTTGGGTTCTTGGTCACCTCCCTGACCAAGGCCCTTCTCCCCGATTGCTCAGTTTGGCTGGACAGTCAGCTCTAGGAAGAGTCTTGGTGGTTCCAAACATCTTCCATTTAAGAATGATGGAGGCCACTGTGTTCTTGGGGACCTTCAATGCTGCAGACATTTTTTGGTAACCTTCCCCAGATCTGTGCCTCGATACAATCCTGTCTCTGAGCTCTACGGACAATCCCTTCAAGCTCATGGCTTGGTTTTTGCTCTGACATGCACTGTGGGACCTTACAGTGGCTTGCGAAAGTAATCCCCCCTCTTGGCATCTTCCAATTTTGTTATCTTACAACCTGGGGTTTGTATCATTTGATTTACACAACATTCCTACGACTTTGAAGATGCAAGGGGGAGGCTGGTGGGGCTGGCGAAAATATTTTGGGGGCGAAACAAACAATAAATAAGACAAAAAAACTGAAAACTTGAGCGTGCATAACTACTGTTTTCCCTCAAGAATTTCCTTGTATTTAGCGCCAGCCATCATTCCTTCAATCCTGACCAGTTTACCAGTCCCTGTCAATGAAAAACATCCCCACAGCATGATGCTGCCACCACAATACTTCACTGGGATGATGTTCTCGGGGTGATGAAAGGTTCACGCCAGACATTGAGTTTTCCTTGATGGCCATAAAGCTCAATTTTAGTCTCATCTGTCCAGAGTACCTTCTTCGATATTTTTGGGGAGTCTCCCACATGCATGTTGCTTGTTTATTTCTTTAAGCAATGGCTTTTTCTGGCCACTCTTCCGTAACGCCCAGCTCTGTGAAGTGTACAGCTTAAAGTGGTCCTATGGACAGATTCTCCAATCTCTGCTGTGGAGCTTTGCAGCTCCTCCAGGGTTATCTTTGTTCTCTTTGTTGCCTCTCTGATTAATGCCCTCCTTGCCTTGTCCATGAGTTTTGGTGGGCGGCCCTCTCTTGGCGGGTTTGTTGTGGTGACATATTCTTTCCATTTTTTTATAATGGATTTAAAGGTGCTCTGTGGGATGTTCAAAGTTTCAGATATTTTTTATAACCCAACTCTGATCTGTATTTCTCTACAACTTTGCCCCTGACCTGTTTGGAGAGCTCCTTGGTCTTCATGGTGCCGCTTGCTTGGTGGTGTTGCAGAATCTGGGGCCTTTCAGAACAGGTGTATTTATACTGAGATCATGTGACAGATCATGTGACACTTAGATTGCAGACAGGTGGACTTTATTTAACTAATTATGTGATTCTGAAGGTAATTGGTTGCACCAGATCTTATTTAGGGGCTTCATAGTAAAGGGGGTGAATATATATGCACACACCACTTTATTATTTATTATTATTATTTTTTTTAAATGTTTAAAAACAAGTTATTTTTTCCATTTCACTTCACCAATTTGAACTATTTTGTGTATGTCCATTACATGAAATCCAAACAAAAATCCATATAAATTACAGGTTGTAATGCAACAAAATAGGAAAAATACCAAGGGGGATGAATACTTTTGCAATGCACTGTATATAGACAGGTGTGTGCCTTTCCAAATCATGTCCAATCAAATTAATTTACCACAGGTGGAATCCAATCAATGCAAACATGATGCACCTGAGCTAAATTTCGAGTCTCATAGCAAAGAGTCTGAATACTTATGTAAATAAACTATTTCTGTTTTATCATTGTTAATAAATATGCAAAAATGTCTAAAAACCTGTTTTTGCTTTGTTATCAAGGCAAAGGGTGGCTACTTTGAAGAATCTCAAATATAAATATATTTTGATTTGTTTTACACTTTTTTGGTTACTACATGATTCCATATGTGTTATTTCATAGTTTTGATGGCTTCACTATTATTTTACAATGTAGAAAATAGTCAAAATAAAGAAAAACCTTTGAATGAGTAGGTGTGTCCAAACTTTTGACTGGTACTTTATATATAATGATTTTTTCAGTGACAACACATTTTTTGGCGATCCACTCATGGTTCTGTGTGAAAATTTTGATCACAAAAAAATATAGTCCCTTCCTATATAGTGTTCTACTGAGGCTGTGTCTAGATTGGAGGCTGTAGCCTATTCTGCTGATGTGGACCAGAACGAGCTTTTAAATATTTCATGTCTGTGCGTTTAGCCAGCCAGCCATGTGTGCAGTGTCAGGTGTGCTGGAGCATGGTCTGAAATGGCTTCGTGCTTGACAAGGATAACAGGGTGGCTGCTGGATGGAATCTTTCTTTCCAGTCTGTTTCAGTCTGACAGGCAGAATGACAGGCAGACAGGGTCACCCTATTGGAGTTCTGAGCTGACCATCCCCAGAAGAGGTGAATTTATGTTTATGTGACAATCTCAGTTGCAAAACACTCACCAGAGGAGGCTGGTGAGAGGAGCTATAGAAGGTTGGACTCTTTGTAATGGCTGGTCTGGAGTCAATGGAACGGAGTCAAATGTGGTTTCCATGTGTTTGATACGGTTCCATTAATTCCATTCCAGCTATTACAATGAGCCTGTCCTCCTATAACTCCTCCCACCAGCCTCCTCTGACATGCACATATGCTGTAGACGCTGACAGACACACATATACACACACAGGCAGCTTACTGTGTAGCCAAGCACCCACACACATACACACAGGCACCCACACACAGGTACACACAAACACACACACTCCCCAGGCGCATCACACACAGACAGAGACACACAAATCTGCTTGCTGTACTGTAAATGTGAACACAGACATGCTCTCCCCTCCCCCACACACAATAACACAAAGACAGTTTGCACGTGAGCACACACCAGATACCACCCCCTCACACACCCCCACCTCCATAACACGCGATACAAGCTCACACGCTCACATTCACTCCCCACTCACACACACTCTTCCTCTTCCCACACACAGCCCAATTACCCAGTTATGTTCAATCTCTTTATTATCGCCAACATTTTCATCCTGATGAATAAAATTGTGATTACTCGTAAACGCAGATGATTTCTGTAGCCTGTGTATCTAAGTGGGTTGAGGTGCTAGGAGTATTATGTGTGTCAGCAATAATCAGGCTAAAATAAAGTGTGCTCCATCAGTGCTGCTCAACCAGGCTTCAATAATAATTGGGTTAGAATAAATGGGCCATGATTTTAGAGCAGGGGAAAATGAAGGAACGCCAGCCAAAACAGAGCCATGTACAATCCAATAACCAGGCCTCGGCAAGCTGCAGCGCAGACCAGACACACTGGATGGATGCTCCTGTTGTTAGGTGCACGTCCTCTTCGGGAATCTAGATCTATGATCTTATACACACAGTAGAGGGGAGGGGAGGGGAAGAGAGAGAAGAGGAGAAGGGAAGAGGGAAGAGGAGAGGGAAAGGGAGCATTAAGGCAGACGCATAGCGAATGACAGCAGATTTGGAGTTCGGCAGTTAGGCCATAGGCATAGCAATAGTTGTGTTGTCACCACAGTGATGGCCATGTATATAGATATTGATTAGCCCCTCTACCCGCATCCAAAATGGCATGATTGATCAATAAATGAAAAAAAATGTTGTTCACTTAAATATCAATAACAGAAAATGCTATCTGGTGGATGTAGGCGGAAGATTGAAACCTGGGTTAGACATGAAATGGGGCATCCCTGCCTTCCAAGCTTTTACAGAGGAAGATGAAATAGTGAAATATGATCCCTTTCAACATTAGGTATACAAATGAGCTTAAGCTTGGGTATATCTGTTGTGTCTGTCTATCCCTGCCACTCAATTAAAACACTGAGACGAGTCACCATGTGAGGGACTATGTTGTTCTCTGCACATGCAATATGGTGAGTAAAGTCTGGCTTCCTGTGTGTGTGAGACAGGGAGTATGAACAGTGTTTACAGAGCCACAAGCCCAGGGGCATAGCAGGCACAAGGCCTGGGAGAGGAGAGGAGAGGACAGGAAGAGACAGAGAGTGAGATTTTACAGCTCCCCCTCTCCCCTCTGTCACCATCACTCTCTCCCCACTGCTTGGCAGGCTGGCAAAGGAGCAGCCGTTCACAGTGCGGGTCTCAGCATGCGCACATACGAGCACATACACACATACTCACTGCAGTGCCCTCGCTAGCAATATCCCCCAACCTTACACCCACCATGTCTTCAGAGGAGAAGAGAGAGAGAGAAAGAGAGATTCCAGAGCCACCAGGGGACCACCATTCTCTAAGACAATATAGGCAGAACCCACCTTCCTCCATTGGGTTTCAATTGGCACAGAGTTTAGCAGTTATTTCACCTTCCCTTTCTTTTTCAGTCTATCCATCCATTTGCAATATGACAAACCATGACATGTGCCTCTGTAGCATTGCCTAATGCTGGAGCTTGGGAGAGGGATACAGAGATAATCCCACTTGTGAAACAATATGATAGTATACATTTTGATTCCTATTGAGTTAAGCTCCACCACAAATGAAGAGAGCAGATCAAATGTATTTGGGTTTAATCCAACATTGTTTTGCTGCTCTCTTTAACGCCCAACATCTGTGGCTAGTTCATCTATTGTATTGGTTTGTATTGAGAATTACAATCTGCCCCAGTTTAGCAGACTAGTGTTATGGCAAACTAATGCGCTATATGAAAAGCTAACTGTCTCTCTCAGATGATTATCGTAGATACAGTCCCAACCGGCAGTCTGCATATGTTAGCATTTTATCTCGGTTTAATCTGTACATCGCCAATTCTACACAAACTGTCAAGCATGGAGAGTGGACAACAGTGTAGTGTAAATCATTGTGCCGTGAGAGGATTTGATACTATCTTTCTGTCTCTAAGGATGTGTTAGTTCCCTATTTTTAACCTTAAGGGGGATAATTTAAGCATTCAGTGCCACTTCATGACTATTGATGAGGGTTGCAGGAGGAGAGGATTAGCGATAGCTGCCTGTTCTGAAATCTGTGGTTGGACTGGGCTCTATCAGTGGGATGGCGAATAGGAGCCATAAAACTGGTCTTGGATCAGTAGTGCAGAGGAGTTTGTGGTTGTAGAGTGCAATCTGTGGTCATAGAGTGTGGTCATGGATTAACATCTGTTGTTATTCGAGTTGGGTTTATAAGTGTTGAAGTGGCTCTGTGGTCATACAGGCATTTGTACACAGCTGTAGGATCTTAATTTGAGCCAGATTTCTACAGCAGGAAAATAATCCCGCAGCATCAGGAAATGGGAATTATTATGCGGATTATAATTAATGAAATTGTTTTAAAGGGGTTGATACATTTCACTTTAGGGCAAATAAATTCTGGCATTTTGAAGTGGGAATTCCAACCCTTAGAATCCCTTTTACACCTGGAATACACTACAAGTTTCCTGTAGTACAGGAACATTCATTATGATCCACATCTATAGGTGCATACAGTAGGTATATTATAAATAGGTCATGTTTGGAAATATAACTTAACCCTTAACAGGCAGTCTGTATTACAGACTGCATTATAACAAGGACTGCAGTCTGTACTGTACAAATACAGTACAACAGGGATTGCATTTACTCGTTGTTTCACTGTATTCACATTGTACAGGGTTAAATCCAAGGATAATTTAAGGCCAAGGGTTAAAGACAGGGTTAAGTTAAAGGCCAAGGATAGGGTTAAAGCAAGAGTTAATTTAAGGCCAAGGGTTAAAGCAAGAGTTAATTTAAGGCCAAGGGTTAAAGCCAGAGTTAATTTTAAGGCCAAGGATAGGGTTAAAGCAAGAGTTAATTTAAGGCCAAGGATAGGGTTAAAGCAAGAGTTTAAGGCCAATGATAGGGTTAGGTTTAGCTAGGGTTGGGGTTGAGCCGAGTGGTGGACATTTAAAAAAATATATATATATATTTTATTTAACTAGGCAAGTAGTTAAGACCAAATTCTTATTTACAATGACGGCCTACATCGGCCAAACCCAGACGACGCTGGGCCAATTGTGCGCCGCACTATGGAACTCCCAATCACGGACGGTTGTGATATAGACTGGAATCGAACCCGGGTGTCTATAGTAACACCCCCACTGAGATGCAGTGCCTTAGACCGCTGCGCCACTCGGGAGCCCAGCCTAGAGACATGAAGATTAGGGTTAGGTTTGAAGTTGTAAGTGCAATGCTTTCCAATCTAGGGTTATGGTTAGCCATGATAGTACAATGTCCCTATAGCTGTAACCCTAACCCTAACCCTAGAATGATAGTACAGTGTCCCTATAGCTGTAACCCTAACTCTAGAATGACAGTACAATATCCCTATAGCTGTAACCCTAACCCTAGAATGGTAGTACAATGTCCCTATAGCTGTAACCCTAACCCTAGAATGGTAGTACAATGTCCCTATAGTGGTAACCCTAACTCTAGAATGATAGTACAATGTCCCTATAGCGGTAACCCTAACCCTAGAATGATAGTACAATGTCCCTATAGCTGTAACCCTAACCCTAGAAAGATAGTACAATGTCCCTATAGCTGTAACCCTAACCCTAGAATGATAGTACAATGTCCCTATAGCTGTAACCCTAACCCTAGAATGATAGTACAATGTCCCTATAGCGGTAACCCTAACCTTAGAATGATAGTACAATGTCCCTATAGCTGTAACCCTAACCCTAGAATGATAGTACAATGTCCCTATAGCGGTAACCCTAACCCTAGAATGATAGTACAATGTCCCTATAGCTGTAACCCTAACCCTAGAATGATAGTACAATGTCCCTATAGCTGTAACCCTAACCCTAGAATGATAGTACAATGTCCCTATAGCTGTAACCCTAACCCTAGAATGATAGTACAATGTCCCTATAGCTGTAACCCTAACCCTAGAATGATAGTACAATGTCCCTATAGCTGTAACCCTAACCCTAGAATGATAGTACAATGTCCCTATAGCTGTAACCCTAACCCTAACTCTAGAATGATAGTACAATGTCCCTATAGCTGTAACCCTAACCCTAGAATGATAGTACAATGTCCCTATAGCTGTAACCCTAACCCTAGAATGATAGTACAATGTCCCTATAGCTGTAACCCTAACCCTAGAATGATAGTACAATGTCCCTATAGCTGTAACCCTAACCCTAGAATGATAGTACAATGTCCCTATAGCGGTAACCCTAACCCTAGAATGATAGTACAATGTCCCTATAGCTGTAACCCTAACCCTAGAATGATAGTACAATGTCCCTATAGCGGTAACCCTAACCCTAGAATGATAGTACAATGTCCCTATAGCTGTAACCCTAACCCTAGAATGATAGTACAATGTCCCTATAGCGGTAACCCTAACCCTAGAATGATAGTACAATGTCCCTATAGCTGTAACCCTAACCCTAACTCTAGAATGATAGTACAATGTCCCTATATCTGTAACCTTAACCCTAGAATGATAGTACAATATCCCTATAGCGGTAACCCTAACCCTAGAATGATAGTACAATGTCCCTATAGCTCTAACCCTAACCCTAACTCTAGAATGATAGTACAATGTCCCTATAGCGGTAACCCTAACCCTAGAATGATAGTACAATGTCCCTATAGCTCTAACCCTAACCCTAACTCTAGAATGATAGTACAATGTCCCTATAGCTGTAACCCTAACCCTAGAATGATAGTACAATGTCCCTATAGCTGTAACCCTAACCCTAGAATGATAGTACAATGTCCCTATAGTTGTAACCCTATCCCTAGAATGATAGTACAATGTCCCTATAGCGGTAACCCGAACCCTAGAATGATAGTACAATGTCCCTATAGCGGTAACCCTAACCCTAGAATGATAGTACAATGTCCCTATAGCTCTAACCCTAACCCTAACTCTAGAATGATAGTACAATGTCCCTATAGCTGTAACCCTAACCCTAGAATGATAGTACAATGTCCCTATAGCTGTAACCCTAACCCTAGAATGATAGTACAATGTCCCTATAGCTGTAACCCTAACCCTAGAATGATAGTACAATGTCCCTATAGCGGTAACCCCCTAACCCTAGAATGATAGTACAATGTCCCTATAGCTGTAACCCTAACCCTAGAATGATAGTACAATGTCCCTATAGCTGTAACCCTAACCCTAGAATGATAGTACAATGTCCCTATAGCTGTAACCCTAACCCTAGAATGATAGAACAATGTCCCTATAGCGGTAACCCTAACCCTAGAATGATAGTACAAGTCCCTATAGCCCCTAACCCTAGAATGATAGTACAGTGTCCCTATAGCTGTAACCCTAACCCTAGAATGATAGTACAATGTCCCTATAGCGGTAACCCTAACCCTAGAATGATAGTACAATGTCCCTATAGCTGTAACCCTAACCCTAGAATGATAGTACAATGTCCCTATAGCTGTAACCCTAACCCTAGAATGATAGTACAATGTCCCTATAGCTGTAACCCTAACCCTAGAATGATAGTACAATGTCCCTATAGCTGTAACCCTAACCCTAGAATGATAGTACAATGTCCCTAACCCTAGCTGTAACCCTAACCCCTAACCTAGAATGATAGTACAATGTCCCTATAGCTGTAACCCTAACCCTAGAATGATAGTACAATGTCCCTATAGCTGTAACCCTAACCCTAGAATGATAGTACAATGTCCCTATAGCTGTAACCCTAACCCTAGAATGATAGTACAATGTCCCTATAGCTGTAACCCTAACCCTAGAATGATAGTACAATGTCCCTATAGCTGTAACCCTAACCCTAACTGTCCCTAACCCTAACCCTAGAATGATAGTACAATGTCCCTATAGCTGTAACCCTAACCCTAACCCTAGAATGATAGTACAATGTCCCTATAGCTGTAACCCTAACCCTAGAATGATAGTACAATGTCCCTATAGCTGTAACCCTAACCCTAGAATGATAGTACAATGTCCCTATAGCTGTAACCCTAACCCTAGAATGATAGTACAATGTCCCTATAGCTGTAACCCTAACCCTAGAATGATAGTACAATGTCCCTAGAATGATAGTACAATGTCCCTAACCCTAGAATGATAGTACAGTGTCCCTAACCCTAACCCTAGAATGATAGTACAATGTCCCTATAGCTGTAACCCTAACCCTAACTCTAGAATGATAGTACAATGTCCCTATAGCTGTAACCCTAACCCTAACTCTAGAATGATAGTACAATGTCCCTATAGCTGTAACCCTAACCCTAGAATGATAGTACAATGTCCCTATAGCTGTAACCCTAACCCTAGAATGATAGTACAATGTCCCTATAGCTGTAACCCTAACCCTAGAATGATAGTACAATGTCCCTATAGCTGTAACCCTAACCCTAGAATGATAGTACAATGTCCCTATAGCTGTAACCCTAACCCTAACTAGAATGATAGTACAATGTCCCTATAGCTGTAACCCTAACCCTAGAATGATAGTACAATGTCCCTATAGCTGTAACCCTAACCCTAGAATGATAGTACAATGTCCCTATAGCTGTAACCCTAACCCTAGAATGATAGTACAATGTCCCTAACCCTAGAATGATAGTACAATGTCCCTAACCCTAACCCTAACCCTAACCTAGAATGATAGTACAATGTCCCTATAGCTGTAACCCTAACCCTAGAATGATAGTACAATGTCCCTATAGCGGTAACCCTAACCCTAGAATGATAGTACAGTGTCCCTATAGCTGTAACCCTAACCCTAGAATGATAGAACAATGTCCCTATAGTGGTAACCCTATCCCTAGAATGATAATACAATGTCCCTATAGTGGTAACCCTATCCCTAGAATGATAATACAATGTCCCTATAGTTGTAACCCTATCCCTAGAATGATAGTACAATGTCCCTATAGCTGTAACCCTATCCCTAGAATGATAGTGCAATGTCCCTATAGTGGTAACCCTAACCCTAGAATGATAGAACAATGTCCCTATAGCGGTAACCCTAACCCTAGAAGGATAGTACAATGTCCCTATAGCAGTAACCCTAACCCTAGAATGATAGTATAGTGTCCCTATAGCTGTAACCCTAACTCTAGAATGATAGTACAATGTCCCTATAGCTGTAACCCTAACCCTAGAATGATAGTACAATGACCCTATAGTTGTAACCCTATCCCTAGAATGATAGTACAATGTCCCTATAGCTGTAACCCTATCCCTAGAATGATAGTACAATGTCCCTATAGCGGTAACCCTAACCCTAGAATGATAGAACAATGTCCCTATAGCGGTAACCCTAACCCTAGAAGGATAGTACAATGTCCCTATAGCGGTAACCCTAACCCTAGAATGATAGTACAGTGTCCCTATAGCTGTAACCCTAACTCTAGAATGATAGTACAGTGGCCCTATAGCTGTAACCCTAACTCTAGAATGATAGTACAATGTCCCTATAGCTGTAACCCTAACCCTAGAATGATAGTACAATGTCCCTATAGCTGTAACCCTATCCCTAGAATAATAAAACAATGTCCCTATAGCGGTAACCCTAACCCTAGAATAATAGTACAATGTCCCTATAGCTGTAACCCTAACCCTAGAATGATAGTACAATGTCCCTATAGCGGTAACCCTAACCCTAGAATGATAGTGCAATTTCCCTATAGCGGTAACCCTAACCCTAGAATGATAGAACAATGTCCCTATAGCGGTAACCCTAACCCTAGAAGGATAGTACAATGTCCCTATAGCAGTAACCCTAACCCTAGAATGATAGTACAGTGTCCCTATAGCTGTAACCCTAACTCTAGAATGATAGTACAATGTCCCTATAGCTGTAACCCTAACCCTAGAATGATAGTACAATGTCCCTATAGTGGTAACCCTATCCCTAGAATGATAGTACAATGTCCCTATAGTGGTAACCCTATCCCTAGAATGATAGTACAGTGTCCCTATAGCTGTAACCCTAACTCTAGAATGATAGTACAATGTCCCTATAGCTGTAACCCTAACCCTAGAATGATAGTACAATGTCCCTATAGCGGTAACCCTATCCCTAGAATGATAGTACAGTGTCCCTATAGCTGTAACCCTAACTCGGGAATGATAGTTCAATGTCCCTATAGCGGTAACCCTAACCCTAGAATGATAGTACAATGTCCCTATAGCGGTAACCCTAAACCTAGAATGATAGTACAATGTCCCTAAAGCGGTAACCCTAACCCCAGCCTAGTTTGAATAGAGCACAACAACTATGATACTATACGTAGATGAATAATTACAAAGTAATGTCCTACCAAGCCTTTGATCACAGGTATGTTGTGAGGCAATACACATTAGACACTCTCAAGTCTGTGATGATAATGGGAGAATCTTCATTGCTACTTTCACAGGTATGCTGCCATAATAATGAAACCAAAATCAGTGTTTCAAAACAACAACAAAATATCTGTTTCTAAACACCAAAAGAACATCCAAATGTAGGGGTAGAATGTGAAGTGATGGAAAATGTCAATAGTCTAGTTTTTATCAATCCAAAAATCTACTTAACTCAAATCAGTTTATAATAATAATAATTTAATACTACTCATAATAATCATTTTTCATTGACGCAATAAATGTAAAAAAGACACAATAATATGTTTAGAGCAGGGGTGTATAACACACCCAGACAACGCATGTAGGTAAACTAATTAATACAAATATATATATATCAAAATTGTGCTGACGTTTCTTCCAGAGGTAGTGTGGAATGCGCTAGTGAGTGTTGCAACCGAGGACAGACAAGTTTTAAGCACTGCACGCTTCAGCACTTGGCGGTCCTGTTCTGTGAGCTTGTGTGGCTTACCACTTTGTGGCTGAACTGTTGTTGCTCTAAGACGTTTCCACTTCACAATAACAGCACTTACAGTTGACCGGAGCAGCTCTTGCAGGGCAGAAAATTGACGAACTGACTTTTTGGAAAGGTGGCATCCTACAGTACGTAGGTGCCACATTGAAAGTCACTGAGATCTTCAGTACGGGCCATTCTTCTGCCAATGTTTGTCTGTGTATATTGCATGGCTATCAGCAACGGGTGTGGTTGAAATAGTAAAATCCACTAATTTGAAGGGGTACCCACATACTTTTGTATATTTAATGTATGTCACATTTCATCAAATTATAACAATTGATGGCCATATACGTAAGTTCCCACAGTTCCCACAAACCAAGCCATGAGATAGAAGAAATTGTCCGTAGAGCTCCGAGAGAGGATTGTGTCGGGGCACAGATCTGGGGAAGGGTCCAAAAGAAATCTGCAGCACTGAAGGTCCCCAAGAACACAGTGGCCTCCATCATTCTTAAATGGAAGAAGTTTAGAACCACCTGAATGCCTAGCGTCACGTCTGGAGGAAATGTGGCACCATCGCTATGGTGAGGCATGTTGGTGGCAGCATCACGCTGTGGAGATGTTTTTCAGCTGCAGGGACTGGGAGACTAGTCAGGATCAGAGGAAAGATGAACTGAGCAAAGTACAAAGAGATCCTTACTGAAAACCTGATCCAGAGCGCTCAGGACCTCCGACTGGGGCGAAGGTTCACCTTCCAACAGGACAACGACCGTAAGCACACAGCCAAGACAATGCAGGTGTGGCTTTGGGACAAGTCTCTGAATGTCCTTGAGTAGCTCAGCCAGAGCACAGATTTGAACCCCATCTAATATCTCTGGCAAGACATGAAAATAGCTGTGCAGCAACGCTCCCCATCCAACCTGACAAAGCTTGAGAGGATCTGCAGAGAAGAATGGAAGAAACTCCCCAAATACTGGTGTGCCCAGCTTGTTGCATCATACCCAAGAAGACTCTGGTCTGTAATTGCTGCCAGGGGTGCTTCAACAAGTACTGAGAAAAGGGTCTTAAAGATGTCTGTAAAATCTGTTTTTGCTTTGCCATTATCGGGTACTATCTGTAGATTGATGAGGGGGAAAAAACGATTTAATCCATTTTAGAATACAGCTGTAACAAATGTGGAAAAAGTCAAGGGGTCTGAATAATTTCTGAATGCACTGTATGGTGGGTGCAAGCCTGAATAGACACATTGGCCATTTGGGCTCACCTGGGCCTCTGAGAAAGGGGTGGAGAAGGAAGGGGCATGACGAGTGGAGTACAAACAGTACAGAGCTCAACAAATCTATGTTTGCTAATGAAAAGAGCCAGCTTAGAGCCTGGAGGGTTCAAAAGAGTCCTGCTTCATCTGGCCTGCTTTAATCTTCCACAGGTGCACACACACACACACACACACACATGTTTACAATAGGGATTAACAGCTTTTTCCACAGGGGATGGGCATCAAATAAATATCTTATCAATGCAAATGACTTGCATATTCCATGATGCACTTCCATTGATAATCTAATAAATTAGGACTGTTTGTGTGTTTGTGCAAATGAGGATTTTGATTAACCCAATCCTTTGAGAGTACACTTAAACAACATGAATAAATGCTTATGAAGCATGAATAACATTCTTATGAACAGTGTATGACTTTATTATAAGCTGATTTTCAATGTGGCCTGTCACCCACGCCACGCAACTGAAACATGGATAAAACAGTTGGAGCTTAGACTCGTGTCTCTGTTGAATGCCCCCTGGCAGGAGGGAGTAAGGAGATAGCTGTCACGAAACTACGAGAAGAAAAATATTCTGGCCACAGCTGAGCTCAGGCTTTGATGAAGACACAAGTAATCAGAGAGACATGAGAGGGCCTATCCAGAGCTGTGAAAGGCAGCGGGGTCAGGGTGGTATTTTCGCAGGCCCGGTCTCCCCCCGTCATCAACGATACCGTAGAGGAGTGTGCCATCTCACCAGACAGATGTCACAGCGGCTCTGTCACGGTCCAGTCACTCCATCTTGAGTCAGCTAACAAGGCAGTCGATGGCAGTGTGAGGAATGGGGCCATCGGATCCATTATCGCAGTCCCCATTTCCTGTCACACCCAAGCCCTTTCCCTGGGACTGCAGCCAGCTTCAGAGATGATAACCAGCTCAATGTGTATTGGAATGAAATGCGAGGACCTGGTTCAGTTTAATGCACTGGCTTTTTCCTGCTCAGATCTGTCCGTTGTAAATGCTAGGTGTTAAAAGCTTTAGATAATCTGCATGGATGAATAAGGATGGATGAGGATAGTAAACTACAGTCTCCTGACACAGAGAGGCTTGATAGAGAGATGACCGATTGCATTCATATTGCCTATCAAATATATACTGAACAAAAATATAAACGCAACATGTAAAGTTTTGGTCTCGTGAGCTGAAATTAAACATCCCAGCAATGTTCCATACGCACAAAATGTGTATTTCTCTCAAATGGGAGATCACACAATTTTGTTAACATCCCTGTTAAGAGAATTTCTCATTTGCAAACATAATCGATCCCACGTGACAGGTGTGGCATATCAAGAAGCTGATATACGGCATGATCATTACACAGGTGCACCTTGTGCTGGGGACAATAAAAGGCCATTCCAAAATGTGCAGTTTTGTCACACAACACAATGCCACAGATGTCTCAAGTTTTGAGGGAGCGTACAATTGGCATGCTGACTGCATGAATGCCCACCAGAGCTGTTGTAAGAGAATTTCATGTTAATTTATCTACCATTAGCTGCCTCCATCATTGGTTTAGAGAATTTGGCAGTACGTCCAACCGGCCTCACAACCGCAGACCATGTGCAACCCGCATCTACACCCGCAATAACATCTGCTAAAAATGTGTATGTGACCAATAACATCTGCTAAAAATGTGTATGTGACCAATAACATCTGCTAAAAATGTGTATGTGACCAATAACATCTGCTAAAAATGTGTATGTGACCAATAACATTTGATTTTATTTGGCAGCATGATTTATTTCAACTACAATGTCCCATAGGGTTAGCTATGTTGAGGAATGCTATGGCAAGTGTAATGGATGATTATGAGAGAGGGACGATTGAGGAGTGTGTTTGATTGAAGAGGTTTGTGAATCATCTGCCATGGGCCCCAGACAGTGTGTGAGTGTATCCGGGTAGTCGGTTAAAACGTTACACCTTGCCTCACACACCAGAAATAGGCCTCATCTGTCAGGTGTCTTTAACAAAGAATACAACTTTACCGTCCTCAAAATCACTCGATCCTGTTCTTCTTTTCTTTGAACTTTCTTGTTTCTCCACACTAGAGAAAAAAAGTTACTTATGAGAAGGGACTGACTCGAAAGTCTGTTGAAGGGAGCCGTGAGTCCTTTGGGTTCAAATTCAGTGTGGTGACAGAGAAGAGAGTGACAGTGAGGGCTACCTTGTCTGTCATGAGGTATGTGGCTGTGGGAGCCAGAGGGGCCTGGAAGGGGCTATGAAGGGGCCACCAAACTGTGTCAGCAAGGGAGCCTCTGAGGTGAAGAAAGGCATTTTGAGGTGATGGGAAGGGTAAAGGCCAGTTTAAACTTGGTCTAACGACACGTCTATACACAATTAGAATGTGACAAATGTCGCTGGCGACACAACATTTCATTTATACTCCGAAGGAATGTCTGAGACTCTCAGTTTCCTTTGTCGCACAGACATGAAAAAAATTTCAGTCTTTGCAACTCTCACAACATCCGCTGTCGTGGTTACCGGACTGCCACAGTAACCAGTCGAAATCCTCCTGTGACAAGATGATGAGTTCTAAAATTCTCACACTGTGGCAGTAAGCTATTTTCTGTAAGCCTGCCATTCCTTAGTAAATAATGATTTGGGTTTATTTTCCTGAGATGTTGAATAAAAAATAACTACATTTAAGATGTTGTCAGCTATACTCTGGTCATTATTTGAACTGGCTAGCCTGCTAGCTAGTTAGCTAGCTATCAACGAACCAAAACATTGTTTAGAAAATGTTGATAAGTTGAAATAGTTTATTAGTGTTAGAGACAAAATAAATAGAGACAGTATTCTATTTGGAGCACCGGGCTGCTGTCATGCTGAGGCTGTCGTTTAGTGTTTATACTTTTTCTTAACGACAATGAGAAGTTTGATGTCGAACGACAATAGAATGTTCATGAAGTTGCTACGACAATTGTCTACAGACGTGTAAACCAGCCTTAAGTTAAGAGGAACGGCAAGAGGCAGAGACGTGTACACAGGTCCGGCTCCAGGCATAAGCAACTCTACTTACTATTGACAGTAAGAATAGTTGAAAACATGGTGCAATTTCGAAATTAGGTTGTGTATCAGCAGTTTTTGTCTTGTTATGTCAGCCACTCAATTAGCTGACAATGTAAGGTCAGATGCCGTAGATGAGAAGCGGGTATGGGGAGTTGACATTTAATTAGGAACTGACAAAGACGAAGACAGAAACAGTGTCAGCCCACGGATACACAATGACCAACAACAATCAATGCAACAGCGGGGAACAGAGCTGGGGAACTGACAAATATAAGGGAGGTAATTAACAGGTGAGTCCAATAATCGCTGATGCGCATGACGGGAGGCAGGCAGGTGTGTGTAATGATGGTGGCAGGAGTGTGCAATGCAGGGTAGGCTGGCGCCCTAGAGCGCCAGGAGGGAAGAGTGGGAGTAGAAGTGACAGTACCCCCCCTCTACGGGCGCCACCCGACGTCCCACCTGGGCAAGCCTGACGGGCCGGCCGAGGCACAGGCACTAGACAAGCCGGCAGGGCGTGAAATCCTGATGAACCGGCAGAGGCATGAGAGCCAGGCGAGCCGGCTGAGGCATAGGAGCCTGACGATCTGGTTGAGGCATAAAGGCCTGTCGATCCCGCTGAGGCATAAAGGCCTGTCGATCCCGCTGAGGCATGGGAGGCCGATGATCCAGTGGAGGCATAGAGGCCTGTCGATCCCACTGAGGCATGGGCAGCCGATGATCCCACTGAGGCATAGCGGCCTGTCGATCCCGCTGAGGCATGAGAGGCCGATGATCCAGTGGAGGTATAGCGGCCTGACGAGCCAGCTGAGGCATGGGAGGCCGATGATCCAGTGGAGGCATAGAGGCCTGTCGATCCCACTGAGGCATGGGAGGCCGATGATCCAGTGGAGGCATAGAGGCCTGTCGATACCACTGAGGCATGGGAGGCCGATGATCCAGTGGAGGCATAGAGGCCTGTCGATCCCACTGAGGCATGGGAGCCTGCCGATCTGGTTGAGGCATAAAAGCCTGTCGATCCCGCTGAGGCATGGGAGGCCGATGATCCAGTGGAGGCATAGAGGCCTGTCGATCCCACTGAGGCATGGGAGGCCGATGATCCAGTGGAGGCATAGCGGCCTGTCGATCCCGCTGAGGCATGGGAGGCCGATGATCCAGTGGATGCATAGCGGCCTGACGAGCCAGCTGAGGCATGGGAGGCCGATGATCCAGTGGAGACATAGAGGCCTGTCGATCCCACTGAGGCATGGGAGGCCGATGATCCAGTGGAGGCATAGCGGTCTGTCGATCCCACTGAGGCATGGGAGCCCGATGATCCAGTGGAGGCATAGCGGCCTAACGAGCCAGCTGAGGCATGGGAGGCCGATGATCCAGTGGCGGCATAGAGGCCTGTCGATCCCACTGAGGCATGGGAGGCCGATGACCCAGTGGAGGCATAGAGGCCTGATGAGTCAGCTGAGGCATGGGAGGCCGATGATCCAGTGGAGGCATAGCGGCCTGACGAGCCAGCTGAGGCATGGGAGGCCGATGATCCAGTGGAGGCATAGAGGCCTGTCGATCCCACTGAGGCATGGGAGGCCGATGATCCAGTGGAGGCATAGAGGCCTGTCGATCCCACTGAGGCATGGGAGGCCAATGATCCAGTGGAGGCATAGAGGCCTGTCGATCCCACTGAGGCATGGGAGGCCGATGATCCAGTGGAGGCATAGAGGCCTGTCGATCCCACTGAGGCATGGGAGCCTGCCGATCTGGTTGAGGCATTAAGGCCTGTCGATCCCGCTGAGGCATGGGAGGCCGATGATCCAGTGGAGGCATAGAGGCCTGTCGATCCCACTGAGGCATGGGAGGCCGATGATCCAGTGGAGGCATAGCGGCCTGTCGATCCCGCTGAGGCATGGGAGGCCGATGATCCAGTGGATGCATAGCGGCCTGACGAGCCAGCTGAGGCATGGGAGGCCGATGATCCAGTGGAGACATAGAGGCCTGTCGATCCCACTGAGGCATGGGAGGCCGATGACCCAGTGGAGGCATAGAGGCCTGATGAGTCAGCTGAGGCATGGGAGGCCGATGATCCAGTGGAGGTATAGCGGCCTGACGAGCCAGCTGAGGCATGGGAGGCCGATGATCCAGTGGAGGCATAGTGGCCTGGTTCCATCAGTGTCGGGCCCCGGAACCAACGTTCCACCAACTGGAACATCAACACTCCCCGATGCTTCGTATGATGGCTGCTGCATTCTGTAAAGACCGACGTCGGAGACGAGAAGCAGGTACGGGGGGTTTACGTTTAATTAGGAACAATTAGCCAAGTACATTTTTTGATTGGTAGTTAGTCTAGCCAGCTATATAAACTTGTACTAATCATGGCGATTAGTACAAGTGCCCAGGGGCCCTGACCTCGAGGGGGCCCCCATTGATTTTGTTAGTCATTCTCACTCAGATATCATATTAACATGACATAAATCATGGCAAAATGTGTAGAATTGTAGGACATTTGCTTTAAAACTGCAAAGATTTCTCTCTACCCCATGGAAAAATGAATGGAAAAAACACTCAAAATGTGAAATATACCAACATTTATAGCATAAAAGGAATGAAATCCATGCAGTGCTCAAGAACAAAAAAATATGCAGGCTAAACCTAGTACTTCGTAGAGTACATTCAATAATGCATTGGAAGATCATCCAAACGTTTTTGGGATGTGAGTTTCTACTTTCTCTCTGCAGTAGTAAACACTGAATGATTTATCAAAGGCAAGAAACAGCTTGTAAGACTGCTGCAGGTTGGAGGATGTACGGTGAATAAGGCCTCTTTGTAGGTCTTTGTAAAATGACACAGTACACTTGGTGAGGTCATCTCTGAGGAAAAGGTTGGGTAGAAGAATTAACCTCTGGCTGGGAGAGATGTCTGGAGACAGATTCACATGTGATGTACCCTCTCTCTACTTGCTTCCTCTCTCTCTGCTCTCTCTTTCTCTGCTCTCTCTTTCTCTCGCTCTGCTCTTTCACTCTCTGCTCTCTATTTCTCTCTCTAGTCTCTCTTTCTCTCTGCTCTCTCTTTCTCTCTCTCTCTGTTCTCTCTGTTCTCTCTGCTCTTTCTCTATTTGCTCTATTTCTCTCTCTGTTCTCTCTTTCTCTCTCTCTCTGCTCTCTCTTTCTCTCTGCTCTTTCTCTCTCACTACTCTATCTTTCTCTGTGCTCTCTCTTTCTCTCTGCTCGCTCTCTCTGCTCCTGCTCTCTCTCACTTTGTCTCTGATCTCTATTTCCCCCTCTCTGTCTACCATTTTTAGCCTGTCTCTCCACCTTCTCTCCTCCATCTTTCTCTCTAGAGATGGGTAGGAGAGAGATAGGTAGGAGAGAGAGGGGTAAAGAGAGAAATTAGTAAGAGAGAGATGAGTAATGAGAGAGATGAGTAAGAGAGAGATGAGTAAGAGAGAGATGGGTAAAGAGAGAGATGAGTAAGAGGAAGATTAGTAAGAGAGAGATGAGTAAGAGAGATGGGTAAAAGAGAGAAATGGGTAAGGAGAGAGATG
The DNA here is from genome assembly GCF_018296145.1 of Oncorhynchus tshawytscha. NCBI lineage: Eukaryota > Metazoa > Chordata > Actinopteri > Salmoniformes > Salmonidae > Oncorhynchus > Oncorhynchus tshawytscha. Next base: position 23,596,017 of record NC_056436.1, on the reverse strand, counting down.
AGTAAGAGAGAGATGGGTAAAGAGAGATGAGTAAAGAGAGAGATGAGTAAGAGAGATGGGTAAAGAGAGAAATGGGTAAGGAGAGCGATGAGTAAGAGAGAGATGGGTAAAGAGAGATGAGTAAAGAGAGAGATGAGTAAGAGATAGATGGGAAAAGAGAGAAGAGCTCCAGTAACACAGTCAAGGGTATGTCCAGAGGATTGTGGGCCAATAATAGTTTGTATAAAATAATAATTCAAACATAATTCAAACGTTCCCTCTCACTCGGGCAATTAAAGATTGCGGCAGCGTTGAGTAGGAGCACACCATCCCCATAACCTGCCTTAGCGGCACGATAACACATATATGTTCGCAACAGGGTACAATTGATAGCTCCTGTATCCATTTGAAGTGCATGCCGCTACATCTAATGCCCCGTACCTCATCGTGACGTATTTCATTACGCTGTACGTGACCGTACGTCATCTTCACGGAGTCTTGCTCTGCTACGGACAAGTGTAGTGTTTGTAACGCAAGATGGGGGAGAACCGGTCTCTCGTCACAGATCACATTTATTTTGGGAGATTGCAAAATATGACCATTTCATTCAAAACAGGAGAAACACATTGTTGCAGGTAATAATAAAACATGTTTTGTTTAGTACATTTTTCATCAACCTGTTTCTCTAACTGGACAGCAAGCAGGGCTAAAGATACCACTGTAGCTAGCGACCTCCACCTAATAATTATCATAAAAAAACAAATGTCATCACCAGCACATTCAACTTAAAACAGGAGACAACAATCACATAATATACAGTACCTTCAGAAAGTATTCAGCCCCGTTGATATTTTCCACATTTTGTTAGATCACAGCCTTTTTCTAAAATTGATCCTCATCAAGCTACACAAAATATCCCAAAATGGCAAAGCAAAAACAACTTTTTCCATTTTTTTGTAAACATATTAAAAATGTCAAACTGAAACATTACATTTACATAAGTATTCAGAACCTTTACTAAGTACTTTATTGAAGAACGTTTGGCAGCGATTACAGCCTTCTTCTCAGGTATGACGCTACAAGCTTGGCATGGGGAGTTTCTCCCATTCTTCTCTGAAGCTCTGTCAGGTTGGATGGGGAGCGTTGCTGCACAGCAATTTTCAGGTCTCACCAGCGATGTTCGATCATTTTTAAATCCTAGCTCTGGCTGAGCCACTCAAGGACATGCAAAGACTTGTCCCGAAGCCACTCCTGCGTTGTCTTGGCTGTGTGCTTTGGGTCGTTGTCCTGTTGGAAGGTGAATCATCGCCCCAGTCTGATGTCCTGAGAGCTCTGAAGCAGGTTTTCATCAAGGATCTCTCTGTACTTTGCTCCATTCATCTTTGCCTCGATCCTGACTAGTCTTCCAGTTCCTGACGCTGAAAAACATCCCCACAGCATGATTCTGCTACCACCATGCATCCCCGTAGGGATGGTATCAGGTTTTCCAGACGTAACGCTTGGCATTCAGGACAAAGAGTTCAATCTTGGCTTCATCATACCAGAGAATCTTGTTTCTCATGGTCTGCGTCTTTAGGTACCTTTTGGCAAACTTCTGTCTGGCCACTCTACCATAAAGGCCTGATTGGTGGAATGCTGCAGAGATGGTTGTCCTTCTGGAAGGTTCTCCCATCTCCACAGAGGAACTCTAGAGCTCTGTCAGAGTGATCTTTGGGTTCTTGGTCACCTCCCTGACCAAGGCCCTTCTCCCCCGATTACTTAGTTTGGCCGGACGGACAGCTCTAGGAAGAGTCTTGGTGGTTCCAAACTTCTTCTATTTAAGAATGATGGAGGCCACTGTGTTCTTGGGGACCTTCAATGCTGCTGAAATGTTTTGGTATCTGTGCCTCAACACAATCCTCTCTCGGAGCTCTATGGACAAGTCCTTCGACCTCATGGCTTGCTTTTTGCTCTGACAAGCACTGTCAACAGTGGGACCTTATATAGACAGGTGTGTGCCTTTCCAAATCATGGCAAATCAATTGAATTTGGGAAATTTGGTGGACTCCAATCAAGTTGTAGAAACATCTCAACGATGATCAATGGAAACAGGAGGCACCTGAGCTCAATTTTGATTCTCATAGCGAAGACTCTGAATACTTATGTAAATTAGGTATTTCTGTTTTACATTTTTATACATTTCCTAACATTTCTAAAAACCTGTTTTTGCTTTGTCAATATGGGGTATTGTGTGTGGATTGCTGAGGGCAGTTTTTATTTAATCGATTTTAGAATAATGCTGTAACGGACCAAAATGTGGAAAAAGTCAAGGGGTCTGAATAGTTTCCGAGGGCACTGTAAATGGCTTAACATCCATGTATATTATTTAACATTAATATTAAAATAGTACTCACTTATAGGACTGGGCAATTGTTGCGAGTTATCCCGTAAAACCATCACCGGGAAGCCGATATTTTCATATTCTTCTTTATTTTGGTAACTTCCTGTTCTTCGAGGGACTCTGGCTGGCCTGAAGATGACATTCAGTTGAAACGAACGACATCCGACGCAACGGAGTGCTTATGGTTCATGTGAACAAGTCATTACGGTTGTAGAATCTAGGAGGGGGGGCAGCTTTGTGCTTAATTGGCTCATGAATCACACGTCTAAATGGAATCCGATGGGAAGAGAAGGAGATGATGTCCCATGGGCCATTGCTCCCTTGAGGTATGGAGAGGAGATAGAGACGGCCTCCTGAAAGCAGCTATATTTCCACACTCGTTAATTCAAAATTGGGATGAGGGGGTGGTGGGTGATTAGTTATGACTGAACAAAGGTTGTGTTCTTTTTTCCTCCTAGCCCCAAGGAAGGGAACATGGGGGAACGTGCACAAAAACAGGGTTGGATTTGGACAGCAGCTGAGGTGGGTTCACCAATATCCCTTTCCAATTTTCTCCCAAGAACATCCAGGTCGTCCTGATTGGCTTCCCATGTCCAAGGCCCCATAGGAGGTTAATTACGTACTTATGGCATAGTGTATGACTGTATGACTACACACCACTTCTTGAGAGAAATTACAGTTTTTCTCAATCGCATTCAATCATTTTTTTGGGAACAATGCTGTCGACTTTCACAAAACAGAGTCCACAAGAAACAGAACTCAGGACAGAAATGTGTTTTCAAAATGTAGGTGCCTTTTCAAAACATAAATCAAAACTATATTATCCCTTCAAAATTGCAAATACATTCATAAAAAGAACACGAATGCCTGCAAAGATATTAACATAACCATACTTATCGCTTGAGTCCAAGCACATAAACAATTAGTTAGTTTGTCTTTTAAAAATCCCAGTAGATCAATATATTTTCTTTGCAGTCACTAAATCAGTATGATCGAAACTAGAAGTACAACTATTGAAAGGCACAGAATTATGGGCAATTACTCTCCATTTACGCATATTTCATCCAAACAATTTCCTACACAGAAAAACATATTTTATAATAAGTACATTGTGTGCAGGATTCATTTATCGGTATCATCACAATCCAATTCCATGTACAGTGCATTCGGAAAGTATTCAGACCGCTTGACTTATTCCCAAAACATTTTACATTACAGCCTTATTCTAAAATTGATTAAATGTTTTTTTTCCTCATCAATCTTCACACAATACGCCATAATGACAAAGCCAAAACAGGCTCAACGGACAATTCCTTCAATCCATTGCTTGGTTTTTGCTCTGACATGCACAGCCAACTGTGGAACCTTATATAGACAGGTGTGCCTTTCCAGATCATGTTCAATCAATTGAATTTACCACAGGTGGACTCCAATTAAGTTCTAGAAACATCTCAAGGATGATGAATGGAAACAGGATGCACATGAGCTCAATTCCAAGTCTCATAGCAAAGAGTCTGTCTACTTACTGTATGTAAATAAGGTATTTCTGTTTTTAATTTTTAATAAATTAGCAAAAATGTCTGAAAATATGTTTTTGATTTGGCATTATGGGGTATTATGTCGTCATTGTGGGGTATTGTGTGTAGATTGACGAGGGGGAAAAACAATTTAATCAATTTTAGAATAAAGCTGTAACGTAAACAAAATGTGGAAAAAGTCAAGGGGTCTGAATACTTTCCGGATGCACTGTATTCAATGCATAGGCTAGTTTGTTCATAGTTTTGTAGACTTTCCGTTGGCGCACAGAAACACAATCCCATAATAGAAATAAGGAAACGTGAATACAATGGATGAACACAACTGATATGAACGTATATGCCTCACACACCAAAATGACTTGGAGTAATCCAAAGTTACGTAGAAGTAACCCAACTTCATTCTCTGTATCTCTGCAATGTAAAGAATTATGAAAATTAGACAGTTCCCATTGCCTAGATATTTCCTTATATTTTACATGGTATGACACTGATGGGCTGATTTAGACTTTTGTGCACTACTATTTGCAGATTTTAATTCCAAAACGCTATCAATTTTCAGAAATGTTGGTAAATTAGCTATAATTGCTTAAAGAAATTATGAAAGAGAGTGGTGTGTTTTTTTCACTATCTAATCATGGCACGGGGTTGTTCAATGACAGAAATGCATTTGTTTAAAATCTATTACCTGATGGTTTCATTACAGAGAGACAAATAATCATGTTTTTTTGCAAAATGCTATATATCTGCCTCACTCAGAGAAATAAGTAGTACTGCTACTTGATACATTTGCGACATCAATATTATTTTTTATATATAATTCAATACAGTAATATGAGATCTGTATGTAAAACATTTGCATTTGACATTTTAGTCATTTAGCAGATGCTCTTATCCAGAGTGACTTACCTTATTTTAGAATTTTATTTTTATTACCCCTTTTTCTCCCCAATTTTGTGGTATTGAATTGGTAGTTACAGTCTTGTCCCATCGCTGCAACTCCCGTACGGACTCGGGAGAGGCGAAGGTCGAGAGCCGTGCGTCTTCCGAAACATGACCCAGCCAAGCCGCAATGCTTCTTGACACAATGACCTGCTTAACCCGGAAGCCAGCCGCACCAGTGTGTCGGAGGAAACACCATACACCTGGTGATGTTTTTAGTTTTTATACACATCTAAAATCTACGAATAAAAACATCTGAGAACAGTAATATTTTACACACATATGAAGGTGCCCAGAAGCAATCATGTCTGATGACAAACACAAATTGAAAAATGGAACTAGTGGAAATAAACTCTTAATTTACTGATGGCTGGAAACAGTGAACACACAATTGCAAACAATTCTCTTCTGATGAAAACAACGTGTTCACATTCTGTGAAGGAAAGACTTAACAGTGAATGTTGTATTCACTGATGGCATTTTGTATTTAACGTTTTGCCTAAAGGCTTTAAGATATACAACTCTGGTACAAAGACAAGAACATGAAGGTCTGTATGTATGTGAACATTTGATTATTGCTGTTCTGCTATAGATACACTTCAACACAGATCCCCAGAATGCTTCTACGTGATTGAGGAAAAACTGTGACAAAATAGAACTTGGATTAATTAGCTTGAAACCTTGAGCAGATATTTTGTGGGTGTACATTGTACTGTATGTGATACTGGTAAATGTGCATGTATGCCTGTGTGAGAGAGAGTAAACATTGCTCTTACTATACCTCAAAATCATCCTCGATTTCTTTTAAGTACCAAATTATTACATGTCAAGCACGTCTTGCACATGAAAGCTGAAATGCATAATATGCACACACCGGCATGTCCACAAACACACACCACCACTGCTGATGTTTAGAACATAGGACATCCCCCATTCTGCTTTGGCTGGCTAGGAGAGCACTGCAGCTGTTCCCTGGCTTCATGTGACCACAAAGCCATCTTTGGAGGGAGATCAGCTTGCATCCAGTTGGGCCTTTAAGGTCGGAGAGAATTCCCAAATTCCCAAGCCTGAATACATTTAAAAAAATCCTCATCGTAATATTACACTGCTCATCCACTTTAGTGGATGAACTGAGGTTCAGGGACTGTCAAGGTGTTGTGAGGATAACAGCCATAATGCCCATAATAATTATACTGTTTCATCTCAATATATTGTGACCTTTCAGGACCTGATATTTGTCATTATTTTTGTTGTAGCTGTATGACAGTTGAAATTGGCAAGGCCCAGTGCACTAAATGTTGTTAATAATGTTATAATGCATGTGTTAAAGATACATTCTGATTGATTAACATTTTGGGTTGCAATTTTGTGGCCTGCTATTTGAGACAGAGAGAATATAAATCAAGTGTTGTCTAAAGAAGTGGCTATTCAGCAGTTATAGGCCATCTGTTGTGTTTGCCGCTGGCTGCCTGGTGTATTGATCCCAGCAGAATACCATTAAGACATTTTTTAAAGGATTCTACTGTCAGCAGCATTCACCTGGGCTAGGCTGGGGCGCTCCCTTCCTCCGGCTCCTCATCCTCCCATAGGCTATCCCTTCTTCCATGATGCACTGTGTGTGACCTCCAACCCGCAGAGTTCTGTAAATTACAATGTAATTGGTGTCTCTGTCACGAGAATATTATATTTTACGGTCATAAGAGCTGATGTCAGTGTCTGCAGAAAATAGCTTCGTGGGGGTCCGTGGAGGTCCAAACATAGTTAACGTTGCGTCACGTGACAGAGAAGGAAACGTCAACAGGAAGTATAGGATACAGACATTAACACAATCAACGCTCCCCAAGTAGGCTAGTGTGTGTGTCTGTGTGGTAAGCTTGACTGACTCTCAACAAATGTACACTGCCATAATCTTTGAGCCTGAGGATGTTGGATGACACAGGCGGATAGATGTGAATCTTTTCCGATCAACTGGAATTCCATGCACATTTCAAGAGGCTTATTGCACCAACGCGTCTTCTGGCAGACTGGGTGTGGGTGTGGGTGTGTGTGTGTGCATGTGGGTGTGTGTGTGTGTGCGTGCGTGTGCATGTCTGTCTGATGTGCTAATGCTAACAGAACATTTCTCACTCTAATTAACACCTCCTGTCCAACCTCAGCATAAGGTCCTACAGTAGTCTCTCAACAAGGCAGACTGTACTGTCTGAGACACTGGAGACGGAGGGATGGATCCGTGAGTGTCTCACTCAGTCTATGTTAATCCAGCTAGGGAGAATGTGGCAGTCACACTGTGAGTTGTTGGAGTATCTGAGGTCTTTTACAGTTAGTGCTACCATCTGCATCATCTGGCTTTGCTGCAAAAACATCCTAATGCTACATCATACATTTTAATACTAAATGTATTTTAAAGTTTGGTAAATATCTTATCTCTTGTTGTTTTTACATTACATAAACAGTAGTATTTTACATTAATGTATTCCTATTCTTGTAGATGGCAGATTTTCAAGATGACCATTATTATGTCACATATTCAAGAGGAAAATACATACCTATAGGTTATACATGATAAAGCATTTTACAGGGACCATGTTTCCTTTTCATTCTCAATGACAATGATCTCCTGTGAATGGAAGAAAAATGTCATACGTTTTCTATAATAGAGTCTGCATCCAATGGAGTAGCTGTTTGCTGCTGGGTTTTCATTTCTAATCCTCAGCAAGCGGTGAGATTGTAGAACATGTTGTAGCTGGCAATCAAAGCCCTGATTGAAAAGTATATTTCATCACTGTGATATTGGGCTACACGAGACGGCACATGATTTATACCAAAGGAGTGTCACATCAAAGAGAGAGAAAGAGAACGAGGGAAGGAGAATGAAGGAGAGGGTGAGAGAGAAGTACAGAAGGAAAACAGAGAGAGAGGATACAGCTACCCAGTTCAAATAGAGTCCAGACGTAAATCGGAGTGAACTAGACCAACTTACTCAGTGGGCTATGCAGCGTAGCAGGTACAGTAAATCCCCAGGATGATATTTCCTCCAGGGAGTCTCCGGCTGTGAGTCTAATGTAGAATGACCATGTTGTGAAACGTGAAGTTCCATCTGAGTTATATAACTGTATAAATACTGTATTTTCTGGACTGTATTTCATTACTGAGCTAATTAGTACCATCTCACAGCTCATGTGAACCTGTGGAAAAACTGCACTGTAGGCTAGCCTCTCTTATCTAATGAAGGCTATAAGCAATGTATTCCTTGCTCCGTGTAAAAGTGATAGCTAAATAATGTGTCCCTTACAAAAAAAGATTGCCGTTTTGAAACTGCAGTAAAAAGTGTAGTAACTGCAGTCAACTATGATATTTTGGAAGCAGTAATTGCAGAATAACTCTAACTGCAGTTACACTGAAAATTTACTGCAGTAAAGAAAACGGTGTTATTTTGGACAAAGTATTTGCTCCATACTGCAGTTATACTGCACTCTAACTGCAATCTTTTTTCTTAAGGGGTGTACCCTCGCTACCCCATGTCACCCTGTGATGAAGTCAGGGGTTTTAGCAATCTTTTCCTCGTTCAATTCATGAATTAGTGGAGTAGAAATTGAATTGGTGCCAAGCTTGAGTGAGACAAGTGCCTCATTGTAAACCTTGTAAGGGCCATGTTAGGGCAATCTGTAGTGTGTTGGTGGTCTTGGCTGGCGATTAGATCCTTAGCATACTCTTCTTGCTCTCTTTCTCTCCTCTCTCTCTCTCTCTCCCTGCTCCAGCACTAATCCCATTAGACAGGGAGCACCTTTGTAGCTGATTAAGCCTCGGCTGCCACTGATTTTTATTGGCTACCAAATTGTGCGTAACTTAAACATTTATCAGGGTCGATCGGCTATGCAGCGGGTGGTGTCTGCTTTCCCTGCCGCCAGGGAGAAACTGGGAAGTGGAGGGGGGGGAGAGGACAGGAGGGGCAGAGGGAATTATTTACAAGTAGCAGGATGAGTGTCAGCACGGATGGGGCTTTCAGGGCCCAAAATGAAAGATGGCACAAAAGGGAAATCGTTAAAGGGTTTGCTACCGTAGTGTGGTCTCTAGCCTAGTGCTACCCGCTCTCTATAAATGACTAACTGCTCTCTGAGGCAAAGTTGGTGTATTGCAGTATAACAGCCTGGCATTTACAGTGCATTTGGAAAGAATTCAAATGTAACTTTTTCCACATTTTGTTACATTACAGCCTTATTCTAAAATGGATTAAATACATTTTTCCCTCATCATTCTACACACAATACCCCATAATGACAAAGCAAAAACAGGTTTAAAGAATATTTTGCTAATTTATAAAACAGAAAAAACAGAAAAACGCTATTTAGATAAGTATTCAGACCCTTTGCTATGAGACTCGAAATTGAGCTCAGGTGTATCCTGTTTCCATTGATAATCGTTGAGATGTTTCTACAACTTGATTGGAGTCCACTTGTGGTAAATTCAATTTATTGGACATGATTTGGAAAGACACACAACTGTATATACAAGGTCCCACAGTTGCCAGTGCATGTCAGAGCAAAAACCAAGTCATTAGGCAGGATTGTGGAGCGCAGAGCCCCTAGAGCCCAGAGGCAGGATTGTGTCGATGCACAGATCTGGGGAATCGTACCAATAAATGTATGCAGTATTGAAGGTCCCCAAGAACACAGTGGCCTCCATACTTCTTAAACGGAAGAAGTCTTGAACCACCAAGACTCTTCCTAGAGCTGGCCGCTCTGCCGAAATTAGCAATCGGGGCTGAAGGCTCTTGGTCGGGAAGATGGCCAAGAACCTGATGGTCACTCTGACAGAGCTCCAGAGTTCCTCTATGGAGATGGGAGAATGTTCCAGAAGAACAAGCAATCTCTGCAGCACTCCACCAACCAGGCCTTTATGGTAGAGTGGCCAGATGGAAGCCACTCCTCAGTAAAAGGCACATGACAGCCCGCTTGGTGTTTACCAAAAGTTACCCAAAGGACACTCATACCATGAGAAATAAGATTCTCTGGTCTGATGCTCCCCATCCAACCTGACAGAGCTTGAGAGGATCTGCAGAGAGGAATTGGAGAAACAATACCCAAATACAGGTGTGCCAAGCTTATAGCCTTATACCCAAGAAGAATCAAGGCTGTAATGACTGCCAAAGGTGCTTCAACAAAGTACAGAGTAAAAGGTCTGAATACTTATGTAAATGTGATATTTTAGTTTTGTATTTTTAATACATTTGCAAAAACGTCTAAAAACCTGTTTTTGCATAGTCATTATTGGGTATTGTGTGTAGATTGACGACGAAAAAAAACTATTTAATACATTTTAGAATAATGCTATAACTTAAAACAAAATGTGGAAAAGGTTTGAATAATTTCTGAATGCACTGTGCATGCTGTGTATTAGTTCACTGAGACTTGAGGGCATTACTGGAGAATAATATCATGTGAATTTCTCTTCATTCTCCCGAATATAACCTGCAATGACAATGTTATCTGATCAAGACAATGTGGTAGCATAGGATGACTGCATCAGTTTTGTGTTGTAATGTTGGTCTGCGTGGTGAAGGAACAGCCTGTCCCCTAGTGAGCCAACCTCAGGGTGGCAAATCTATTCAGTGTTCATAATCCAAAAGTGATATTAAAAATTTGATTCAGAAATGAATCTGGCAGCACCTTGCGTCGTGCTGTCCTGTCAGTGCTGATTGTTACTGTAGCCATGTCAGCATGGTGCACTTAACCAAATCCATCTGAATGGGATCTGGTTGTCACATGTCCCGCCACCATGTCCCTTTGTCTCCATGTCTGGACGTTTCATTAGGCAGGGGGAAGTTGTCTGAGGAAAGGCTGGCTACACTTAGATCACACTGGCCCTGTCCGCCTGCATGGTGTTAAACATACCCCTCACATATCTCTGTAAATGCATATTCACATCCTCCTCTACTGAACACAAAATCCCATTTTTTTGTTCAAATGGATGCCATATCTCCCTATGTCATATGCCTTTCACATATGTGCTAACCAGGTTCATTTCATAGCTTCTGGCTCACTGGATTAAAAGACCCGCTTTCAGTGTTTTCTTCTGTTTGCTTTCCCCCTTTCACTCAGTAATCTGTGCAAAAAGCAGAATTAAAGGGCTATACTACCCTGAAGCGAGCCTTCTCCTTTCAGGTTGTTAAACGAAGGGAGAATGAGTGGACGTGGTTCCCGGGGCAGAGGGGGTGTGGGATAGTGGGGTTCGCTTTCAGGTCAAAGTACTGCTGTTGTGAGCTAACATGTTTTTTCTATTCATAAACCAGTCATAGCAAAGTGCTCTTATTGACTAACATAATGGTGGGAATTACTGTTGTTTAGTCTTTACCTACAAAGCACATATTCATATATTTTTTTCTAAGTGCATAGATAATTAAAAAATACCATATATTCTAGAGTTTATCTACTTGTAGATTTATACTTATGTAAGTAAAAGACAAAGAAAGAGATGAATACAGCTGTATCGTAGATTCTGACCTGGTATGATTTTCTCCGATTTTGAGTCAGAGTCTCAGTATTATTTCAGACTGTTCTGTGTTAAGCCTCGTCCAACTTCTTGACAGAGAAAAGAGTGTGTTTCTGTTTGATGTAAGGTTGCAGGCAGCCATGGAAGCTCATAAATAAACAAGTTACAGCCCAGCAACATTCATCGCGGCTGCCAATTTGGGCTTGTCCTTCACTTGTCAATCAATTGGCCAGGAATTAACCTAATTTAAAGCCAGGTTTATTGCATTAGGAAGCCCACGACAACCAATAGATTTTGATAACACAACAGCAAAAGACGAGGAAGTCAGTAATTCCCAACTCTGTTTAAATCCGGTTTGGAATTCTTCTTTGGCATTGATAAGGATTCCCATGTTGACTTGCTCGATAATAAGTAAATTGATACTGAATATCCCTTTATCAAAGTCCAGATCTGTGATTACAGTATATTGTGTCTGTAAGAGTTATTCTATTTTGAGAGCGCACCAGGGTTACGTTACTTCATGTAGAAACATCTATGGTTGCACAGTGCATCCAGTATAGCTGATAAATAGTTTTCTCTCATGGGCCTTGCTCATTAACCAGAAAAAAATAAACTTCTAGCATCCCACTCTGTAAACCACCGTATGTATCCCAGTGGTCTTGTCAATGGACTATGACCTGGAACTAAACTGTCATTGGATTAAGCCAGGGTGAAGGAGGAATGCTTTCTTTAGTAATGGGTTTATGAATGCATAATGCATGAATGCATTAGTGAATTAGTGGTAATTAAATCATGTATTAAATTATAATTAAATGTAATTATACGTGATTGTCTTGGACCATCTTATCCTTTTCAATTTGAAGTACATAATTATGCACACACACTATTCATAGTAAAAAGCTATGTTTTATTTGACTTCAATGTCTTGGCCTTTCCCACTGTTCTAGTGTATAGGAGAATGTAGAGCTCTGTGCCTGGCGATAGGATGTGAGGGGGCTTTTTCAGAACATCAGTACTGAGACAGTGTACTACACTGTTGAGGTTTTGGGGATTTTCTTCCACAGAAAATCTTCTATGGATGTAGCACCTGTCAAAATAAATAAATAAAGACTCAGCATTTGAGAAAAGAAGCAGCTCTGAGTTTTTTCTACGACACAAATCTTAAAGATTTACTCCTCCTGTAGACGACAGACGGATAGGAAGGAGTCAAAACACAACAGAAAAAAAGACAGCACACCTTTAACAAATATATTCCCATCTTGGTGAGAAAGTGGATTTAATTCACAGTATGTCTTTCAAAGTCATTCCACTAACAGTACATATACTGAACCAGCTCATGTTAAATAAAAAACATCCAGGGTTGGAGACTTAGTTTGGCTTGTTGAGAAAAATAGTATTGGTGATTTTTATGGTAAACAGTGCATATTTTTTCATCAGCAAGGCCCTTGTTAAAGTGTTGAACAGGAAGGAAGAATTACACTGAAGCAGTGGTGGATGGTAATAACATTTGCTTTTCTTTAATGAGGACAGGACACCGCCCACCTCTCATCTCTCCCTGACCATAACAGTCCCAGGGAGAAGATTTTCTCTAATTGAGAGGTGTTTCTCCAGACAGAGAGATTAAGGGCTAAAATGATCCTGTAAAACTCACTCCCTGTATCTTTAAGCACCTGCAATCAGCTGAAATTAGTTGTTTTCCTGAGCATTTGTCTTGGATCCTTGGAATAGCTGCAGTCCTTGCTCAGATGTATCTACTGTTGTCAAGAGTGGGGGCCAAAGCGAGCACAAGATAAATGCCAGAGAACTCAAATTAATGTGATCTTTCTTTCGTTCTGGTTTAACTTGCTTGGGAGGCTGTAAACCAGAACTGGGAGAGTTGCTTACATCTATCGCTACTTCCAGCTATCTCTCTGGTCAATAGTCAAAAGCCCTCTTTCTTTTTAGCCCGGCTGTCATGAGCTGAGCACAAAGGAAATAAAGAGCAGCACAGGTACCATGTAATATTAAACCAAGCCTTCCAACACTCACATGATGGAAAATGCAACACAGCATGCATAATTGCATTCATACATAACCCAATAATTTTGGCATTTAGAAGTAGCCGTGAAAATACCAGGATGAATATTGCAGGGAAACCACTAGCACAGCATTAGAGCATCTGGCCCTTCAGTAAATGTACAGTAAATATACAGTAATGTACAGTGAAAATATAGTCTTTGTAGGATCCCTTACACAACAGCCTTGTATAACTAGTAGTTCTCAGTGAAAGAACACCCATGACATTTCAAGCGTTGAAGACAACTGTGTGGAATTGAACACTTCAATCTTATAGAACAGGATGGCCTGTACAGTAATTTGGTCAGTAAAAAAATGTAATCGAGAGAGGGACGGGATAGACAAATAGAGAGAGCGAGAGATGAAGATGGAGAGAAAAAGAAAAAAGATAATGTGAGCCACTGCATTGCATCAGGCCAAGTAGACAAATTGCACTTCTCCTGTTTTTTTCCCCAGAGTTCTCGAGTTAGGGAGAATTTTCACATCCCTGCTGAGTTTGAGATAGATGTGTCAGTGTGCACTTCTCTGGGCTTTGCCGAATCATCCTAGCCTCCTAACCCCCCTCGGATCCTCCTTGATGGTCATCCCGGAATCCTCCTCTCGCTCTTTTTCTCTCCCCCTCTCTCTCTCTCTCTCTCTCTCTCTCTCTCGCTCTCCCTCTCGTGTTGGTGTACAGTTAACACCTTTTTTCTCTTTCCATTCTTCTAAGTGACCTTCCCTTTGTCCGGAGCCGCTCCCTTGCTCTCTTCCTATAAATGACTGAAGAAGGGATGTGTGAAGGACAAAAAAGGCCAAGTCCTCTATCAATAAAGATCAGGTCTTAATCATCCTATGTTTTGTGCAGTGTGTCTGTCTAATAGCTTCCTGGTCAAGGTTACAAGGTCATTAACAGTATAGCAGCCATGTGAACAGTCACGGTCAGGTCAGCTAAGACTGGGAAGGAACAGTACATGCATGTTAGAATGCATTTCACATTAGGGCTTCCCAGGGCACACTGTAATGGGACATGCAGTATTCATGTTTGTCATGGAAGCATCATACCCATTTAAATGAATTACAGCACACCCACATGGTAACAGATACTGATAGCATCAAAGGAAGCTCTCATAGGGGTTTTCTCATTGGATGGAACAATATAGACTCGTGGGTGTGGCAAACATTGTCATTTTCACTGAACCAAGCCATGGTCTAGACAAGGCAGCTATAGGATCTAACATTCTAACATTCCAGTTCAGCTTTCAGACAGAAAAGTACTGCACCTCACACGTTTCTGGTGTACATGATTCCCACTTTTATTTTCGACAGAAAGGGATGTTTCTTCTGGTTTATTTTGGTTACATTGAAAACCATTCTGTGAAAAACTGTAGCACCAGAGCAGATACTTATTGCCCATCCTTAGTTTGATAAAAAGGTCAATTTGTGCTATTTTGAGTTGAGATCAATTGTGATTGTGGAGAAACGTTTTCTTCCAGTATATAAAAAAGACTAGCACATTATTTATTTTCCAGTCATTTTCTAAATAAAAAGAGAGATGTAAATGTAATATATCCTTTCCATTTAAATCACAACAAATACACTTAAAGCAAAAAAATTGGGCAGCATTTAGCATAATTCAAGCAGGGAATTATCTTTCATGTTGAATAATATTATATATTTATATATATATATATATTTATATATATATATGTTTATGTACAAGTATGGCACTTGATTACACGAAAGCAAGAAAACACTTTTCACAAATAAAAGCAGTGGGCGCTTTGGTGTATTGTAAATTAAGGAAGTCACAGACGTTAGCGTTTGCAGCAAATCCACTAGATACTGTTTTGCAAGTCAGCCATATAGCAATGGAATGATTACATACGTTAAGGTCAGTGGTGCGAACACAGGCAACAAAAAACACGAATGAAGCTAATGTATTTCAACTAGGTCAATCTAGCCAAAATTGATTTATATATTTATCCCATATGCCTATATAAATATGGATAATAGATTTTCCTTCGAACACATAGTCAACCGGTGTATTGTGTTTCTTAAATAGGTTGTTGTCAAAAATCGGTTTGAAACTGTTTTTGAAACACTGTCAATAGCACGTATCGGGTTAGGTTTGGCTCCCCGGTGTTCACCTCTTAGTGCAATTTGCATTTACACTCTTCATGTACAGTAGAGTAAATGCGTGAACACGTCGACATGATCTAAATGTAGCGCTTTACATAGTATAAACGTCACTACAAAGTTGAATCAGTGCAATGTAATAAGTCAACAAACGTGGAATCCAGGCTTGCCATTGGAGTCCATAAAAGACAAACAAATAAAAAAATCTGCCCACTCGTTTAAGTCAAGAAACGGATGAGGTGTGAGGAGCTGTACATCCCGGGTTCATCTTGGTTTAATCTTTACACATCGCACATTGTCCCTTCGGTAACTCTCTCCATGTGCTACACATAAGCAGAGTCACTGGATTGAGTACGGCCGAAATTAGGCACACTCATTCGGGGCAAGTCCTTATTTCTGATTTCATAAATGGACTTCCGCCTCGCCTGCACTCCTCGCACCGCCGTTTTGATTTTCTTCCACCCCAAATGATTGAGTTCTGCCAGATTCAGCAACACACAAAAGCCACTGACCGCGAACATGAAGACTAGAAACACGGTCTTCTCTGTTGGTCTGGAAACATAGCACTCGACATCTTTTATGCATGGATATCGATCACATTCGTACACCGACGGGACGTTGAATCCATACAAGAAATATTGACCCACTAAAAACCCTATTTCCAGCGCGTTTCTGAAAACCACTTGAATTATGTAAAATCTCGAGATACCCTCTTGCCGACTCTTTTTAGACTTCCCAGTAGTTCTCATGGCTGAATTTGGGATCTCTTTGACTTCCAAACAGTCGGGTTCGGCTTCTTTGGTGGAGTTCTCTGTGTTCTGAAGTACTCCATTCACAATGGTGTTTTTAATCTTTTTGCTGTCGTCTCGTTTCATTGAATCTTGATCCTTATCCAGGGACAGAAAGACAGTGGAGTACCGTCGCTCCTTCTGTTTCGCTGACTGATGCACCGAGTATGTGATAAAACAAAGACTCGGGGTGCAAACCATTATGATCTGGAAAACCCAAAATCGAATGTGTGAAATTGGGAATGCCTTGTCGTAGCAAGCCTGGTTGCAGCCAGGTT
This sequence comes from Oncorhynchus tshawytscha, assembly GCF_018296145.1. NCBI lineage: Eukaryota > Metazoa > Chordata > Actinopteri > Salmoniformes > Salmonidae > Oncorhynchus > Oncorhynchus tshawytscha. The sequence continues at coordinate 23,579,456 of NC_056436.1, read as the reverse complement.
GTAAGGTATTACAAACAAACATGGTTTGCTCATCATCATAGACCGTCTCTCCAACTATTGCTACGATTAGAATCCGGAAGATCACCACCACAGTTAGTAGGATCCTAAAAAACAAACAAAGTATTAATATAAGTCCGTAAATGATTTACAATAGCGCTCTAAACAGGCGTGTGTTTGGGAGCTGTCCAGTGCTGAAACCGAACGCTATTCGCTCTCAGCATGGAGTTTGGGATGCTATGTGTATTATGCGTTGTTGTCATTTGTGTTATATACTTTGTGTACTCTGAAGTATTTACTAATTGGCATTCATCTGTATTTGTGTTTTAAAATGTTTTGCCAGTGTTGGTTTGGTAATGTAAGCGGAGCAGGCAATAGTGCACGGTCTCTGCCTCTCAGTTAGTGCATGGCACAGGAACCCATCTATCCTCAACAACAGCCATTAAAACAGGCAACTCTGTATATACTGCAAATACAGTTGACATTTTGCTCTTACCTTCCTATCATAGTAGAGTGCTGCTGGACAGCAGCCTCCAGAAGCCTCTCTAGTATGGTCCATTCCCCCATTGTTGTTCATCCGGAGCAGGCGAGAGTCTACGGCACACTGCACGAACTTCTGCCGAATATGTGGAAAATATTTCCTTGGGTTTTTGGTCGTCGTCACTCTCCAGAGGCTCGGAGGTTATCTGACAAATGCATTGATCATGAGCCCGCAGCTGTCCTGCACTCCTCTCTCGCGCGTCGTGCAATAGGGTTCTGTGCGTCTGCCCGAGCGCTCGCGTGACGCTGTCACTTTCTCGTTGTCTTGGGGAGTCCGAAAGGCTGATTACAATAAACCCTCCTATTGTCGATCTTAAGATCAGACTGATGAGTCGCGGGCTGTGTCTGGATGCAGGGAGGTTGGATTTAATGTATTGCCAGCGTTAATCCGCCTTTAAGTAGTCCCCTCTCTGCGTCATGTGCAGACAGGTTGGCGGAACGCGGCCAAACGCTGCCAGGATTTCTCATTTTCAATATTCGACGAATGGAACCCGGGGCCGGCGTGAAAGATTAATCTGTGATAAAATGATTGGCGATAAGCTCAGTGCACCCGGGGTGTTTCAAGTTTACAACACATACAAATGACTGAGCCAGACCGAATTGTCTCTGGTGCGCGTGCTCAGGGTCATAGAGGTAGAGGGAGAGGGATAAAGGGAGAGAGGTAAATGCGCTGTGTACTGAGCCCTCGGGTCAAGGTTTGGCGCCCAGATATTTTTTCGGATCCCTTTAAGGCAAACACTTGTTGATTTGTAACTATAATCGTGACAATGCCTGCAATAAAGCAGGTTTTCTTGAGTGCACGTGGAATACCCCCGATTTCAGTACTCGTAGTAACGCCATAGTAAAGCAGGGAAAATAATAATGCTGTGGATACACTGTGACTAAGTGAAAGTACCATCCGAGTTGCTAATCGCTTTACAAGTTTGCCTGCCTGTGTGTGTGTGTGTCGATATGATCAACTCAACTACGGAGCAAGGGGCGTGACCTCATTCATTAATATTACTGGTTTTAAGACCAAAGACTACACACAAATATTAGTAAATGTTAAGTGGTAGCCTTAATACATCGAGAAGCCTATATTGTATCTTTACATGAAAATTAGATAATATAAAAACAAATATTATTTTCCCCCCAAAATGTAATGAAATTACAAGTGAAGGATTGGCCTTTGTTTGATGAGGCTACTATGTAATATCAATATGTAAAATATTGATATTTCTGACCATTGTGTGGAAGAGAACATATATTTACATATAGTAGACTATATGCAAAGGTACCTTCTACTACCTGATCTCAGGTGCATGGATTAGAGTGAGTGATCATGTGACTTCATTTTTATTGAATGAAGGGGCGTGGTACAAGGGCTTATCTCTCCCTGCTGTAATCTTCCATAAACTCAAATCTTTTATAACCTTCCTATGAATCATCACGTGATGTGATAGATAAGGTGTGTATGAGAGAGAAAGATGGGAGGATGCTCTCTAAACTACAGCACATGATCTTGAATAATATAATACATGGATGGCTTTGAGGTCATCAGGAATGCAAACACTTCGTACCAACACAATTCATAAGACCCATGAAACATGGCATAAACACACCAATCCAAGTCCATAAGTTATGCCGCATCAATTGTGTTTTCCTACATACATCCACATATGAAAATTAAAAATATCAGAGGGGTATGCTCCCTGCACAGTCTTAACAGAACAAGGTATTTGAAAGTGCCATTCCTGTCACCTTTGTCATTGACATGAGTCATATTGGCTTATAGGTTTAAGCTATCAGCTGTTGTGATTAAGGAACTTGTACAGATGCACCGTCGAGAGCATTCTGTTGGGCTGTATATCACTGCATCTTCACCACTGGGTTCTCCAGAGGGTGGTGCGGTCAGCACAGCAACGGGGACACACTGCCTGCCCTCCAGCACATCTACAGCACCCGGTGTCATAGGAACACCTAGAAGACCATGAAGGACCTTAGCCACCCGAGCCAGGGCCTGTTCACCCCGCTGCCATCTAGAAGGTGGAGACTGTACAGGCGCATCCAAGCTGGGACCGAAAAACAGCTTCCATCTCCAGGCCATCAGACAGTTAAACAGTCATCACTAGCTGACCTCCAGGGTTAGGGAGTAATGGATCACATGTAGTCCTTTACATGTAAGGGATTACAAAAAACTAACCCATTACCAGCAAAAACATTGTAATAAGATACTTTTGATAAACTAGATGATTACTTCGAGGATTACTTTTAAATTCAGAAAGGATGTTCAGAAAATATCTTTAACGCTTCTGTTCTCAAGGACATTCAAATCAGCATTGAAAAAAGGAGCAAAAGTCATTTGTTCAACGTGAGTGAGTCTGACCACAAGTCAGAGACCACTACGATGACATCAAATGTGTTTGCGGGATCACGGGAAAATAGCAGGAATAGGCTTTTGTAGGCTACAGTCTAAGCTATGTCAGCATTGTCACAACCTGGCTCTTCGATGGTGACCAACAAGGGAGTCCACACATTGGCAGTTAAGGAGTAACAAAAACATTAGATAACTAACAAAGTATAAAACTACAGAGGAAAACTAACCTGTGAAGTGTGAAAGTAGGCATGTGAAGGGTGTAATGGAGATGCATGGATGAAGGTCAAATGTGTGTAAGTGTTGACGCGTGCATATAATCCCAAAACAGAACAATGGAGGGAGAGTGAGGCGGGCGTAACAACCCCTTACATAAAAATCAGGGCCTAACAAGGACCCGAAAACAAAACCCACAACCATACAAATAACTGATAGCTGTTAAACTTTCAGGAGAAATAGCTAACAGGATGTTCCACACCGTCATCTGCTTGAAGCAACACGGCACCTGTCCCACATTACTGGCATCCACATATAGGCTGAAAGGCTGTTCCAATCGTGGGGCAGCCAACACAGGGTCAGAGCTAAGAAGCCATTTCATATTTTTAAAAGCACTTTGACAGCAGGAAGACCAGATTAAATCAGCCCTCTTCAACAGATCAATCAGAGGTGCTACAACCGTGGAGAACGTGCAGCAAAACCCCTGATAATACCCAACCATACCTAGGAAGCTTTGCAGCTCCTTCTTGGTGGTGGGCGGTGGCCACTTTAGCCCGCACTGGGAGAACATGACCCTGCCCAACCACTCTGCCGATGTAGAGAATACCTCCGGGAATCTCTGTACATTTTCATTGATAATCCCTACATGGGATTGGGTATGAGAAATGACCAGAGGAGATGCATCACGCCAGACACGACTACTGGCTAAGTTACCCAAAATCGCATGAACATCGTCAATGGGCTGAAAGGGACATACCACAAGGGAAACCTCACCTTGCACTAGGTCAGATTACAGTTTGACTTTGTGCAAGGGTAGAGCCAATGTATTCATCCCTTGAGTCAGGACACTGGTTCCTGTATCTGTCTCCAGAGAAGGCAGAACAGACTCCAAAACATATGATTCAGTCTCACTGGATCTTTACTGGCACATCACTTCCCAATAGTGAAACATATCCTGTGACAAACGGCGAATAATCAGTACTAAAAGTTTTGGACAATTCTTGCGTTTGCACAACAGGATTAACATGAGGAACAGGCCCAGCTAACGCAACAGGTTTTACATTTGTGCTGGCCAAGCTGCTGCCCTTTTACCAAGGACAGGACATTCATTCTTCTAGTGGCCTTTACCGTGACAATAATTGCAGATTTGACTTACATCATTCTGTCCACATGAACCATGTTTGGATCTAGATGGAAATGTGTCATTACCAGAACCAAAGGAATGTACTGACTGAAATCCACTTGAACTATTACTCTGCCCCCAATCTCACATACAGGACCCTCAAACTGTTTGTTGGTCAGTACATACTCATCTGCCAAAACAGCAGCTTCAGATGCAGTCCATCCTTTATGTTCATTTATATAGGTAGCAAGACGATCAGGGACAGATTCTTTAAATTGTTCCAAGGAACACTAGGTTGCACAAATCTTCAAAACTAGTGACTGCTGAAACAGTACACCAACGATTGAATTGAGTTTCCAAATCCTGTGAAACCTCAATGTGGGACTGTTTTTCACCTTTAACGTTCTGAAACGCTGTCGATACAAGTTGGTCCCTGAAGTGTAAGCATATCACAGTTCTAACCTTTACGTAATCATTGCTATCTGTAGCGCTAAAAGATAAGCCTCCTGAGCCCTACCGGTCAAAACACTCTGTAGCATCAAAGTACAGTCTGCATCAGGCAAAGCCTGAGAGTCTGCTACACTTTCAAATAACGTTTAAAATAGATCAGGATCCTTTTCAGTACATTTAGGCACCAACCAGAGATTACCAGCAACAGAAGGTGGAGAACGACCAAGAGAAGAACATTCCATTGGGGAGCTTGAGTAGTCGATTGCAAAAGCAAATTCACCTGAAAGCTTGCCTTCTCTGACACGTTCTAACCGCTGATGTTGCAACCACAGTTTAGCTTGTTCGTATCCTGCTTCAACCTTTACAGATCTTGGTCATGATTTAGCTGCAATAAAAGTGACTCATTTTTATGCTCAAATGTCAAACCAGCACTAGACACAACTGGTACATCCAATACAGCTGGACTACGTTCACTCAATTCTGCCTTCAAAATATCAGCTGAAAGCAAATTCGCTGACAGAATAGACCTCAGTATCCTTGAGACTTACTAATCTCAACATGATACGCAACTTCAAAAACTGTTCCTTCATAAACTGCATAAGCAACTCATCAGGGGCACGGACAAAATCCTCAATAGAAGCTATAATGCTACTACCAAGTGAACAGAATAGTAGCCCAAACTTTGAACTGCCGAATGTGCACATCGACTACAGAACAAGTACATAGCTGACTTAAGTGCAAAAACAGATGAGTATTACGAGATACCCCAAATCCTATTGTTAAACTTAACCCTAGTCTTCAGTGGCTTTGCGGTGGGTAATGATGCACTAGAGCCTGCTGGTACGAGGTAACCAAACCCGGATGTGCTCCCGAGACAACTGCTCTGACCACCATCACAAAAATAACGTTGCTATACCTAACAGGGGGAAAGACCATAACTCTGGGCAATGAGTTGTCTGCCTCAACTTCACTGTCATACATTGCAAAGACAACTCACCTCCATAATCAGATGACCCAACAGGGAACATAGGTGTCTAGACAGTACAGGAAAAGAGACTGGTCATCTCTCCACCAAGTCATCAAATCGATACCTTAGAAGGCAATTTCTCTAAACCAATTGAAGTGTGATTAAACACAACTACAAAAAATCAACATGTAACTCCCAATGTACAATAGCACATACAAATGGTGAAAAAGCCATACAGGCTTCTGGGACAATACCAGAACTAAGCGAACCACAAGACCAACAAATTAGTGCTAACCAATTACCATATATACTAGGGATAACATCAAAATAGCCAAGGCAAGATCCTGGATGAGACCCCATTTGTCACAACCTGGCTCTTACATGGTGACAAACAAGGGAGTCCACACATTGGCAGTTAAGGATTAACACAAATATTTATTAAATAACTAGCAAACTAGAAAGGAAAACTAACCTGTGAAGTGTGAAAGTAGGCATGTGAGGGGTGTAATGGAGATGCATGCATGGATGAATGTAAAATGTGTGTAAGTGTTGAATGAAGGGTGCACCTATTCCAAAACCATGATCAACCAGATCACAAAACAAAATGGTGCTTGTGAAGAAAAAGAGCTATGACTAGGCACCAGGAACTTTTATCTCCTAGTTGAACCCAAACCCAGGTGCAACTTGTCACCTTAACGACCCAATCAGCTCCACCTATCCCCAATCTGCAAATAAAAGCACAAACACAGAGAAGGAGGCAGGGAGAGTTTAACAGCATCCAAAGATTATCCAACGTCACTAAATGCTTGAATGTAAGAGTGACAGCAGTGGTGTAGTCTATGGCGATATGGATATCACGTGTTATTGATCTCTACATAGTGCATTGATGTGAATCACACTACTGCTCTCTCCTTTAGATATTTTCACCTTACAGAATGTGGGTTTTGTGGATGGCTGTTCACACATCTAAATGTGTATTTGAACCCAATAGTGGTTGAATTCTAGAAGTTTAAGCTGCCTATCAATCATTGTTTTTGAAACCAGTGGACAGACAGTGAAATATGTGCTCTTGAAACAGCTGCATTATTTTGTTGTATTTTTTATTTAACCTTTAATTAGCCATTTAACAGTGAGGATCCCAGCCTATGGAATAAAAGTGAGGCTTTTATTGCTCATTCTAATTCATGCTGATAAATGAATATATAGGCCTAGTGGACACATGCTCAAACTTGCACACTTTTGATAGACTTAAAGGGGAAATCTGTCGTTGCTATCTTAATTAATTAACATCTTAATTGATGTCCTGATGCTGCATGTTTCCCGAACACTGCTATATTGATAATATTCTGGGGAAAATGTAGCAAATTATAGCATTGATTAATTGATTTGTTAATTGATTATATGAATGGAGAAACGTTTAATTACAGCTGATTAATGGACGTGCTACAATTTCTATTGTGCATGGGATTTACAAAGAGGCCTACCAAAAGGATCATCTTCATGTTTTGACAAGAAGCTTGTTATAGTAGTAACATTCTCAGACAATATCCGCTGGGCACACCATCTCATTTCAACATGGATAATTGGGTAATATTTGTTTGAGACTTTGATCAATGACAACCTATATTCACCCACTCTAAAA